>NC_141540.1:133610000-133932500 GCF_021556685.1 Rattus norvegicus
AAATTCTTGTTGATTTTACAGTCTGCAAGAAGTGTCATTTTTTACAGGTTCCATATATGGGCATGCTGAGGTTTTCAGCCTCGGGACTCAGTTGGTGAAGACAATGCCTCTCCTTTAGAACCCATCTTCGCCATGACCTCGATGGACAGGAATTGGTTCGGGTGCTTCTTTTCACATGATCATCTCATTGGTTTTGTGTGTGTTCAAAAAGCAGCTGAATAAACCTAGCAGCAGAATCCAAAGGAGAGTCCCCTGTACGCTACATGAATGTGAAACTGTGGAAGTTACTGCAGGGGGGGAGGCTTTATTGAGTGGAGAGAGACCTGGAGTCATTCACTTAGGTTTCACTGGCAAATCCAGGAACTATCTTCACAGAGCATGAAGAGAGCTTCGAAGTCTATAGTCAAATGTATGCATTTTTTTTATAAAAAGTAAAGGGCCAATGAGATGGCTCAGTGGATAAAGGCACTGACCACCAGACTTATAGACCTGAGTGGTCCCTGGGACCCACGTGATAGAAGGAGAAAACTGCCTAACAAAGGCTGTCCTCTGACTTCCACATATGGGCCATGGCACACGCATCACACACACAGACACACACACACACACTCTCCAAATAAACAGATAAAGGAGAGAGGGAGAGGGAGAGGGAGAGAGAGTTATTTAAGGTATCTCAAAGAGGCCAAGTGAACATGACCGTTCAGACGCTAACAGTTCTGAGTAAGACAGTGTGGGCGTAAAAGACAAAGCTTACAGAAGAAAGAAAATCGTAAAAGCTGAAAGCAGAAATACATGAAACCAAAAGGTAATTCTTTGAGAAGGTTGATAAAAATTACAGATCCCTTTGAGCTGGTCAGAATAAAAGAACATATATGAATTACCAATAGGAAGAAATGAAGGAGAAATTTTATTATCAACATAATACTATTAAAATATTATTACTAAACATAACGATAGTATTAAATTTTTACGTGTGCTCCATGCCCAGAAGTTCAGCAAGTTAGATGAAATGGATTCATTCTTGGAGCAAAGCAATCAAAATTCGACCAATAATAAAATTTGAATATCCTATTCGGCAATTTGCATAGTCCCTTCTGAAAAGGCAACAGATATGCAGTTAAAAAACTTTGGATCAGCAACAACAAACCCTAGTCACCTCACTGACCTTTCCTATCAAGCATTTAAAGAAGAATTAATAAAATTATATACACCGTTGTCCATCAAATAGAATGGAAATCAATACTTCCTCATTGATCTTGTCAGGTCAGGATTACCTGGATTTCCAAAACAGAAGCAGACACTGTAAAACACACACACACACACACACACACACACACACAGGTGGGGGGGCAGAGAGACAGAGGCAGAGAGAGAGAGAGAGACAGACTAATGACCTTCATGAACATCAGTTCCTTGTCAAACCTGAGCAAGGCGGAAGCCACCACAATGCAAAACACACAGAGTCGTGTAGCCCAAAAACAGACTGCTGGGAATTCAAGGTTGACTCCACATTTTAGAAAACCCATGTGAACCAGGAACTAACCAATCAAGGAAGAGCCAAATGTTGGCTCAACATGTGTAATAATAATTGACAAAGAAACAATAGCTTATGGTTAAAATTAGTAATGCTGCCATGGTAACTAGCATCATCCGTAGGATGCACATCTAACTTCAAGCCTACGGGGAAAGCAAGAATTCACTGAAGTGGGACGAAGCGAGACTGCCCCTTCCTACCTAACCGTCAGCATAGGGCAAAGGGAAGAATTAAAAACACGTGCACGGAAGTGTGACGTAAGATCCATGTAGACAATTCCAAAGAATCTACAAAGTCGTGTAAAGTTTATCACTGAGCTTAGTAAGGTCATATAGAATACAAAATTCGACTTAAAATTTCAAACATATTTCTGCTGGATATAAACAAAGGACACTGGGAAAATCAAATTATACAAAGGAACCCTTTAAAATAAAACCACAAAACCAAAACTGTAGTAATGAATCTATCAAAACTAGATCTCTCTGTGGGGAAAAAAAAATCTACAAAATACTATGAAAGAAACTGGTGTGTGCTCATATTTCTGAGATGTCGGTTTCCCAAAGTTGTCCTCTTTCAACACAACTTCATTCAAGCCCCCAACACAATATTTCAGAGTGTAGGAAAAGCTAGTCCTTAGCCGTTGAGTTCGGCCTGAGTTAGGTGACCTGTCCAGCGGGTCCAGTTATTCAGGGTCCCGAAGAGGCTTTCTACCTGTGGGTCAATGGGGGTGAAGAGAAAAAAGGAGACCAAGCAAAAGTTCCATTGTCAAGGTCTCGTTTATTGAGAGAAATGTACAGCATTTAAAGCTCTTAGGCAGGAGTAGAAGCGGGAACTGAAGCTTAGGGTGGGGGAGTATTGGGAAGTGCCCAAGGATATAAGGTGAATCACTACACTGCAAGATATCCTCCTTAAACAAAGAGGCAACAGTCTTCCGGGGACATGTTCTTTGAAAAGGTCGAACCCTTCTCAGGAATCTGCTCAGGGACATCCGGTGTTTTGCTCAGGCTGAAACATCCTATGATTGCTCCCGGGGGGGTCTTCCTGGGAGAGGCTTTTGTCCAATAATCTCATAATCTTACAGCAGCCACCTAGGGGTGAGCATCTGTGGCCATACAGCCCAGAGTCACATGGCCGCCTTGAACTATACAGTCACAAAGCGGCCAGGCCCAAATCCAATATGGCTCCCCACGGTTAGGTTCCCCAGAACCCAGCTGAGAACAGGAGGGAACAAGCTCTGTAAAATTACCCTCTGACCTCTTACCCACACAGCTGACGATGCTCACATACTATAATAGTAAAGACATCATTTTTACAAAATGCCTTCTTCTAATTTTTTCCCTCTGGTTTGGGGAAATGGCCCAGCAGTTGAGAGCACTTGCTGGTCCTCTGGAGCACCTGAGTTTGGTTCCCGGAACCCATACTAGGTGGTTGCACCTGCTTGTCACTCCACATCCAGAACTTCAGACACCCACTCATAGCCTACATGGTGTCCTGAACACAGGCACACACACACACACACACACACACACACACAGAGAGAGAGAGAGAGAGAGAGAGAGAGGTCTTTATAAAAATTGGTCAGAATACAAAGAATCTATAGATATTTTTGTTTATGATTTAGAGGATGTACACTATCTAATTTAAAGGTTTGTTACACAGCCACAGTGATCAAAATAAGGCAACGAGATTATACACATAGACCCATCAGTAAGAACAGCATTCAGAAATAGATTCATGCAACTATGGTCAGTTGATTTCTGGCAAACATGCCACATAAACTCAGGTGGTGAACAGACACCCTTTGGTTGAGTGGTGTTAGACCAACTGGCCAGCACAATAACTCTTCACAGCTCAAATAAAAATTTGTTTCAAATGAATAGGAGGCCTAAATGGAAAATATAAAGTTGCCAAAAATTTTAGAAATATTTAAGTGTAAAGCTTTGTTACTGTGGATTCAGAAAAAAAAAAAAAAGGATAGGACACTGAAATCATGAAAAACTTAAACTCGATTAAATTGATCAATAAAATGCAAAGCGTGGATGCTTGCTCCATTCAGACTGATATAATGAAATGCCGTAAGCTTTTATACTACTGAAATCTGTTCCTTCTGGTGCTGGCAGCTGTCTGCTCTCATGCCAGAAGGGACAAGGTGGCTCTCTAAACCGCCTTTATGAAGGTCATAATCCAGCTCAAAGGCTGTTTGGTCACCAGCCAAAGCACCACTTTCCTAATATCAAGACAAATGGGCAAAGAATGCGTAGACATCCAGTTCAGCAAATGCACAGAGATACGCTCTGTCCGCAAACACAGACACGGACTGAGAGAATTCACACCTCTCACAAGGGATTTGGTCAACCGCTCAAAACCTGGGAAGAAAGTAAACTTTGTCTTGTTCTTTGTACATTTTTGGTTTGGTGTGGTGTAGTTTACCTTGAGGTAAGCCCTACACAGTCCAGGCTAGCCTCGAACAGGTAAGCCTCTGACCTCAGGTTTTGAATGCTGAGACTGAAAGAATACACGTTACACCCGTATGCTCAACTGGAGAGATAGAAATTGCTGGTCTCTTGGATTCCCCTGACCACCAGCTCCAAGGAGGCCTGCTCTTTGAGTATTTGTTAGATAGTCTATGGCTCTCCCATGATACAAATGGTTATGTATTAAGTAAGCTTATAAAATAATACTTCACCGTGGCCTTTTCAAGTGCCCTCGGTATTATTCATCCCTCCTTCTGTATCTCCCTTCCTATTCCCTCCTTATTATCTCCACTGATGTTTTCTCTCCTCCCCTTTCTAAAGATTCCCATCTATAGTCCCTGTCTATAACCCTGGTTTCTATGGCTACTTCAGGTTACATACTAAAAGTCTAAGGATTCAGAGCTGGGCTTCACGAATAAGAGAGAACATTCCACATTTGACATTTTTGGCTCTGGGTGACCTCACCCAATATATTTTCACATTCCATTTGTTTACCAACGAATGTCATGATTTCCCTTTTCCTTATGGATGAATACAATTCTGATATATGTAAATACCACATATTCATCATCTATTGTCCGATGATGGGCACCTGGGCAGCTTTCTTCTCCTAGCTATTGTAAATGGAGTGAAAAAAAAAACACATCTCAGGAATAGGACAGCTTGTCCTTTGGGTATATGACTGGAAATGTGATAGCTGGATCATATGGTCAGCGTATTCTTAGATTTTTGAAAACTCTCCACACTGATTTCCAGAATGGCTGCAGCAGTTTGCAATTGTAAAAGCACAGTGCACGGAGGTTTCTCTTCCACCTGTGTGATGGTTTCTATAGGCCAGGGAGTGGCACTATTAGTAGGTGTGGCCTTGTTGGAGTAGATATGTCACTGTGGGTGTGGGCTTAAAGACCATCGTCCTAGCTGACTGGAAGCCAGTACTCTCCTAGCAGCCTTCAGATGAAAATGTAGAACTCTCAGCTCCTCCTGCACCATGTCTGCCTAGATGCTGCCATGTTCCTTCCTTGATAATGGACTAAACCTCTGAATGTGTAAGCCAGCCCTAATTAAATGCTGTCCTTATAAGAGTTGCCTTGGTCATGGTGTCTGTTCATAGCAGTAAACCCTAACTAAGGCAACCTGTTATCTTCTCTAGATCTGAAAGAGGACAGTAGGATACTGGTGCCAGGGGAAAGGGGAAAGACCAAACCCACCGGACTTACTTAACTAGGGTAGGCTATGGAGGGTAACACAGAAGAAGAGATAAAGACCACTAAAGATGTTTGAAAAGGCCATAGTTAAACATTATTTTTGAAAGCCTACTTTAAAATCCAGCTAGCATTTTGCTGCTGTTATTGTTGTTTCTACTGATTTCTTGACCTTAGCTTTTCTGGTAAGAGTAAGATGAAATCTCAAAGTGGTTTCAGTGTGTTAAGGATGTTAACACTTTCAGGACGGCTCTTAGCTATTTTTATTTCTTCCTTTGAGAACTCTCTGTCCAGATCCATAACCTGCTTTTTGTTTGCTGTTGTTGTTGCTGTTGTTGTTGTTGACTAAGCCATTTGTTTTCTGGATGTCTTTCTCTCTCTCTCTCTCTCTCTCTCTCTCTCTCTCTTTTTTTTTTTTTACTTCTTTACATATTTTGAATATTAGCTGTCCACCAAATGTTCAGGAAGCAAAGATTTGCTCCCATTCAATGAGCTTTCTCTTCCATTAGCTGGCTGTTTTCACTGATGTACAAGGAGGAGCCTTTTAGTTTTATGAGGTTCTGTCTGTCCATAACTGGCCTTAATTCCTGAGCAAATGAAGTTCTATTTAGAAAATACCCCCTACACCTACATCTTGGATGGTGCCTCCTATATTTTCTTCTGACAGTTCATATCACCCTCAATTGTCCTCAGAACTTAAAGATGAGAGTTTGTTGCTAAAGACAATGCACAAGAGAACTTAGAGATATCGGGCTGGTATTGGCCTGGAAGCCTCCTTCCCGAGAGCTCACAGTATTAGAAGGTGCTTTGTAAGAAGCGGAGGGATAGAAGCAATCAATATTCCTCCCCAGCTGGGATGCCTACAAACTACAACTACTTCTATCCCCGCAGGACAACCCTGATGGTGAAAGAGTGGCACTTACAACTTGGGAGTAACCAACAGCTCTCTTTGGGCTTTCCTTGCTTTATCAGATGGAACTCTTGCTTGGTATGGAATGTCTAGCCAGCTGCACATGGCTAGATAGGCGACAGACGTGAGGAGAACCTATTTCTATTTTCCTAAATCACTGTATCTTCTGAATACTTACCCTTATACTTAAAATACATGTAGATGCTTACCTCTCATCGAAGAACTTTTCAGCAGCCTATGGAGGCTACAGCCACAAGTAGTCAAAACGGGTTAGTCAAAATGGGTGCCCAGACTCAACTGGTAAACTGGTACACTAACAATGCAATCCCTACACCTAAGGTTCAGGGAATAATAGGAAAGAGGGTGTAGAAAGATTAAAAGAGCCAAAGAGACAGGATGCCTGTTTTGAGACATGACAAAGGTTTTGCACCCATCAACTCTCAACACTGTTTCCCAAACGAGACATGTATAATGACAACACTAGTTGACATCCCAGCATGGATGGAGAACTCTCACAAGGCCCCGAGGACCACAGGCAATTACTGGCTGCATAAGAAGGAAGATTCAGTATTTTCCAGGGATGAGCCTTTCGATAGGATATTAATCACTAACCCATGGGAGGGAGAGAGATAAGAAGACGGATCAGGAATCCCAGACAGTTGAAGGTGTCAGAGGAGTTGGAGGGGGGGAGATGGAGGGGTGAAAATGATGTGAAAACAGTTTGCCCGTGTGCTCAAATCCTCGCAAAATTGTTGAAAAACTTAAGAAGACGGAAATCGTTCACAGGCATCTCAGCAAAGATGACGCAAGAATGATAATTACGCACACGAGGGTGATGGGCGTAATTAGTCACTGGAGAAATGCAAACCAAAGCCACAATGAAATAAATATTTCTACTCATCTATTTGAATGGTTAGAAGTTAGCAGAAACAAAACAGACAATTCCGAATGCTAACAAGGAGGAAAGCAGCCAGACCTCTCCCTGTTTGCTGGTGGAAACGCAAAGTTGAATAGTCACTGGGCAGTGCCTTCTGAAATTAAGCATCTCACCCAAACATGACCCCCAAATTACACTCTACCCCAGAGGAAAGAAAACTAAATTCATGACATCGGAGCACGAATCTTTTAAAATTATTCTTGAAGCTAGTGATTTGCTTCATGATAGCGTTTTCATACATGTATGCCATTAAACTCTGTTCTTGGTCAAACTCACCCCCAACTGCTTTTCCCCACACACCTTGATGGTCTCCTTTTCAAATAGCCCTTGTTAGCATTCTGTCTAAGCTCTGCCCCACAGTTACCTGGCAACACAGCTAGGTGTGCCTGACTCACTTGAAGGGGTTGCTCTGCTCTCTTCACTCTCTTGCACTTGCCTTCCTGCTTCCACTCCCTCCCCTCACACACCCTTCCCTCTCACTCCCTCCCCTCCCAATCCCTCCCCTCCCACACCCCAGCCCCACCTTCACCTCCACATGCTCATGGCTGGCCTCTACTTCTCTTCCTTCCCTCTCCCTCTCCTTCTCCCCCTCCCCTCTCTCTGTCTCCTAACCCTCTCAACTCTCCTCCCCATTCTCTGAATAAACTCTATTCTATACTATACAGCCCTGTGGCTGATCCTTCAAGGGGAAGGGCTGCCTCATCACACATCCACCAAAACATATTCCCTGCCTTTTTATCATTTTATAAACACATCAGTCCTCCCTTCTGTTTTTATTTCACAGAGAGTCTATCAACCTCAGAAATCCCTACCACCAAGGACCGTGTGGAACTGTATGCCCTTCTCTCCAGGTAGTATTCTCCACTCTGTCCAAAATCCCAGCTCTGTCTCCTGAGGACTGCTCATAGAACCATCTCCGGCACCCACAGATTTATAAGGATCTGCAGCAAGAACCTGGCAGCTGTGTGGGGGATTCGTTCCTATGCTCAGAATCTATCTCACCCGCACTGAGTTAGTACCATTTATTATATCCCATTCCCACATCAACAGAGTGGCTCTAGGATTGACCACGGACACCAGTCATCTATTCCAAACCTGCCAGGCAGATAGAGATCCAAATGTCCAGCAGTCCAAGGTGGGACAGAAGTCCTGTAGGAATGGCTTGACTCCAGATGCGTAGGTCCCACTGAAGTGACTAAGTTATCACCATCTTGTCCTGACTCCGTTTTGTGTCTGCCCACACATCTCACTCCTCTGTTCCACTCCCCACATTTGGTAACTAATTTGGGACTTGTACCATAAATTGACCCTGTCTGTGATCAGGATGTATTAACCCAAAATAATTAATGTATATACAAACCAAGCATAAACTAAAACAATTGGAGAAATATAAATCACAATGAACTGTCATATTGTGTCTAAAATAACTAACTATATTCTGTCTACACAAACGCTGTCAGATCAATCCAAATCTCAGCTAACATGGATGTAATTGTGTTTTTTGCCTTTTAAATTCTGAGGTTCTGCACCAAGAGACTCAAGTCCCACTCTTGGTAGCCAGCCAAATTTAAAGGACTCCCATATTCCTATTCTACTTAATCAGTGAGATGGTGTGTTTTTCATAGTAGGTTTCCTCTGGGATGGTTTGTATATGCTCTGCTCAGGGAGTGGCACTATTAGAAGGTGTGGCCCTGTTGGAATAGGTGTGTCACTGTGGGTGTGGCCTCGGAGTGGGCGTGGCCTTGGAGTGGGCGTGTCACTGTGGGTGTGGGCTATAAGACCCTCATCCTAGCTGCCTGGAAGTCAGTATTCTAGCAGCCTTCAGATGAAGATGTAGAACTCTCAGCTCCTCCTGCACCATGCCTGCCTGGATGCTGCCATGTTCCCGCCTTGATGATAATGGACTGAACCTCTGAACCTGTAAGCCAGCCCCATGAAATGTTGTCCTTATAAGAGTCGTCTTGGTCATGGTGTCTGTTCACAGCAATAAAACCCAAACTAAAGCATCCTCAAAAAAATAAAATAAAAAATCAGCTCTCTTATAGCAATATTTCTTGAGAAAAGCAACTCTGATGATATATAAGATAATGAACTCAAAATAGAAACTACAAAATACATTCAAGGATCTCTACGATTTGCTTCCATTTGCCATTGGATGAAGCCTCTCAGGAGATGACAGCCATACTAGGCGCCTGTCTGCAAGCACAGCTGAGTATCATTAATACTGTCGGGGGTTGGCTCTCTCCCATGGGATGAGTCTCATGTTCAGTCAGGCATTGGTTGGTCATTTCCTCAGTCTGCACATCCTATACGCAGGACAGACTTTGGGCTGAAGGTTTTGTGGGTGGGTAGATGTCCTCCTCCCTTCACCGGAAGTCCTGCCTAGCTATAGGAGGTGGCTACTTCAATCTCTATATCTCCTGCTAGGAGGAATCTCAGCTAGGATTATCCCCACAGACTCCCCATAGCCTCCCCTCCCCCAGGTCTCCAGTTAGTCCCAGAGATGCTCCTTATCGTTTCCATTCTTACTCCAAGCCCTCTCCTGCCACCCTCTCTCACACCGGATCGACATCTCCATATTTCCCCCTCACCCCTTCTCCCACCCACTTCCCTCTCCATACACCGCTGATGACTATTTTGTTTCCCCTTCTGTAGAGCTCTCAGCTCCTCCTGTACCATGCCTGCCTGGATGCTTCCGTGTTCCTGCCTTGATACTGGACTGAACCTCTGAATCCGTAAACCGGCTCCAATTCAATGTTGTCTTTTATAAGACTTGCCTTGGTCATGGTGTCTGTTCACAGCAGTAAAACCCTAACTAAGACATTCCCTTAGGCCTTCCTTATTTCCTAGCTTCTTTGGATCTGTGGATTGTAGCATAGTAATCCTGTCCTTTATAGCTAATGTCCGGTTATAAGTGATTACATACCAAACATGTCTTTCTGGGTCTGCATTACCTCACTCGGGATGATATTATCAAGTTCTATCCACTTGTCTCCAGATTTCACTGTCTTTGTTTTTAATAGCTGAATAGTATTCCACTGTGTAGATGTACCACATTTCCTTTATCCATTTTTCAGTGGAGGGACGTCTAGATGCAGAGACCCATAGCCAGGCACTGGGCAGAGCTCAGGAGCCTTCTGGGAGAGGGGTGGGAGAGAACTGATTGAACTGGAGAGGTCAAGACCACCACAAGAAGACCTTCAGAGTCAACTAATCTGGGCTCACAGGGGCTCAAGGGCATGCAGAGGCTGGAGCTAGCCCCCCACACTCATGTATTTGTAGTGGATGTGAAGCTTGGCCTTCATGAGCATCCCCTGACAAAGGAGCAGGAGCTGTCTCCGACCCTGTTGTGGCCATTGGATCCCCTTCCCCTACTTGTATCGCCTGATTGAACCTGAGTGGGAGAGGAGGTGCTTGGTCTTGCTGGGACTGGATATCCCAGGGTGAGGTGGTGCCCAGGGGGACTTCCCCCTCACTGAGGAGAAGAGGAGGAGTGGGGGGCTTTGTAAAGGTGGGAGAGGAAGGAGAGGAGGAAGTAGGGGATATGTCCAGATGGAAAATAAATAATTTATGGGAAGAAAAAAAAATACACTCAAGGAGCTTGAAGAGGACGTGAATAGATTCAGAAGGAAGACCTTGAAAATACAAACAATTGAGTAAAATAAGGAAGACATGAAATGAGAAAAATAAAATTTAATAAAGAGATAAAATTTCTATAGGAAATCCAATTACAGTGATCAAATAAAAGGCTCAACAGAAAGTATGACCAATAGACTGAATCAGAGAGAGATTATCAGTGCTTTCAGGCAAGATAAGGAAGTTGGATGACTCAAAGAAAACAAATGTTAACTCTAAAACCACCCATGAACAGAACATTCTGGAAATTACATGAAAAGAGGAGCCACACAAATAAGCTTTAAGGAAGAAGGAGGAGGAGGAAAAGGAGAAGGAGAAGGACAAGAGGAAGAGGAGGAGAAGGAGGAGAAGGAAGAGAAGGAGGAGGAGGAGAAGAAGGAGGAGGAGGAGAATGAAAAGGAGGAGAATGAGGAGGAGAAGGAGAAGGAGAAGAAGAGGAGGAGGAGGAGAATGAAAAGGAGGAGAATGAGGAGGAGAAGGAGAAGGAGAAGAAGAGGAGGAGGAGGAGAATGAAAAGGAGGAGAATGAGGAGGAGGAGGAGGAGGAGGAGAAGGAGGAGGAGGAGGAGGAGGAGGAGGAAGCCCAATTGAAGAAAAGAAAATATTTTCAACAAAACCCATAAGAGAAAATCCTCCAAATTGAAGTCAAGAGATGTTATTGCGGTACAGGAAGCACTCCGTGAACTCTGTCAACCTCAGTCCCTTCTCTCCTCCTCTCTTCTCACAATCCACTTTCTATTTTCATAACCTCCACACACACACATTTAAATCTAAGTTCTGTATATGAGGAAAAACATTACCTATCTATCCAAGTCTGGTTTATTATGTTTAACACGGTGACCTCCATTTCCGTCCATTTCCTTATACATGCCAGAACTTCATTTCTAAGGGCTTAATAAAATTCTGTGTATTTTTGTCCCACATTTTATTTATCTGTTCAACTGCTGATGGGCATATAAGTTGGCTCCATTTCTTAGCTATTGTGAATAAAGCAAAAATAAACATAGTTGTGTTTGTGTATGCGTGTTTGTGTGTGTCTGTTTGCGAATACGTTGTGGCAACTTTACTTCATTCACTTAAAAGTAGCATCACAGAAATATGTTAATTAGTGAATGAATAAACAAACTCCTAAAGGATGAGACTACACATAACAGACAATCCGCAGAAGCCCCAGGAGTGGTGAACAAAGCCAACTGATGCTCTGCCCGCATGTGGTTCATTTTTGAAAAGACCATTGTAGACAGTA
The DNA here is from genome assembly GCF_021556685.1 of Rattus norvegicus. Taxonomy (NCBI): domain Eukaryota; kingdom Metazoa; phylum Chordata; class Mammalia; order Rodentia; family Muridae; genus Rattus; species Rattus norvegicus. Next base: position 133,621,939 of record NC_141540.1, read on the forward strand.
CATCCATGGACTTAGCAGTTACAAGATAAGTTTGCCACAGAGAGGCAGACCTGGGTTGTTCTTGGGGCTGGGGTCTACAACAGTAACAACATCTGTCAAGATTAATATAATATCCCATCCAGAAGAGTGGGTGTTACTGAAAACCAAGGAACTATAAAAGAGAATAATCAATAATTAAGCTGGTCGAATTTCCACTTTATTTTGTGTTTTCATCTGCCCTCTTTTACCTCTAAATAAAATGCCATTGAAATGCATGGTTCTCAAGGTCCTCCCTTGCTTTGGGCCCTCGTTCACCATAGCTTCCCTACTTTTGATTTTTGTTTGTTTGTTTGTTTGTTTTTATATTCTGTTGACATTTCTAACCTGCCATAGCATCCCTCCAATTTCTCCTAATAAGCCTTCATGTTTACCTTCTCCTCCTCAGCTGCCTTAGCTGCCATATTCTTACCCTCAAACAGACTCTCAGTCTGTCCCACTGGCTAGTTTGCTCAAGTTCCGCAAAACAAAGTGTTTAGAGCATTTTGTGTGCATATTTTCTTTTCTCTGATCAGGAGTCAACAATGGTGCCTCATTCCATAAAACATCTATCTCCAGTAATTCAGAATTAGCGAGCAGTCAAAACATCTAAGAAACAAAGTTTGAATGGCAAGGTAGCTATATAGGTGAAGTCATTGGACACCAAGCCTGACAACCTGGGTTCTACATAGTGGAAGGAAGAGAACCAACTTGCAGGTACATAAACGCGCGCGCGCGCGCACACACACACACACACACACAGACACACATCTAGATAAATGATAGATAGATAGATAGATAGATAGATAGATAGATAGATGATAGATCAATCAATAAACAAACTTTTAAAATATACATTGACTTTCCTGTAAACTATTCAATTCTCATGCCTTAAAAGTCTCCCTTCATTAAAAACTAGCAATACTAATAAAAGTCTGCTGTTTTTTAATACTTTACTATACTCTAGGTACTCTGACATTTTTCTCTGAGTGAGAACCAGGAAGGCCTATTTATCCCTCTTTACAAAAGAGAATGTTATGATTTAGTTTTAGTTAAGGGTATTAGACACCAAATAAATGCCTAGGCTGAAATTCAAGCCTATGATTTTCATTTCCAAAGCCTTTAAAGAACCTTACACTTATTTGACTTGCCCCTACAGCATCTTTCTCAAATCATTTCTTGCCCTTAAATACCTTCTTCCCAAGGAATCTTTGCCAAAGTCTTCCAAGATTCTTCCCTCAGAACCCATACCATTTAATCATCTTTGGTAGATCCTTGAAAGATTATTTTCTTGTTAGGGTTAGGGTTGTCCCTGATAATTCTTTAAGGTGTTACCTATGTATTAAGTTCACTCTCCTCCTCATGACCCAACATTCTTAGTCACTTGTTCACAGGAGAAAGTACCCAAGATCTAATGAATGCCCAGTCCATGCCTTGGAGCCAGAAGGATAAGTCACTGTCTGCTGGAGCTCACAGCAAGGTTGGTGAGAGCAGAAGTTGTCACCCTCCTCCCTATCCTTTACTCAATTTCCCCCTAAATAGCTGTTAAACGGCACTCCATGTGTGCACAGAGGAGTTAATGTGCTTGCTTGCCATAGCCACAGATACACAAATCCAAGAGTTGGAGAGGATCATCACAGGTCTTGTGTTGAAAATGGTTAATGATGCATCGGGCCCAGGGTCCTTCAGGGCAGAAAGTGAGCACAGTAGGCAAAGGTGTAGAGGCTTCGTGCCACTTGGAATCACAAAGCCGAGTGGTGAGAAGGGACACTTGCCAAGCTGGAAGACTCCGTGTGTGTAATGAAGGGATGGGATTTTCTCTGGAAATCATATTTCCCTGCCAGCTGGATGAGCTCATCTTCCCATTGAGCTTCGCTAGCTGATAACCACGGGGTCCCAGGAATTAGGCAGACTCACAAATCACCTGCATAGCATTCTGGCTCCATGTTAGAAAGCTGAATTAATTGCCTGGAAATAAATGAAGGGGTAAGGCCAAGAATTGCCTCATTAGTATGCAGCAAGGCTGCTGTCTTCTGAAGAAAGGGAAAGAAGTTGGGAGGGAGGAGAGGGAGACAATGGGAGAGAGGGGAGAGGAGAGGAGAAGGAGGGGAGGGGATAAATGATGAGAAATTGTTATTTTACAAGCATATTATGGCTGTCTTGCGGCTGGACTGGATACAGGACGTTCTGGACTAGCAAAATTCAAGATGTTCACCTAGAGAACGCCCATGTTTTCTAACGCTTTCTGATACGGCAGCCATGCTCAGAAGCCCGGTGATGGGTCTGAGTGCAACACAGTCTGAGCAGCTACACAAACGCTTCCTTTTTATTCCCCCAAATGAAATGTAGCAGCATTCAGGTGTTTTTCTTTGGCAAGAAAGCTGGCAACTGAGAGACACGGAGCCCAACAGGTGCACCGTGCACACGAGCTCATCGGTGGCTTGAATCCAGCACACTCTCCAGCGGAAGCTCTCTCACTCTTTCACAGTGCCTTTCATTTATGCAGTTACTGACGCAGTCATGAAGCCAGGCCTGGGATGTTTAGGAGCACTGATATTCTCTCCAGAGCTTATACCTGTTACATCGTTAAGTGGCCCTGATCCTGGGCAGATACTTGACAGAGGCCAAACAAAGATCATAGCCCAAAGGGAATTGTAAGGACTGTGCGGTGGTCAGTGTGTCCTGGACATACTATGTGCACACCTACACCACACATCCAGTTTATATACTGAAAATACAACCCACAGTGGGAGAGGCAGTGCTAGGTGTGGGTGGGTGGGGTTTGTCTTTTGGAGATGAAAGGATTGTTAGAATGGAACCCATGTGGAGGCAATTAGTGCCTCACAGGGGAACAAAGAAAAGAGCGCTTCATCTCCCTTCCACCAACACTTTCACATTGGATTTCTAGCCCCTAGAACTGAGCAATGGATGTTTAAAGCATTCAGTCCTGTCGTGATTTGTTACAGTAACTCAAACGCACTAGTGAAGATGGGATTGACTTGAATAACCAGTAGCAGAAAACATCTCACAATGACCAACTACATCGAGAGAGCCAGACATACTGGGAGTTTCAGAACAAAAAGCACAGGGACTGAAGAACACTTGTGGTTCGTGCAAGGGACCTAAATTTGGTTCCCAGCACCCACATCACAACTGACCCGTAAGTCTGGTCCCAAGGGATCCAACACCTTCTTCTGGTCTCCACATGCACTGTGCACATATTCAGGCTCAGACACATACATATAAAACAAATCTTCTTTAATAAGAGAATTAAAGGATGGAAAGTCCCAGTTTATTGAGGGTCAGGGAATCCAGAGTCTGGTGTCCCTAGGCAACAAGAACTTCAGAAGGACACAATTCTTCCTCACAGAATCCACAAGTGGCAGTGTGCATGCTTCTTCCATTTTCTGTTTTCTTACATCCCTGCCTCCAGCACTCATGTTTGAGGATGCCGTCACCTAGTTTACTAACCCAAGTGTCTATCACTGGAAGACACACCCTCACAGACACACCAGAAATGCGCAATTCAATTTTCTAGGTGTCTACCTAGTTGACTACCAGGGCGAACCATCGCAGGGACCCAGAGAGATGAATGATGTAATGATGTTGATCCTTGTGGTCCTGCAAACCCAGAGATGCCTCTGTTTGGTCTCCGAGTGCCTGTCACTCTCCAACTCTTGCACTGTTTTCCTAGATCATTGACATTCTTTACACTTGAAAGCCTCTGCCCTACCGCCTACCTTTCTCTAATCTCCTTAGGTGCAGCCCCAAACCTAAGGCAAAAAAAAAAAAAAAAGAAAAGAAAAGAAAAGAAAAGAAAAACCAACAAACAAAAAACCAAACAAACAAAAACAACAAAATTAAAAACTAAAAACCAGGTACTGTGGCAGTTTGAATAGGAATGACCCCATAGGCGCTAATGTTTGAATGATTAGCGACCAGGAAGTGGAACTGTTTGAGAGGATTAGAAGGATTGGGAGGTGTGGCTTTGTCTGAGGAAGCGTGTTCCTGGGAGTGGGCTTGGAGGTTTCAAAAGCCCTTGCTAAACCCAGTGTTGCACTCTCTGTCTACTGATGGGGATATAATTCTCAGCTATTACAGCTCCAGTGCCTGCGTGCATTGCTGCCAAACTCCCGACCATGATGATAATGGACTAAGCTTCCGACAGAGTAAGCCACGCCCAATTCAACGTTTTCTCTTGTAAGAGTTGCCTTGGTCATGGTGTCTCTTCGCAGCAATAGAACAGTGACCGCGATAGGTACAATTTGGCTTCGTCCATTTGGGACTGCTTTCCTGGCAGCTCTTTTCAATGGTGAATCATCTAGAGTATCCTCCAGGATTTATTGTCCTGAAAACTAAAAAGAACCCTGAATCTCCTACCTGAATACCTTTCCATTGGACTATACTGGCTCTAGCACCTTGATAGGAGGCTTAAGGGTCTTTTGTGTTTGCCCTTCGTCTTCCAAAGGTCAAACTCACAAATCTCAAGGAGCAAAGTCTCTCTGGCTTTGGATGGAGACTTGAAAGTGTGGTAGCTTCTGGATTGGGAATATAATTGTGAAGCCCAATTTCTTCCCTATAAGCCAAAGAGAAACACATCCACAACTCGAACTGGGACTGCCTTTCAGGATTGTCCTTGTCACCCACACTGAGCACCAATGCCCCCTGTGGATTCACAGGTATAGTTAGCCATGACTGCTTTTCCAATTCAAAACAGTTGTGTCTTGAGGTGAAGCTGAGCATAGTTTTCTATATATGATAAAAAAGACATACTCATATAGGGATGGTGGCATATGCCTTTAATACCAGCATTCTCTCAGTGGAAATTTGTCTGGGATAAGGATGCCTACTTTCTTTCTTCATTTTTTTTCTTTCTGGGACGGGTATTGGGGAGGGAGTGGGTATTTCATAATGTTTCTTTGGCTTGCCTGGAACTCACTGTAGAGGTCTAACCAGCCTCAAATTCACAGAGATCTACTTGCCTCCGGAGTGCTGGTTCTCTTTGGCTTATTCGAAAGGAATTGGGATATATATATATTCTCCACAATCCAGAAGCTATCACATTTCACATTTTCAAGTATCTATCATGAGATACCCACTCCCCTACCCTACCTCCCCAAGAAAGAAAAAGAAAGAAAGGAAAAAAGAAAGAAAGAAGACAAAATATACCTGCCATTATAGATGACCATACATTTCAGTTTTCACAGTTCCAACCTAAAGGGCCTCATTTTCAGAAGCATTAGTCAGCCCCTAGAGGAACATATAATTTCAACTTTATTTTCCTATCTGCTGAACTCCTTAATAGGTTGAAGTACACTGGACTATAAATATAAGAAAACTTGTCCTAAGGCAGTTTCAGCCTTGAGCTATGGGGAGACTTGTGTCTCTCAGAGCCAGGTACTGAAGTCCTAATTCTCTGTGCCTCAGACTGTCAGTGTACCTGTAGGCAGTGACCTTACAGAGGTTAACAGGTTAAATGAGGTCAGTAGTGGGAGCCCTAATTGAATGGCTGGTGTTCCTTATTGAAAGGGGGATGTTAAAAACAAGCACAACCCTAGGATGTTAAAAGAAAGTACCCTGTACACATGAAAGTGAAGATTGGGCTGTGCTTCTTGAAGCCAAGGAATGCTAATGATTGCCAAAGAAACACCATAAGGGTAGAGAGAGGCCTGGATCTTCTAAGACCTTGTTCTCTGACTGGACTTCCCTTTCTGCCTCCTGACTGAGGACACACACAAATAACGAGTGCCTTCTGTCTAAGACACTCTGTTTATGCTATTTTATTATAGCAACCTGAGTCAAGAGTCATGTAATTGTGCCCACTATCTCCCCAAGTGACAGTGTAAATCTCTTAATCCCAGTGTTCAGCAGGCTGAGGTTGGCTCAGCTTGGGATAAATAACAAGAGGCTGCCAACAAAGGAGAATCACTAATAATGTCTATTTCCAAACTATAACCTTCCCTATCTGCAAAGCCCCCCTTTAAAGCCTACAGAAACAAACAAACAAAAAAAGCCTAAGCCTGTATGGGAATAACTTAATTACCATTAACTACCATTACTGTAGCCTACCGATGCTGTGATAATGGATGGATACAGTATCTGGGGTAGAAATGCTATTGCTTGAGACAGACACCCCTGGCCAGTGAAGAGCCCACCTACAGAAGTGAACTAAGTGGTCTAGAAGATCCTGCCCAATGGCTTCCTCGACTGCCCTTCTCCTTAGCCTGGGGGCCTTTTCTGATCTCTTCAGTACACCCAGAGCTTCAAAACCCAATGACCAGAGATTTGCATGGACTTGAAAGCACTCTCTTTTAAAACATGGCATCGGATGGAACCACACAATTAGAGTAAAAAACCCAAGCAAAATATTAGGGCTGTGGTTGTAGCTCAGTGTAAAAAACACTTTTCTAGCATGCTCAAAAACCAAGATTCATTTCCCAGGATTGAAAAGCATACTTGATACTTGATAGCAGCTGAAAACGCCAGCCCCCCAGGCTGCACATCTAAGATTTAAGGGACCTTGGTGGTTTTACAAAAAAAGGTAGACTTCATTCAAAGTCTTACCCACTACAACAATCAGGTTATTCTAGGAAAGTCAAAATGACTGCGACTGAGTGGAAAAGGGTAGAAAGGAATTGTTGTTGTGAAAGTTACACAATGGCTGAGAAAAAAAATATATAATCTTGTCACCCATAATCACGCGCAAAAAAATATAGCTATTTAAGGCATGATTTGAGAAACAGCCCTGTTGAAGGCACAGAACAACAGTAGGCTTGCTAAATTCACCAGAGCAGTCCATCCAGTGGGCAGTTCCTGAGGAACCATCCACCTCCTTGTGAGAGTTTCTCCCCTTACATCTAAGAGGAACCTAGCTTTAATGAAGAAACTTGCCCTGGGTGCTGTCCAAGCTGTAGGCCTGAATGCAAAGAGGGCCTGATGCACATACACTCTGATGTTCATTCAGTCTTGAAGCTTGAGCCATGGATGGTTTGTGTGGAGAGGCTATGTGGAAAGGGGGACCTGCGATCACATGAAGAGTGGGGTCCAGCTCAAATGAGCCTAACCCCATGACACCCTGGAAGAATGGGGCTTCGGAGCCAAATGGAAGAGCTAGCTTGGAGGTGACACCACTGAGTGTGAAACTGTCGCGAATAATGGGATGTTGTTCAGAACCACATGTAGGAGTGGCTTGTGAAGGGGTCATACATCACCAAGGCATCACCACACCTTCCTTCGTGCCAGAGAAGAAAAGCAAAAACAGCCAAAAGGTTAAGGGGGCATGCCTAAATCAGAGGTCTGCAGCATCTTCAACCCTCAGAAAAGATCGGGAGTAGGAGAGTTGGCAAGGCTCTTCCAAAAAGCTCAGCACACAGTTAGGCAGCAGGCGTCTGGAGAGCGGTACCCCTCTGCCCTCAGATGCATCCGATACCACGCTCTGCGCTCGCAGCACTGAAAAGTCCCAGAAGCCTTCAGTGCGATGACGTCTACGAAGAACTGAAAGGTGTTGCTACTATCTGGACATCCTTCTCATGACCTCATCCGAGTCTAATTTTTCCTCAAATCTTTAAGGGGCTGGTGAAGAACAGAATCAATTGACAGTGGTGATCCGCTCCCTTTCTACACCCAAACTGCGTGCACAGAAGGACATACAGATACTCAGGGCTCTTGCCACCTTAGAGCTTCCGGTTTTTGAGACGCCCAATAACAAGGTCTTTGGGGCTCCTCCCCATTGTCCCAGGAGCCAGTGCCTGCCAGGTGCTTTACAGATAAGCAAGTCACCCTGTTCCCAAACACCCTGGATGGAAACACTTTAACGAAGCAGACCTAATTTTTCAATCTCACCTTCAGTAACTTGGTGTAAATGAGCTATTCTTCATGTTCTTGTGGCTTGACAGGAACAAGAAAGTGTACCAAATCATTAATTCTCTAATTTGCCCACATAACATAAAAACCAGCTGGCTTTTAATATTTAATTAAATTAGTGTGCTCCCCAACTGAGTTCTAATATTCCAGTTCCAATTTTCAGCACAAAGCTAATATAAAACCAGAAACCACTGAGTGATCTGGGAGGGAAAATGTGACCTTGGGAGGATAACGCGAAGGTGTCTACAGATGAAAAGATTTCTCTCTCTCTCTCTCTCTCTCTCTCTCTCTCTCTCTCTCTCTCTCTCTCACACACACACACACACACACACACACACACACACACACACACACACTTTTCCTAAGTAATGCAAGATGTCCAAAGTTAATGTTGTTATTAAAAACATTACATTCTCTTTTAAGAAATAACATCACGAGGCAAAATGCATGTATATTTGAGGCTGCCTCTGTTAATTTGTTAATTAATTAATTCATTTCTTAATCATGTTTTCTCTAGCCTCTTACACACAAACAGTATGCCTGGAATCATATTATTGTGCCTCCTAAAGCTCCTGTCTCTGTTTCTTGGGGCCCTTGAAGCCCATGCACACACACACACACACACACACACACACACACACACAAATGTTTGTGTGCCTATACGTGTGAGTGCAAAGGGAGGTACCGTACACACATTTTATCTTTGAGCTTCAGTACAAGTGAGAACCTTAGCAAGCCCTCATTCACGAAGATGAAATTATCTCCTGTCTTGGGCAGAACTTAGTGCGCTGTGTAAGGTCAACCAAACAAGGGGGAGGAATTGGGAGTGTTTGGTGCAGATTTCATTGCTGTCATCTGCATTTGTTCTTACGGGAGGCAACCAGGAAAAACCATATCAGGACCACAGGTCTTTAGTTGGGTCATTTTTCACACACTGTCAGTCTGGGTGCTTAAGTCTGACCTCAGAAAGGCCAATTTCAGGCCTTTGGTTTGTAAATGCCTAGCTGGGTCAGACCAACATTCCATGTCAGTTTACAGCTGGGTTCGGATTAAACAGGACTATGACTAGGAAAATGACTTTTTCAATATGTCTTAAGCCTTCTTGGTGGGGGTTTATGACCCAGCTGCTATGGAGAATGTTGTTCAGGTAGTGCCTTTTGTTTTGTTTGTTTTGTTTTGTTTTTCAGGTTCTTTTTTTTTTTACATCTCTAAAGCTATATATTTATCTCTTTAAATGTACAAATCCCTTTTATACCCTTTTATAATCATCTACAAATACATTTACCTTTAAATATCTATGTATATATCATGTTGATTCTGTTTCCTGGGGGGGGGGCAGTTGAGTGATGCAGGTATTTTTAATTGGCTACAATTGTATTCATAACATCTTATTTTTAAATTTAATATAGCATTGTAAGGATTACTTCATCTTATTACACGCTCCTAATGCGTGTTCTAATGGCCCATAATTAGTTGGGCTCATTAAGAAGACCAAAGGGGGCCGTCTGCTTCATTCTCTTTGTCTCAGCTATTTGGACCTCATGCTAGAGGATGCTTAAGCTACTGGGGGGTCAAAGAAGCCTAAGGAGAAAGTGAGGTAAGACAACAGGAGGCAAATGGAGGGGGGAGGAAGCAAGGGAGTAGACAGTGGAGAAAGGCCAAGGTCTCCAGCGGAGAGCGCCTCAGAGCTGTAGCTTTCCCCCTCTGCTGAGTAACAATCCCCAAGCAGCTGAAGGGACTGGGCTGCTTCCCTACCCTTGAGTCCTTGCTGTACCCAGGTGCTTGCCCTGCTCTCCTCGCCCAGTCAGCAGGAAGTGGAGAAAGTCCCAGTGAGCGCCTTGGCAGGACCAGGCAGGAACACGTTGTGTGACCTGAGCAGTTACATTATTTACTCTTCTACTAAGAGAGGCAGCAGCGTGGTGCCCAGGAAGTACCAAGACACCAGAAAGGTTAAGTAAGTAACATAACCAAGGCCACAGGGCCTTTCCTGTTCAACTAAAACTGAACCCGGACCTGATTCTGAAACTACTGATCATCCTGCTGAAGTTTAAACACGTTTAAAGGCAAGCCATTAGTCCTAAATTTCTAAATATTATTCTTATTGACATGACAGCTTTGTATCCAAATACAGGGTTTGTAGGAAACCGGCATTGTTCAGTAGTATTAGAATGTGTCTGCCTTTCGGCTTCTGAAACTAACCAAGTAAGTAATATTTATGTCTTCCATTGACTCTCAGGTAATCGTGATACTTACGGCAATTGTTTCTCGAATGTTTCTAGAACTTGTTTCTAGAAATGTTTCTATGACCTGAGGAAAATACTACTTCTCTACCTAGGTTATCAGTAGAATAGTGGTAAAACTGTTTTACTGTGTGGCAACGTGAAATGAAGGGTTCTGCCTTTATAAGTAGTGAATCCGTAGAGACAGAACATGTTCCTACTGGGAACAATGGTCTGGAATGAAAGTGTCCCATTCACCTTCATGCCCTGACAAATGAAAAGGCTTTGCCTCTGTCCTTCAAGTTTGCAGTACACAGAGACCAAATGTAGGCACTTCTTCCTCTGTGACTAGGTAAGGTTCCCAAAGGAGGAGTGAAATCTCCCAGCTAGGAAACAAGAAAGAGGGCCAAAGAGGGGAGCATAGAGAATGTTCTTTTATAGAGAGACCTGGCCCACAAGCAAACTCTTCCCTTCCCTCATGTCCATCAAAGGCATGACTAATTAGATTGCGTTACAACCTCTGTTGCCCCACCCATGACATTGCTGTTTTGAAAGCTACGAAGGATTAAGGAAATGATATTAAGTCAATAATATGTATACGTCATCCCCCGTGGGGAGGACTTAACACAGTAGATCATCAAAGAAATAATGGCGGCCGCTCTTCAACCGTCTGCAGGGGCAGAGCACAAAACGTAGAGGAGTGAGGACCAAGGAGCACAGAACATGGAGGAACGGAGGATGAGTCTTTGAGATGCTTCTCAGTAGCCTCACCACCACCTCATGATGTGCGCACAGAGCTCCCTTCAGTACCGAAAGCAAAACTGTCACACCAGGCTGCGGAGTGTGGAAAACCTGCTGAGCTCTCACAAGCCTCTCGCCGAGCATAGCAACAGTTAATTGAACGCACTGCAGTCATTAAAGAACACGAGGAATTTTTTTTCCAGAAAATTCAGCATTAGCGCTGAAAGCCTTCTCCTGATTATGTTTTATTACCTGGTTTGTTAAGCATCTACTGTAAAGTGCTGTTAAATTATAACGAATTAGACGCCTTCCTCAGAAGTGCCACTGAAAAGTACTTAACACGCTCATCTGTGCCGCAAATATGTAATTATTTATTTTATTAAGTAGCTCGGATGCCTTTGCACATCACAAAGTAACTCCTTCATTGTCTTTTCCTAAAAATATTTAAATGGTTAGAAAGCGTGGGGTGGGGGGGTGTCTTGGAGGTGGTCATTTTCTGGAAAAGAAGTTTCCAAAGTTCTCAACAGTTTCTTGCCCAATTGGGTATGGCTGGCGATTTTACCTTTGATCTCCAGATCAAAGACCGCAGTGAGAATTTTGTTAAGGGTGTAAAACTTCCTTCTCCCCAAATAATGTGAGCAGAGGATGCTACATACACCTTCAGAAGATCCACCGACCCCTAGAAAGTTCCTTTCCTTGGAATCCTAGAGAGGAAACTTAAGAGTTAGGGGATTTTCTATCATCCTGAGTGAGGTAACCCAATCACAGAAAAACACACATAGTATGCACTCATTGATAAGTGGCTATTAGCCCAAATGCTTGAATTACCCTAGATGCCTAGAACAAATGAAACTCAAGACGGATGATCAAAATGTGAATGCTTCACTCCTTCTTTAAAAAGGGAACAAGACTGTGTTTACCGGAAGTCCCACACCCGCGGATCCCGGCCCGCAGCAGCTCTCTGCTCCCAAACCCCGTGGGAGAGAGACCTCACCGCCTGATCAGGTGGGCACTCCTGAGGCTGCAGAGCGGAGGAGACCACCAACACTGCTCACCCCTGCCCACATCCCTGGCCCAAGAGGCAACTGTATAAGGCCTCTGGGCTCCCGTTGGGGAGGGCCCAGGAGCGGCAGGACCCCTGCGCCTGAGACACCGCCGGAACCTGAAGGAAACAGACCGGATAAACAGTTCTCTGCACCCAAATCCCGTGGGAGGGAGAGCTAAACCTTCAGAGAGGCGGACACGCCTGGGAAACCAGAAGAGACTGCACTCTGTGCACATCCAGACGCCAGAGGAAAACACCAAACGTCATCTGGAACCCTGGTGCACGGAGGCTCCCGGAAAGAGCGGCGCAGATCTTCCCTGTTGCTGCCGCCACGGAGAGGACTTAGGCAGTACCCCACGAGCAAACTTGAGCCTTGGAACCACAGGTAGGACCAACTTTTCCCCTGCAAGAAACCTGCCTGGTGAACTCAAGACACAGGCCCACAGGAACAGCTGAAGACCTGTAGAGAGGAAAAACTACACGCCCGAAAGCAGAACACTCTGTCCCCATAACTGGCTGAAAGAAAACAGGAAAACAGGTCTACAGCACTCCTGACACACAGGCTTATAGGACAGTCTAGCCACGGTCAGAAATAGCAGAACAAAGTAACACTAGACATAATCTGATGGCGAGAGGCAAGCGCAGGAACCCAAGCAACAGAAACCAAGACTACATGGCATCATCGGAGCCCAATTCTCCCACCAAAGCAAACACAGAATATCCAAACACACCAGAAAAGCAAGATCTAGTTTCAAAATCATATTTGATCATGATGCTGGAGGACTTCAAGAAAGACATAAAGAACTCCCTTAGAGAACAAGTAGAAGCCTACAGAGAGGAATCGCAAAAATCCCTGAAAGAATTCCAGGAAAACACAATCAAACAGTTGAAGGAATTAAAAATGGAAATAGAAACAATCAAGAAAGAACACATGGGGGGCTGGGGATTTAGCTCAGCGGTAGAGCGCTTACCTAGGAAGCGCAAGGCCCTGGGTTCGGTCCCCAGCTCCGAAAAAAAAAAAAAGAAAGAAAGAGAGAAAGAAAGAAAGAAAGAAAGAAAGAAAGAAAGAAAGAAAGAAAGAACACATGGAAACAACCATGGACATAGAAAATCAAAAGAAAAGACAAGGAGCTGTAGATACAAGCTTCACCAACAGAATACAAGAGATGGAAGAGAGAATCTCGGGAGCAGAAGATTCCATAGAAATCATTGACTCAACTGTCAAAGATAATGTAAAGCAGAAAAAGCTACTGGTCCAAAACATACAGGAAATCCAGGACTCAATGAGAAGATCAAACCTAAGGATAATAGGTATAGAAGAGAGTGAAGACTCCCAGCTCAAAGGACCAGTAAATATCTTCAACAAAATCATGGAAGAAAACTTCCCTAGCCTAAAAAAAGAGATACCCATAGGCATACAAGAAGCCTACAGAACTCCAAATAGATTGGACCAGAAAAGAAACACCTCCTGTCACATAATTGTCAAAACACCAAACGCACAAAATAAAGAAAGAATATTAAAAGCAGTAAGGGAAAAAGGTCAAGTAACATATAAAGGCAGACCTATCAGAATCACACCAGACTTCTCACCAGAAACTATGAAGGCCAGAAGATCCTGGACAGATGTCATACAGACCCTAAGAGAACACAAATGCCAGCCCAGGTTACTGTATCCTGCAAAACTCTCAATTAACATAGATGGAGAAACCTAGATATTCCATGACAAAACCAAATTTACACAATATCTTTCTACAAATCCAGCACTACAAAGGATAATAAAGGTAAAGCCCAACATAAGGAGGCAAGCTATACCCTAGAAGAAGCAAGAAACTAATCATCTCGGCAACAAAACAAAGAGAAGAAAAGCACACAAACATAACCTCACATCCAAATATGAATATAACAGGAAGCAATAATCACTATTCCTTAATATCTCTCAACATCAATGGCCTCAACTCCCCAATAAAAAGACATAGATTAACAAACTGGATACGCAATGAGGACCCTGCATTCTGCTGCCTACAGGAAACACACCTCAGAGACAAAGACAGACACTACCTCAGAGTGAAAGGCTGGAAAACAACTTTCCAAGCAAATGGTCAGAAGAAGCAAGCTGGAGTAGCCATTCTAATATCAAATAAAATCAATTTTCAATTAAAAGTCATCAAAAAAGATAAGGAAGGACACTTCATATTCATCAAAGGAAAAATCCACCAAGATGAACTCTCAATCCTCATCTTCGATTGGTTTATATACAAGTGTGCAATTTCTAGGCTTGAAAGTAAAATGATGCTATCTGGTGCTGGATAGAGGAGCCTTATTTTTTATTATGGCAGCTTGCTATTTTTGTAACATGGTGATTTGGTTGAACACAATAAAGTACAGTAGTAACTGATCTCCCCCTCTTCCTGGATGAGTGAGGAGATGATTAAATGTTGATGTCAGCATCCATGAGCATATTCAGATGAGCTTCTGCTTCTGTTGAAAAGGATGCTGTGTTTGATTGTGGTCCGAAGCTATGAAGCACTACTTGGCATCTCCTTCCTTGGAGGTCTCACTGTTTAAACATAACAGATTTGATAGCTTGTTGGTAAGGTGAGGTCCAGCTTGTCTCCACTAGGTCATCTTCATGTGAATCCGGTGGTTATACGGTTTTGTTCTAGGGATATTTCATTTTTTTTAATAACGGTTTTAGCTGACATTCATGGAGAGAATGAATCCTTAGAACTGTGCCACTAGTGAAAGGAAATCCTGTCTAGAGTATGTTTCTTTACAAAGCTGTGTCACACCATCCTTTGGGCCCTCTGCTGGAAAAGTAGAATCAAGTCTCAAATAATGCCTTTTAAATTGTATCCTCTAGTATTATAGATGTAGGACAGTACTGTATCATACCTCTGTGGATGTAAAATAGCTTGTACCTGCTTTATGATATGTAGTAGTGACCGTGCTTTATCAGAGCTGTTTTTAATGATGTTGCTCAGAATGTTTTCTTTCCAGATGATGATTGAGAAGCTAATTTAAAAAAAAATGGTGCCAGGTACCACAAGAGTAACAGAACTGTGCTGTTTTCTTGGGTTTTGTTTTTTTACTTTTTTTTTTTTAATGGAGTGTGCTGGATGTCTCTACAGTTTTGTTCAGATGACTGCAGAACCTGGAAAAGCTGTTGCTGCTGTTGATGCATAACACACTGCTATTATTGGTCTTTTTATATAAATATAAATATATATACAGATATATAATTTGAATTTTTTGAAACTTTAGCTGTGCTGTCAACTTTGGAAAAAAGTATCCCCGTTTACTGTGTTGAGTTGGCACTGTACAGAAATTAACAGCCATATTGGTCTAGAAATGTTGAACTTAAGTTTTTTCCATTTGTACAGGGGTAACACACTGTATTAAATATGTAAGGTCTTATCTACGTGGGTTTGATTACAAAAACTAATAAAGTATTCTCTAAATTTAAAAAAAGGGGGGGGGGAACAAGAATACCCTTGGCAGGGAATAGAGAGGCAAAGATTAAAACTGACACAGAAGGAACACCCATTCAGAGTCTGCCCCACATGTGGCCCATACATATACAGCCATCCAATTAGACAAGATGGATGAAGCAAAGAAGTGCAGGCCGACAGGAGCCGGATGTAGATCGCTCCTGAGAGACACAGCCAGAATACAGCAAATACAGAGGCGAATGCCAGCAGCAAACCACTGAACTGAGAATAGGACCCCCATTGAAGGAATCAGAGAAAGAACTGGAAGAGCTTGAAGGGGCTCGAGACCCCGTATGTACAACAATGCCAAGCAACCAGAGCTTCCAGGGACTAAGCCACTACCTAAAGACTATACATGGACTGACCCTGGACTCTGACCTCATAGGTAGCAATGAATATCCTAGTAAGAGCACCAGTGGAAGGGGAAGCCCTGGGTCCTGCTAAGAATGAACCCCCAGTGAACTAGATTGTTGGGGGGAGGGCGGCAATGGGGGGAGGATGGGAAGGGGAACACCCATAAAGAAGGGGAGGGGGAGGGACTAAGGGGATGTTTGCCCGGAAACCGGGAAAGGGAATAACACTCGAAATGTATATAAGAAATACTCAAGTTAATAAAAAAAAAAGAGTTAGGGGATTTTCAAATTCTCAATAAATATACACAATGATAAACTCTCTGATATGTTACAGTGAACTTTTTCAAGTTACACCGTATTGAAGTGGGAGGCACCTACCTGTCACTTAGTGGTGAAGTTCAAGGTTGGCTCGGTTTTGATTTTGTTTGTTAGAAACAACCAAACGATGCCTGCCCCCTTGGCCTTCTTTTGTCAAACCGAGACACACTGTCTTGTCATTTCTCACAGGAGAATTTCACATGCGAAGAGAAATTAGTCACTGGAGCAATGTCAATAGAAAAACCAAGACATCCTGGTCAGCTTATTGAGTACTTGTTCTGTGCTAGACTTAGTACTAAGGAACTGTCTTGCTTTGTTCCCTATCCAGCCCTCACGACAGGTACAAACGAAGCTATATTTACCCATCAGGGAAAGGACAGGAGCATAAGAACCTGGTAAATAACCAAGTTGACATTCCTTTTTCTTTTCCAGTTACCAGACTGCCATTCCATTTTTCTCTTATACCTTGGCAGCTGAGCCCAAAAGATCAGAAACACGTGTCTTTTTATCTCTAAAGTTCTGCGAGAGAGGAGCAGTTTTATTTTATTTTGGAGAAACAAATGACCTAGATCAACTTTCCACCTGCCCTTGATTTTGTGCAAATGTGCTGTAATGAATTATGAAGTGAAGGATGATGGTTCTCAATTCAGAGAATCTTAAATAGTCTTAAATCAAAGTTGTAACACATACCCATTTGTCCAGGAGAGAGGAAAAAGAAGAAAAAAAAAAACAGTAAATCTTTTGCACAGCAAAATTATCACAAGGGTGTGTGAAGTCTTCCAATCTTAAGGACTTCCCTTCTCTGCGTGGGAACTGCAAATCACCGGGTTATTACGGGGTGCGAGCGGTGGGGTCCATCAATCTCGCGCTCATCATTTGCTACAGACTGATTTGACTTTGCAATTGTGTGCTCACACTGTACCATCCATGATGTGGGGGTCTCCAGAGGGAGTGGCAGGCAGACTCAAGGAGTGTGCTTTGTGGCTGAGTCTTAACAGAGCCTTAGATGAGGAATAGAGTCAACAGATAAGAAAGGGCAATTTGGGGAAGCATCGTGACATAATTGTGACGCCCAAGAGAACCTCCCCAATATAA
The DNA here is from genome assembly GCF_021556685.1 of Rattus norvegicus. NCBI lineage: Eukaryota > Metazoa > Chordata > Mammalia > Rodentia > Muridae > Rattus > Rattus norvegicus. The sequence goes on from NC_141540.1 coordinate 133,639,076, forward strand.
ACCGGCAATAAAATACAGAGAGCAGTGAATGGGAAGCAGAAACTACCAGGAGCTCTCCTAAGCACTTCAGTGCACTGACTTTCTCCCAAGGATACTCAGATCCCTGCTGGGCATATAAATATGGAGCTAAGAATGCACGTGGTATTATTTCCAGTAGAAATTTAAGGATTCTAAGTGTGAGAAACTTCAGTCCAGAGTCACTCAATTACTTGAGCTCTAACTGAAAGTTGTTGGTGGAGGATGCATTCCAAGATTGTCCAGAACTACTCATTCCTACAGCAGGGCACAGCAAACTTCTTCTTTTTTCCAAGAATATTAGAGTAAATATTTTGAGTTTTGTGGGTCATTTTGTGGCACATCCTGTCTCTGTAGAAAATCCTGAACTTCTCCATGATAGCATGGTGGGAGCCCTGTGTATGGTGAAGGATGAACTTGTGTTCAAGATTACTAGCTAAATTAGACAGCTAATATCGCACCCTCTACTCTATAGAGTTTAAATCCAACTCTACTGTTTATTGGTCTTAAGTTTTGATTTAATCTCTTTCAACTTTACTTACTTTTCCCCAGTGAAAAATCCTGGATCCTTTCCAACAGTATAATCAATTTTTCTCAGATAAAAATATTGAAAATGTTTTTTTCATGGGGCATAATTTGGAGAATATCAATCTTTTTAGATCTATGAAACTATATAAATGACAGAATGATTATATTCATGAGCATCGACATATCTACGTTGTGATAGTCAATCTTGGTTGGCAATTGGACTGGATTGAGAGATGCCCAGGGAAGAAGAGCAAAGCACAGCCCTAGGTATGCCTGTGGTGGCCTCTACAGGAGTGCCAAGGAGAGAAACTGAGGTGGTAAACAGGGGTGGGAAAGACCCACTGTGAGCATAAGTAGTGACATGTACTATATTAGGGACTTGCAAGTCCCATTTCTGAATAGTGCCCTCAACGGTGGACAGAGCACGCTAGCCTTTCAACGCAGATACCTGTAAGCATCTGCACCATTGATCCCTAGGTTACAACCACACCATTGGTCTCTTTGCATCCAACATCCAAGACTAAGCAGCTACCATGTTTTCTGGATCTCCAGTGTAGATGGCCACCGTTAGCCTACACAGCTCCCAACTACATAAAGTCAGCCCAATAAATCCATTTTGATACTTATATGAGGTGTATTACTTCCATTCTTGTAGAATAACCCTGCTTAATATAAATACGTGGTTTACTGAATATCTATAATGTGCTAGGCACACACTTTATAAACTGTCAAAACTGATCTTCCTAATTACCCTTCAAGGCAGATATTAAGTGGCTCAAAGACATTAAGAAGCTGGTTAAAGTTGTCTAGGTAAAAGTGGTCAAAATGTGATCGGTTAGTTGCTCATCTTGCAATGCAAGATAATTTGGTCAGGAGAAAAAGAAAAGGAGGGAAGAAGAAAGGAGAGGAGAGGAGAGGAGAGGAGAGGAGAGGAGAGGAGAGGAGAGGAGAGGAGAGGAGAGGAGAGAAGAGAAGAGAAGAGAAGAGAAGAGAAGAGAAGAGAAGAGAAGAGAAGAGAAGAGAAGAGAAGAGAAGAGAAGAGAATAATAGGATAAGATTCATGGTGAACAGACTGGACTCCCTGTGAACTAATTATTATACAGAGGTCAGTGCATCTCTCAACCCACATCTGAGACACTTCTACTTGGCAATAGATGGCAGTTGTCAGAGACCCACAAGTGACCTAGGTACAGAGAATAAGAGACTACAGAATGATCAGCTCTAAAGGGAATATATAAGAGTATACCTCTCCTCCCAGGCCTTCCAGTGTACAAGAGGGTGAGTAAAGAGCGTAAGAATCAGAGGCAGAGGTGGCAGTAGGTGACTACAGGGGACCATTCCCTGGATGCAGAAGGGCAGCTGCATGTATGAAGTCACAGTGTTGACAGTGTGCACAAAAACTGGACATGCTCAAGTCCGACCAAATCCCAGCCTGGAGATAGGAGTTGAGTACACAGTCCCACCCTAAGACATGGAGCAATTGCCAATTATTGACTGCAGGGAAGAGGGAAATTACTTTCTCCTAAGAGTGTAGCCCTTAGTATATCAACCACACTGCAGAGGAAGATTCAACATCCAAGCATATTTGGGACAGCACAGACTGGTCTTCAAGGGTTTGCAAAAAAGAAAAAGGACACAGAGTTGGGTAGATGGGGAAGTGGGTAGATCTGGGAAGGGCTGAGGGATGATGAATACAATGTTATGAAACTAAAAACTCACAAAAGGACTAATAAAAAGTTTAAAACAAAAAATCAAAATGACATCCTTCCAGCACAACTCCATATTAAACAACTCTCCTGTTTGGGTTGGCCCCATGACTAAAAATATTCCATAGTCACTGGCTTCTACCCCCATGCTATACAGAGCCTCTCCCTTGAAAGTTGCCTATAGCCCCCATGTATTCAAAACCATTGACCACTTCTCATTTCATTTTAAAATTTCCATTAATGTGTAAGTTCCTGCTTTTCTGTATGTGCACCATATCTGCAGGCAAGCATGGAGCTGGGAGAGGGTGTCAGATCCCCTGGAACTAGGGTTGCAGTTGGCTGTGAGCCACTGTGTGTGGGTGCTAGGCCCTGAACCCGAGTCCTCTGCAGGAGCAGAAAGTGCTCTGAGCTCAGGAGCATTCTATGGAGCCGCCATTTTTTTTATCTTGACCTACTTGATCTTAGGAACTCTCTCTATAACATCCTCACAGGCCCCCTCCACCCTTTACATCATAAATCAAAGCTCAAATGTCTATCTACGTAGGACAGATGGCAAACAGTTGTTCCTTCTGGAACACATTGTTCACAAATAGACTTTGTGCTATAACAAGCACGTAACACCACCTTATCTGCCATAGAGCCACGGACTTGTCCCTTCTCGAAGCTCATGGAAACCTGGGCTCCTCTTTCATTTCCCTGTTTTGATGGGAATGTAAACACAAGAAACACAGCAATGTATACAGGTGATAAATAGCCCTAGGCAGTTGATACTAAAACAACAGATTATGTGTCACAAAAGACAAGGCTAGAATATACGCACCCCATCTAGAGGAGCTGGCCAACACCCTGCAAATCCAAATCAGCATTCCTGTCCTCGGGATTGTTCCCTGCTTTGACAGCTTTAAAGTCAAAGCCAGGAGAATCTGCTCCATTATCCAGGACTCCTTGTCCATTTTGTACATCCGGCTCCTCCTTGAGTTTTTATCTCTTTCCAGGGCTCCTCTTCGGTCCTCCTCCTTCATCACCTTTCACCTACCAGAAAGCTTTCCACGTAACTTGATTTTTACACATCGCATTATTCTCTGCACGACACCCAACTTTAAAATCCTCTCATCAGCCTCACCTGGCTTCATTTATAATGAGCCGTGACTGATTTCTCTTCCCAGCTAGCACGCTGACACTTGAGAATGCTGTCATAGCTATCTTCACTAATATATTTATGACTAATGATTCACTAGTATTCGCTCTCAAAAGTCTGACTCGAGGAAGTGCCTTTAATGCTTTTTCAAATGGCCCTACGAGTAGGCACAGCTTCCAACTTACAAGGATTCCGTTGCTTTCTCCAATTCCTGGAAAACCTCTACTGTGTCAGAAGCAGGCTCGTCGCCAAGATAGTAGTTCTGCTCAAAGGCAAAAATGGCAGAAAGCAAAAAGGTCTCCTGCTCAAACTATCTGGGAACCGCAATGAGTCCGGGTGATTTCTATATTGTAGCTTCCCAAGACACCACAGAGGAGGGATAGGACCATCTTCCTGTTGAGATCCTATGGAACTGGAACACGGTCAGATCAAAACAGATATTCTTTCGAGTCTAAATGCTTGGCACGTGGGGCCCTGTAGGATCTTTCCCCACTCGTGTTCTTCCTGTCATTTCCTACTAAGCAGAGCTTCTATTCCACAACTCAAGTTCCTAAACACACGCATACCTGCTTGGGCAAATGTTCTGTCAGAATCTCCGTGACTAAAACATTATTCGCCCTCCACTCATAACTTTTAAGAGCTATTCCACCCTTCAGAGATGAGTTTTCTAAAAGCTCATCCACACCCACCCTGTGCATATGGTCTTCATGTGGGTCACCAAACGGTCAGAGTGGAGGCTGTCCTTGAAGCTGTTGTTGCCTGTGGACCCTCTTCCCCTAACTGGACCACCTTAGAGCGAGAGGATGTGCTTGGTACTGCAGTGACTTGAGGCGCCGGGGTGGGTTGTACCCAGGGAATGCCTCTCCCTTGCTCAGAGAAGGGGAGGAAATAGTGGGTGAGGGGCTGAGGAGTGGGGGACTAGACGATGGGGGCTATGATGGGGATGTAAAGTGAATACACAAACAAATGGGGAAAAACTGCTCCTGTGCCCTTTGACAGCTCTGCCCTTTGACATCCTCTGCATCAGTCGTCTTTATCCCATCAAACGGTTGGTAAATCTAGAAAGCCCATGGTGACTGCTTTTTCCTCCTCCTCTGCCAGTGCCTGCTCCTGCCCTCCAAACTGCGACCTCCTTTTCACTCTAGTCTTCCTTCACGGAAGATGTGTGGTGGGCCCAGTGATACACAAATAAAATGACTTGATAACCTAAAACCCCACCTAAGTACAGGTTCACAGACGTGAATGTAGACTAGGTAACCCACGAGTTTGTATAGCACAAATTTCCCAGCAATCCTGTGTGCAAAAGAGCTTTATGCCTTCCTTGTAGAGAAAACAGAGCTATGAGCCTTCAAATCACAAGGAGGGCAGAAAAGAACCTTCCGGGAGGAAAGGGACACTCCTTGAGGAACAGGAAGCGTTCCCTAAAGTAGAAAATGTACGTTATATCCCTTGCACGGTTGGCATGGCAGAAATCATCAACTATCAGGGAAGAATCACACAGCACAACTCTTACATCAGTTTAAACAGCTCCAAAGCTGTCTGCGAGAGCTTTCACACGCTGAAATGTTCTTCTGCTCCAGGATTCGGGAGCCCTACAGCAGTAACACCAGGGGTGCGGGTTGAGAAATAGGAAAGGGAGAGACGAACAGGCACCACCGGAAGAGAAATCACGTGGCAGGGAGTGCTGGGGTCACCGTGGGAGAGGGATCCATGAAAGTTGCTCCCCTAGAAGGAAGAGCCTTGAAACCAGCCAACTGCTGCAAACAGAGCCCTGACTCTTGCTCTTGCCACACCTCAGTGCTGAAGAAAGACAGGTAACCCCAGAATGATGTTCTTTAATTCCAAACAAACCAAAGGCAATAGCTAGGGTCTGGAAATCTATTTTACTCGCAGTTAGATTTCCTGGCCTATTAATTTTGCAGGGAGGAGAAAGGGAATTTGAACGTGAGAAATGTTTACTTATCTGGGAATAAATATGCGTGAAAATGCTAAGCAAAAGTGTAAAAGCAGTATTTATGCCCATTTACATGAATTTTAAAGCAGTATGAATCAAGAAACTGTACCGTCGTCATCCCAACTTCCTATAATGGGGCAGGGAATAACGTAACATCTGCATTCAAATTTATTCTATGGGTGACTACAACAAGCACATTCTATAGATGAATATCTTTATGAAATAATCGACTTTTTCATATACGCCCCATAAAAGCAGTTTCCTATCATCAAAATTAAGAGATCAATCTAGCGCACGACCGAGTAAAACATTCTAATCCGAATATGTAAATGAGGTAAGTGCGGCGCATTCAACATCTGCCAGCTCCCACATATATAATATCCATTTCATCAGGTTCGAAACAGGCAAGGGTGTGATGAGGGAATATAGCTGCCGAGAGAACTCGGCGTGACATTTTTCATCTCATATTTACACGCAGCTCTATGTGTAAATAAACAGCTAGTTTAATATCTGTGCCAAATGAAAAGGGAAATATTGCACTAGTTGGAGCTCTGACGCACATGGTTCCTACGCACAGCTTAATTTTGAGGAAGAAAACGATGGAGAGCCCAGCTATTATCAAAGTTATACCTTGAGAAATGAGGGATTATCACCTTGGCCACCTCTCTGAATGACAGCCCATCTGGAGCTGCACGCATTTTCTATCTAAGGAAACCTCACCGTCACCCAAGCAAATGGCTGCAGCTCGGAAGACACACATATCCCTAATTAAAACCAAGCAAGCCTCGCCTCTCCGAGACGGGGGTTCTTTCATAATTTTGTCACAACTGATCTTTATTTAATTGCTCCATTTTAACGATTATTTATCTTGTTTTCCCCCTCTCTGATCGCCTTCTTCCAGTGCCTTTAGAAATTGGAGCCTCTATTAGTGACATCGCTAATTTCCCCTACAGATCATCTGAGCGCTCAAGTAGAAACATTGTATCAGTTTTATTTTTTTTCCACAAAATTAAAATCGTTTTAGATGGCTAATTTTTATCCTCCTTAATGCAAGCCTCAAAGGCAGCCATTCTTTTAAAAAATAAGTAATTGCTCACAACTGAAAATTTTAACCACAATATTTCAAAGGGAAGATAATGCTAAAATGGAGTTGGTTATAATCATTAAAGCCTTTTGTTCCATCAAAAATAGACTCTTTAGCTAAAGGCCACTAAACTTCGCAGGCATACAAACAAATCATATTTCAATTTATTGAACACAAATTTCCCCCCTGTGTTTAATATTTGTCATTTGGATATATAAATAGAGAATTAGATTCAGAATAAATTAAACCTAGTGATAATTTGTGGCAGGCCTGATAAATCATGTCTTCATGCACCGTGATTACTTGAAATGAGAGGGCCATCCACACATGAGGCTGATAAATTGTTCTAAGTCCAGTAACGGTGTGTTCTGCACAGGAGCTCTTTGCTTTAAATGCAGGCAAAACCACATTAACTTGAAAGCCTTTACCTAATATTTCAAATGAAATTTAAAATGCTGCCAGTGCTAGATGATGTCTAGTTATTAGGATTAAGCACAGCAAGATAATAAATATCATTTAGAAGACAGAACTAGAAGCTAAAGGTATATGGCACAGCTTGGTCACAGGGAGGAGACAGGCCTGGCTGGAGTCAGGGGAAATGAGGTGGTGTCAAGGCCTGCATTGGAATAGAAAGTTATCGGATATGCACACAGTACAGGACTGAGGGCCTACGGTTCATCTATTGGAGTAGGAGGGTCCCAGTGGATCTTGCCAAGGGAGGCCCTTACATCATTACCAAAGAGGGCTATAGGGCTATAGGACCTTAGGCTTCTCTTTGACTGTCACTTTGGAATCTCTTACACACACACACACACACACACACACACACACACACACACACACCACACTCACACCACACACACACACACACACACACACACACACACACACACACACACACACACACTCACGTACCACCTTGGGCTATCATGTATCAAAGACCCAAACCAATGGAGCTCCACTTGACCTGGGACTTTGAAGTCCATTGTAAACTTTAAAATTCCTTATTTTCCTTATCAACAGTCAAATATTTTATTACAGCAGCAAAAGATCTAGCTAATATTCCCATCCACCGTTTGTTTCCATTATAATCTGCTGGTCTCCGAGGCCATTATTACCCACAGTTGGGGCAGGAAGCAGTACTGACAGGCTGCTACAGAGGGAAAATACACACTGCATTTTACATTCTGCATCAAATGGATATACTTCAGACCCAGTCAGGTTGTGCTACTAAAAGCAAATCATGTGGCACTTCCTAGCCTCAAGGAGAAAGAAGTACAGTCTTACACTGTCTTTGTTGGCTACTAAACTAATTTGTACTACTACTAGATAGGTAGAAATAACTTTAGACCACGTTAAACAAAAATTTTTTTAAGAAAATTGAGTCCTTTCAGACACAAAATAGCATAACCAGGTCAATGTGAAAGGAAATAGGAATTTGGTTAAGGGATATATATATATATATATATATATATATATATATATATATATATATATATATATATATATATATATATATATATATCCCACTACAGCTACACATAACAAGCTTCCTAAGTATCCAATATTCAAAATAGTTTCATTCATCTAATAGGCCTTTCTCCAAGTCTCTTAGGGCTTTGTAACAAATAACCGTGAACCACGAGTTCAAAGCTTTAGTAAGGCCAGCTAAAGTCATCCAACAGAGCAATATGCCAAAATATATCTGAATTCCCAGCCCTTTATAGGTTGAAATAAGAGGACTGAATGTCCAAGCCATCCTAGAGAGTTTCAGAAACTACTAAGCACACAAACTTTAACTGGCTTCGGGGCTAGTTGGTGAAAGATGTTTCCTAAAGGAAGAGATCAGGTCCCCTTGCAAGCAGCCATTGTGCACTCAATTGTTGGGAGCCATTTTGCCTGTTTCTGTGAAAGCCTGCCTGTCAGGCAGAGTCAAGTCAGGCCAGGGTCTACCAGCAGATTTCCTGGTCTGTCAATGCATGAAACCATAAGAGGGGATACACTTGAAGCTCAAGGCAAGGGGCTAAAGGTTCTGTTAGTCTTGGATGAAGGAACAAGGAGGAATAGGGAGGCCTCTGGATGGGAACAGGTATCGAATGGACATCTGCCATTGTCTCTGCCAGCTTGTGACTTTGTTTCCCATGATGCTGTAAAGTACATAGAACCTAAGAGAATTAAACTTGGGGCGCTGCAGTACTGACCGGACAGCCCTCCCGATTTCTAACCTTTGTCTCTGAGTCTTCTTTTCTGTTTTTCCCATAATCATCCTTACTTCCAGATCAGAGGACTGTTTGACTTCATGCTGGCTGGACCAGTACGCTCAATACAGACTTTATTCTGATGGATGAGAAAGATTTTGACTACGATGTCATGAAAAATCAGCTAGCTGCTAAGAACTTCTGTGGGTGGAAAACTAGATTGAAAAAATTTGGAGTTTCCATTGTATCTAGTAATAGTAGCAGTAGTAGTAGCAGCAGCAGCAGCAGTAGTAGCAGTAGTATAGTAGCAGTAGTAGTAGTAGCAGTAGTAGTAGTAGTAGCAGTAGTATAGTAGCAGTAGTAGTAGTAGCAGTAGCATCAATAGTAGTAATTAATGATAATAACAAATCTGCATTTGTTTATAGAATTCCAACTTAAAGTGCCCATGACTTCCATTAGCTAGGGCAGAATTCGCTGTGCATGTCTGACCCTTCATCGTGTGGAAGAGAATAGAAAGAAAACGAGGCACGTAGACACTAGAAAAGGCAATAAGCTTTCTGTGCAAGGAAATAATAAGTCCAAGACATCTACCATTTCTTTCTTAAGACTCCAGCAAATACGAACACATTCAAGACTAGAAGCATTTTTCCTACAGCGAGTTTGCCACTAGTCACGTGGCCTTACAAACTAAAACCAACAAAATACTCTTAAGTCCCCAGAACTCGTCTTGAAAATCTCTATGGAACATATTAAAAGCTAATGTCTTTCTGGATGGTAAAGTGTTCTCCAACTAAAATCTTATGTTAGGTTTTATATGTGAAAATGAATGTACTGGTGGTATTTATTTTTGTTCAAATAGTGAACATAGACATCGCTAAATAATAGTATCTGAACAACTAAAACATACTGAATGCACTTCAGAGAGCCAAAGCCGGAGGACAGAAGACTTGGAACAAAAGATTATCAATTGCTTAACATTGGTAGATTAACTGTCATAATTCATTTACTCTTGAAAGTTCTGTCAGTCCTGAATTCAAAAGTTAATAGATCCATGTAGATCATATCCTAAGAATTCCCTGGAATTCTCCATAAATGGTATGGGATAAAGGCAACCAGATTCTGCCCAGGTTTGTGGAATGCCCACAGTGGGAGGTACCTGAGCTTAGGGGATGATCAGCTGTCAGTGGTAACCTGTATCCTTGCGCATCCAAAAATTGGGGATAGAAATAGCACACACACACACACACACACACACACACACACACACACACACACACAGCCATCTCCCTAAGTTATAGCCACTGTCTTGTCCTGTCTTCAAATAGCTCGTATGTAGAAAGTAGCAAGGGTGTACATCAATTTCTCATTGCTACATAAAACGAAATTTTCAACTGAATATTGATTGGCATCTTAACACCATCAGAGTGTGGAGCAGAAGTAGATTCTGAGCTCGGAGACTAACAACATCTATTCTTGTGTTGTACACAGAAGACCCTCCGAGAGTCTCATTTGTTCGTTCATACAACCCGAGTATGTACTAATTAACTAATTACATTAATCAGTGCTCAGTTCTGAGCCCAGATGAAACCCAGCTAAACCATGAAAGCCACTCTTCTACCTGTTCATCTCTAAGCATTGTTCATGTGCCCCTGCCGCCCGTTAGCAGATCATGCCACCGTCCGTAAACATTCTTAATAGCATACGCGAACAAAGAAAAATTCATTTAATAACACCACACTTTCGCTATTAGGTGCAGGAACCATTAAGTTTCCGAGAACTTTCATTATTTGATTTCAACGATTTTACATTAAATCTTGAACTCTCCTAATTAATTGTGAATATGAAAATATTATGATGTTAATAATTCTATGCAAAAAGCAAATACTTTGGAGTAGGTGACAGCTGTAACATTAAGTGGGCATTCATAATCACTTATTTACTGTCCCTTTATACCACAACAGACATAATCTCTACCTCATTTCCTACTCTATTATTGTGCAATATATTTTACACATCAATTATTATATACTAATGGGCTGTGTAATATCCTTTTAGGATTTTATCCTAGGTATTTTATTAAAATGGATAGATTCAATTACAGAAAAAAATTAGCCTTCATCTACTTCTATTTATTATAATTGTAAGTAGTTAAAGAGTTTATATTTTGCATTCTTTGATTTGGACCGAAGTTATATATAGAATCCAATTCCTGCAGGCAGCTTTTTAATGTATAACTTTTGCATCATAAGTAAGCCACATGTGAATTTCTGATGTTATTCTTTACACATTCTATTATTAGCATATTAATCAGCGGTTGCCAACTTTAGAGTTTTTAATTAGAGAAAAGTAGCTTCATTCATTCATTCCACATACACTTATTACTTGTCTCCTATGTACCAGACATAATCAGTCATCAGTAGCTGCTTCCACTATGTGTGCTTGGAAATAAAAAGAAACAACTATGTGGTGTGTGTGTGTGTGTGTGTGTGTGTGTGTGTGTGTGTGTGTGCACTCGATTGACCAAATTTTGAAATTTTAACATGTTTGGACATTCTGAGCTACCATTTCTGAGACCATCCAAGAAAGACGAGGAGAAAAAGGCATTATAGTTACACTGTGAACATCAAGGAGATAACAACAATGGTCACAGGAAAGATACGTGTGTGCTATTCTAAGATCAATCAAAAGATAGATCAGAAGCCGAGGAAGCAAAGGTAAGAGAAATAAAAAAACAAAAAAGTTGAGGTAGAAATCAATGGTGGAAATTGTACAAGGTTGATTTGTAGCTCCAAGCTCGTTCTCTCCTCTCTCTCTCTCTCTCTCTCTCTCTCTCTCTCTCTCTCTCTCTCTCTCTCTCTCTCTCTCCCTGTGTGTGTGAGACAGAAAGACAATGTATTTGAATTATTATTGAGCATAATGAGAGTCTAGTAATGTCTGTGGCAGATGTCCTCTGTGTGGTAATTCGGCGATACAGGTTAACTCTGCTTGTGGCTCTACTAATCCAACACTCACCTGATAGTCCTTGACAAAGGGAAAGTTCACTGACAACTATTGCTTACACTCACAGCCCATGAGCATGGGTGGGTCAGAAGCACAAGGAGAGCTCGGTTTCATTGTGCACTGGTCTTTTCTATTGCTGGGGCTAAATGTAGACACGGTGAGGTCAGCAGGAAAATATTCCTAGTTGTTAAAAGAGGAGATGACGATGTCTGAACTATGGTAGCCTGAGTCATATGCTAGCTCTGTCTTAAAGAAGAGCGAGGAGATTTATGGGGTAGTTGAATGGAGAAAACTGAGTAGAGAGAACATGTTGGAGACACGTAAGTATGCTACTGAATATGATAGGTTTGGAAGTGAGGAATTGAAGACGGACTTCGAGAGTTTAGTTTTGGAACACCAAAATTCAACTTCTAGGAGGCAGATGCTCTGAAATGCAGACAGTTGGGGATAAAAAATCTGGAGACATGAAGAAAGAGAGTTTTAGGCATCAACAGTGTACAAGACCTGTATTAAAAAAAAAAAAGGAAAAGGAAAAGCCCAAGGCCTGAAAAGGATAGGCAAGAAAAGACTCGGGGGCGGGGGGGGCAGGAAGCCATGATTTAGGAGAGAACCTGCCAGTATGTAGTATTGCAAAAACCAAGAACAAATGAGGGTTTAAACTCTTCTTTAAGGAGAACGTGATCAGCTTCATCATGTTGCCTGATAGATCATGTTAGACAAAGACAAATCCATGTTGCTGGATGCACCAACATGGAGGTCGTTGCCAACAATAGCAGGAGACACTTTATGAAATGGTGGAGATGAACAACCCCTGGAGTTCTTTGGGAGGAGAAAAAAATGAGGTCAGGGATGGAATGGATCGTGGAAGAAGTTTAGCACGCGTGTGTACTAATCGAGCAATTCAATAAAACAAGAATGGGGAGGGTACAGAGGAGAGAGAAATGCCTGGTTGATATCTTGAACATGTGAAGGAATATGGGAGTTGATGTCCCAGAGACGGGAATCCTCTCTGAATTTCACCCGCTGAAATGGGGAACAATCGGAGTGTGACAGGCAGATGAGAAGACTTGGTTGGCATTGATCTATGAGACCACGTGCTGGTGGCTTCTGATTTCCCAGTGCAGTAGCAATCAAGATCATCAGCTGAAATCAGAGTGGAGGTGACCGTGTCATCTAGGGATGGCACCTAGAATCTCTGTCACCAGAGAGTCGGTGATCTAGGACACAGATCTCTATTGCCAGACTGTTCAAAGAGACACAGCTTGTCGGCGGCCATGAGCCTCAGTCAAAGCAGATGGTATGGGGCAGTTCCCTACAGCTATCGAATTAACGTTTGTCTATTTTCACCCCCACTCTCTTCCCTCTCACATGGGAATGCCTCTCGATAAGCCTTTCCTACTTTCATGTGTTCCTTTAGTGTGTGGCCCCCTGGGTTTTTTTAGATCAGTGTCCAATCATGAGTGGAAAGCAATTTATATAGCAAGGGAACCTTTGCTGTGGCTTCACCACTGAAGAAAGGGACACAGATCAGTCCCAACAACCATTAGTTGTTACTAGGCCTCAGGGACTCCTCTCCCACCCTTGATGACTATGCTATAGCTAATCTAAGTTAGACTTTTGAGTTCCTTTTTCTCTCTAGCCATTACCAACTAGGTAGATAAAGGGGTTAAGTCCTGAGACGTCACATTTTCATCCACCTTGATATTAATATTAATATCCTGAAATAGGAAACATTTTATTAATCTCTTTCTACTTGTGCTTTTGAAACCGATGAGTCAGGATAAGTGTCCTGTATTCCAGGAAGCCCACTTACTCACGCACCTTTGACCGCACACTCCTTTGGTTCCTTTGGTGTCAGACTGTTACTTGTAGCTCCTTAGCACCCTTTCCCTCTGCCAAGACTCCTTGGCAGACCAAAGCAGCATCCTTTCTCAGAGTCCAGAAGACAGACTAGAACAGAACCCTTCTGTGGAAACCATGCCCTCTTTAATAATAGACTGAAAACTTTCAGAGCTCTGTCTGACCACTAGGAGTTCTATCTGCCTATCTACTTCAACCATCCAAGGACCTCATTCACAGTCTGGACAGTGAGTGACATGGGGTGACAGATTGCAATACAGAGTCTGTGCTCCTTGCCTCAAACTGGACCGACTTTTTCACAGTCCATACAGTTAGACTCCGCTGCATAAATCCTGGTTAATATGTTGAGCCTTCCAGCACAAATAACTTGCTCTTGGGGAAATGTGAGAAATTGGTATTGACACAAATGGAAGGTCAGCTTATTTAGTTAAAGAGGAAAAAAGTTTCTATCGGAATATTTGGGCAGGTTTCAGTTTAAGTAGAAAGCATTTCACTCATTCCATTGGAACAGCCTCTGCTGGATAAGCATGAAAAATGTTTTTCATTAGTTTTTCTATATTATACCTGACAAGAAGGGGCAAAACAAGATTTTTTCCTGTAGTTAACAAATATTCAGTAGTGAGCTGGAACAGCAGGGGAGAGGCAAAAGGAATGGTAATTTTGCAAAATGAAAAGGCACGGGCCCAAACAGCTCATTTATTCTCAAGAAGGAGCAAGAGTGGGCTACTATGCAATAAAAATAAACATGAAATTTCTAACTGGAGTTTATGATTAAAAACAATTTATAATCCATCTGAAAATGAGGATGGGCACTTCATTTTTGTTATTTGCCCGAACCGGTTTATTTTCTCACACCCCACAATTTCAACATCGGGACCCCCCCCATAATCTTGTTATAGATAGAATTGTTTGTCTCACATCTAGTGAGCTACCATGTGCTATGGTACAAATTCACAAGTTAATTTTATTTCTGTGTCTAGGAAGTAACAGTAACATGATTTTTTCCCTTCGTTTTTTTAGTACTCTGAGAATCATTGTACATGTAGAATATCAAGTTTTGAAATGTAAATGCCTTTGACATTTTACTTTAATTCCAATTTGGAAGGTAATTTAAGGATTTAATTAACAATAAAAATGAATCAACCCATAAAATGAATACATAAACAGGGAGCAGCAATTTACAAAAATGAAAGAAAAATTTTTCCTAATTCATCCTCTGTTGGTTCTTGCTGGAGTGGGAGAGAGCACACATCCATGTTCTTCCTCAAACAATTAAGACTAGGAATGACAAGCTCAGAATGCCGTCTTGTTTAAATGGCATCTTAGGCCAGTTAATGGCTATGAGTACCACTTATAATAAATAGAGTAGGAGAAAAGCGGTGGCTTTTTTTTAAAGGAAAGAGCTAGTAAAGCAAATGAGCAATTAATTAAAACTCTAAGAGGAATGCCTGCATCGTGTCATGTAAGCAAAACATGAGTAACTCTACAGTGGAAACAGAATTTGTATTGGTCACTAACTATGAGTCCCAGAATGTGCTAAACACTTGGCCGATTCCCTCCTTTGTTCTCATGCTGCTGCAGGAGAAGGATCCACCACCCTTCTTTTTCTTTTAGGTGAGGAAACATGAGATAACTTTTACACCATCTCTTAGCTGACAAGCGGGCATGGTCAAGAATCACACTCACGTCATTCTGATTCCAGACTTACTTTATACAAAGATAATGTTTTACGAACTATTTCTCTTCATGAGTTCTTAAAACTTGTAAAGTAGAGGCTGGAAAGTTAACTTAGTGGCTAAGAGCACTTGTTTCTTGCAAAGGATCGGGTTCAATTCCCAGCTCCCACATGGAGACTCACCCCTTCCTCCGGCCCCACACATGTATGTGGTACACAAACATATATATGCTGTCTGTGATGGTTTGTATGTGCTCAGCCCAGAGAGTGGCACTATTAGAAGGTGTGGCCCTGTTGGAGTAAGTGTGTTACTGTTGGTGTTGACTTTAAGACCCTCCTCTAGACTGGAAGCCAGTATTCTGCTAGCAGCCTTCAGATGAAGATGTAGAACTCTCAGCTCCTCCTGCACCATGTCTGCCTGGATGCTGCCATGTTCCTGCCTTGATGAAAATGGACTGAACCTCTCAACCTTTAAGCCAGCCCCAATGAAATGTTGTTCTTGTAAGAGTTGCCTTGATCATGGTGTCTGTTCACAGCAATAAAACCCAAACTAAGACAGAAGTTGGTACCAGGAACTGGGGTATTGCTGTGATAGGCCTGACCATGATTTTGTTTGGAAGAATGTGGATTTTGGGAGTTTGGATTTGGAAAGCACTGTAATGCTCTAAGAGGGACTTAATGGACTATCCTAGAAGGAATATAGAAGACTTTGTTGCTGTGAGCGATTTGAACTGGGCAGACCTGGCCCAAAGGGTTCAGAGGAGAAGAATTTCAGTATGTGGTGTAGAGAATATTTTTGTGGTATTTTGTCTGAAGAGTCTGCCTGAATCTAAGGTAAAAGAACTCAGATTAATTGCACTGACAAATGAAGTGTCAAAAGCACCCCACTTCTGGTACCAACTTCTGTATTAGTCAGAGTTCTCTAGAGTCACAGAACTTATAGGTAGTCTCTATATAGTAAGGGAATTTGTTGATGACTTACAATCTGTAGTCCAACTCCCCAACAATGGTCAGCAGCAGCTGTGAATGGAAGTCCAAGGATCTAGCAGTGGCTCAGTCTCACAAGGCAGATAGGTAAAAAAAGAGAGAATCTTCATTCTTCCAATATCCTTATGTAGGTCTATAGAAGAAGATGTGTCCCAGATTAAAGGTATGTACCACCATGCCTAGATCTGAAATTTGCTTTGTCCCAGATGACCTTGAACTCAGAGATTTCCTTGCCTTAGTTTCCTGGGATTCATAGCCACTATGCCTCAAAATGTTTGTTCTCTGGTTAAGTCTCACGAAGAGCATTTTAAACAAGCATAGAAAACTGAGAAAGGAAAAATATAAAATATATGGTTCAAATATTAAAGGGGAACCAGGAAGTGAAATGGAACTGAATTCTGTGTTCAAGGACATTAAATTGAATTAAGGGAGTAATGACCTTGTGGCAAGATTCCACCTAAATTTAGGTCAAGGCATGGTAGTACAAAAGCCTTTAATCCCAGGAGGCAAAGACAAGCAGATCTCTGAGTTCAAGGCCAGCCTAGAACAGAGCAACTCCTGCAAAATACTCATACACAATAAATCAATCTAAAACAAAAAGAATATACTTTTAAAAAAGCCACGTAGAGTAGCAAAATAGATTTCTAAAGTTTTGTAAGGTATCTTAATACATAGAGGAAGAGGGTTCTTCTGAATGTACTCAGAATGAAAGAACCTCTGATAATAAACTGCATCCTATTAAAGGTAGAAATTGTCACCTGATGTCAAATACTTGTCACCCATGTGAGAGATTCAAAATGCTTTGTATTTTCTCCCATGGATAACCTTTCAAAAGATGTCATGATAACCTTTCAAAGGAATCCCAAGTTCGCATGGTAGTGTTTTTTTCCTATAAGAGCAGAAAATATAAATGTAATTTTAAAGAAATTTGAGACATAAACAAGAGTCATTAAGTTGTCAATAAGCTATAAGGCTTTCGCAGGCTTTTGACACATTATGCAATGCTTTCAGATAATTTTATTATTTTGGCCATAATCCTCTAATTGGGCACTCAGAAACTAAGATACTTGCCTTAACACAGAGCGTAGGAAGCTCAAGAAGGCCACGATGCCTGTCCTGTCCCAGGCAACATGGATTTTAAATGATGTTGGTAGATCCAGCAGAGGCTTTCAGACTGTGCCCAGATTTAATACAAATGAATGTTTATTGTTTGGAGACATCAAGTACGAAACAGGAAACCCTCATGTACGAAGCCCCAAAGCCCCTCCCCACAAACAGAATGGTGTCTGGGAGCCCGTCTGAGTTAGAGGATAATACCCCACTGCAGAGGACCTCACAGACATGGCCGAGTTGCACAGTGTAGAGAAATGAGTTGGAAACTGAGTTGTCCATTTTTCTCTCTGCTAGCTAGGGGTTTCGTTGTTGTTGTTTTTGTTGTTTGTTTGTTTGTCTTTGTTCTCTTAAATTATCTATTTTATTTTGGACATTATAGCAAAATCACCTCATTTCCCCCTCTTTCTTTTCTTCTTCCGATCCTCTTAAATAGCCCTTCTTGATCTTTATCAAACTCGTAGCCCCGTTTTCTATTAATTGTTGCTATAGGTATGCACATGTACATGTATACATGAATAGTCCTACTCGCTCAGTATAATGTTACTTGCGTGCATGCTTTCAGGGCCAACCATTTGGTACTGGGTAACCAGCTGGTGTGCTCTTCCTTGGGGAAATCTCTTTCTTCATCTCTCAGCATTCTTCACTTGCTCGTTGGAGGACCCGGCTGAGGGTAGCAGTCCACCATGTCAAGATAGCTCTCTGATCTCGGCTCAAAATGGAGGACTCCCTTTCTTGGTGGGGCTCCCTCTTCTCTGCCTGACCTTAATTACAGAGTGTGTCTAGCACAGATTCCTAACCTTATTGGAGGATGACCCCACACTGCGCTTCCTGTAAGTGTTCCATGAGTCAGCATCTGAGTCTTGCTCTTTCCTCCCGCCCCCCCCCCTATGATAATGAGACACTGTACTATGACCTTTCCGGCCTTTCTGCCCTTATGATAATTGGGTGCTGAGTTACTACCCATCAGCTCTTCCCACCTATAGCCCTAAGAGCTCTTATATCCCTCACCCCTGGAACAATAAAACGAGCCGTCTCTCTGTAGCTGACTCTGTCTTACTCACGGCTGTCTGATCCTTGCTCACTCCTTCTTCCCTCTCCCTAGTGGGCTTGTGGCTGATGACCCACAAGGAAAAGGGAGACCCACAGTTTTCCATTGCTCTTTGTGTAGGTTCAAAGCCTAGTGGGTTTTTTCATGTCTACTTTGGTATGTCCGTTGCTGGTGCTCTTGTTCAGCTCGTGTTTGGGCATCCATGTTGCTAAGACTTTATGGGCGTAGCTCCTGATATGACCAGGAGGCAAAAATATTATAGCAAAGTCACTGACATTCTAGCTCTTAAATTTATTATTCTACAATGAGGTTGTGTTGTAGACTCACTGGGACTAGGCTCCATAACTCTGCTTTCTGTTTGATTGTACTTTTCTATAATGGTCTGTTATCTGTTGCCAAGAGAAAACTTCTTGACCAGGGGGAAAGACTACACTTATCTGTGAGGATAAGGTCAAATATTTATGCATAGTCCCTAACAGTGTAGTTAGGGGTTATCCTGAGTTAGTAAAGAGGTGGTTGTAGGTTTACCTCCAAGATTCATGACTTTACTATCCTAGAGTGGTTGGCTAGGTTTCCAGTGTTAGGCATGATTTCCCTCTCGTTGAGTGGTCCTCATGCTGCCGCAATGTGTATGTCATGACTGCACCTTCAGGGTCAGCACATCATGCCAGCCGTTGCTATGGTTCACAGTCATCCCACCTAGGTAGGACTGTTGGTTGATTCACTCCTTGGGAAGTTTGCATGGTGCCTTCAGACACCATGAAAGATATTTCTCAAGAAGGAGGCTTTCAGGTCCGTTCTAGCTCAGTGGTCTCTGGGTCCTGTTTCTAAAGTACATGGTGTCTTCAGCAACGGTGACTTACCTTCCACCCTGCCTTAGTTAGGGTTTCTATTGCTTGGGATGAAATACCATGACCAAAAAGCAAGTTAGGAGGAAAGGGTTTATTTGGCTTATACTCACTCAGTATAATGTTACTTGTGTGCATGCTTTCAGGGCCGACCATTTGGTACTGGGTAACCAGCTGGTGTGCTCTTCCTTGGGGAAATCTCTTTCTTCATCTCTCAGCATTCTTCACTTGCTCGTTGGAGGACCCGGCTGAGGGTAGCAGTCCACCATGTCAAGATAGCTCTCTGATCTCGGCTCAAAATGGAGGACTCCCTTTCTTGGTGGGGCTCCCTCTTCTCTGCCTGACCTTAATTACAGAGTGTGTCTAGCACAGATTCCTAACCTTTTTGGAGGATGATCATAATGTATCATTGGAGGAAACCAGGACAAGAACTGAAGCAAAGCCGGTACCTGGGGGGGTAAGAGTGGATGCAGAGGCCATAGATGGGTGCTGCTTACTGGTTTGCCAGCATTCTTAGGGAACCCAGGACCATCAGCCCAGGGATGGTACCACCCACCATGGGCTGGACCTTCTCCTATTGATCACTAATTCAGAAGATGAATTACACATTGCCCTTTACCACCCAAGCAATGGTCCCTTTCTACTTTCTATTTTTGTTGTTTCTCCACATTTAAAACTTTGGATCTAGGAGCAAACCACATGGAGGCATTTTCTCATCTGAGATTCCCTCCTCTCTGATGTCTCTAACTTGTGTCAAGTTTCAGACACACAAAACCAGCCAGTACATACCTCTTGAAGGGCAACCAAGGATAGTAACTATAGTCTGTAATTTGGGGGAAATCTTTTGGACAACACTGACTAACAATTCAAAAGAGATTCTCATGTCTGGTGTTAGGGCTTATTTTGTTAGATGTTTCTGACCCTGGCTGGGGCAGGGGGACATTTTCTGTCCAAATGTGAAGATTTTATTTAAAACTAAATATGTATATTTACAAAGACTCACATGTATTATACTTAAATAGTTAATATGGTTCTTTATGACTTTTTCAGAAATCCTGATCATTATTTTACTATCATTACTTACTCTGTATTTATCTCCCTGACCCTTCCCTAATTTCCCATTATCTGATCAGATTACTTGAATCTTGTTACTCTTCCTCTCTATTTCCCGTTAACACCCAAGCAATGGTCCCTTTCTACTTTCCAGATTTTTGCAGTTTCTCCACGATTGAAACTTTGTACCTAGGAGCCTCTAATGACAATGGGCATTTGACATTTTGCTTTCTGAGTCTGAGTTACATTACCTCATTCTGTATTATCTTTCTTAGTCCCATCCACTTACATGCAACGTTCATAATTCATTCCTCATTACATATGACTATCATTCCATAGTGTGTATCTACTATATTCTCATTATACATTTGTTGTTTGAAGGATATTTGAGTTATTTCCATTTCCTACCTATTGTAAATAGAATGTAAATTAACATAGATTAACAAGTACCTGAGAAGCATGATGCTAAATCTTTCTGGTGCATGTCAGGGGATGTTATACATGGGCCATATGATGGATTTATTTCCAGCTTTTTGAGGATTCCTGAGACCAATTTCAATAATGTCTGTGCCAGTTTTCAGTTCTACAAATGAACAAACAGGGTCCCCTTTCCCTACACTCCTTCCAACGTTTCTTCTCAGTTGTTTTGTTCATCTCTGTGTTTCTGACTGTTGTAAAATGAAATCCAGGACTTGTTTTGATTTGCATTTTTTCTAATTGCTAAAATTGATGCACAGTATTTTTTTTTTACATATTCCTTAGTCATGTTTTCTTCTTCTTCTTCTTCTTTTGAGATATGCTTGGTTCCAGGCCCATTTTTTCCAAATGGGTCATTCATTTTTTTGACTTTTTTTTATTTCTTTATACATAATAGATACTAATCCTCTGAAAGATGTATATCTGGTAGGTATTGTATCCACTCTTCACCTAGCTGATAATTTCTTTCGCTGTGCAGAAGCAGCTTTTTAGTTTTATGGAGTCCCACTTTGTCAATTGTTGGTCTTAATTCTTAGGCAAATGGATCCTATTCAGAAAGTCCTTTCCCACTTCTTTATCTTATAAGGTCTTGTCTACGTCGTTTTCTAGCAGTTTTAGTGCATAAGGTTTCATATTCAGGTCTTTGATCCATTTGGAGTGAGTGTTTGTGCAAGGCAATAGATCTCTGATTTAATTCTGGTTAAACCTCTGGTTTCATTCTTCTGCATGTGGACATCCAGTTTTCTCAGCACCATTTGTTAAAAGATGCTTTCTCTTCTGCGGCTTATATTTTCAACATCTCTGTCAAATACATGTGGCTGAAGTTACATGCGTTCACATTTGGGCCTTCTATTTTATTCTATAGGTGCACAGGACTGGTGCCCATGCCTGTCGTGTGCCAGTACCATGTTGCTCTTGTCACTATGGCTATGGAGTGTATCCTAAGATCCTGAATGATAATCCTTCCAGCATTGTTTTTGCTCAGGACTATTTGGCTACCAAGGATCTTTTATAGTTCCGAGTGAGATTGATGATATTCTTTTCCTATTTCTGTTCATTGGGATTGTGTTCACTCTATAAGTGGTTCTTGGTAGAATGGCCATTTTCACAGTATTAAGCCTTTCAAATCAATGAACGTGGACCCTTTTCTATTTTCTTGTATTTTTCTTTCACTCTTTCATCTCACTTTTAAACCTTTCGTTGTAGAAATCCTTCACATCCTTGGTAACATTTATTCCTGGATATTTTTTTAAAGCTATCGTGAAGAGGAGCTTATTCATAATCTCTGTCTCCATATGGTTTTTCGCTAGTACATAGAAAAGCTGTTGATTTGTGCAAGTTGATTCTGTATCCTGCCACGTTGCTGAATTTATCATTTCTAGAAGTTTTCTAGTAGAATTTGGGAGATCTCTAATGTAGAGTACAATGTCCTCTGAACATAGGGATCGTTTGGTGTCTCCATTTTCTATTTTGATCCCTTTAATTTTCCCTTGCATTGTTGCTCCAGCTAGTATTTAGAGAATAATGCTGAAAACAAGTTGAGCTCATTGACTTCCCTGGTTTGTCCTGGCTCCAGCTGGATTGTTCCAAGCTTTGCTCTGTTTGTGACATTGTTAGCTGTGGGTTTCTCACATATGGCTATTATTTTGCTCAGCTGTGTCCTCTCTAGACCTACACTCTCTGGAAAATTTATAATGAGGGCATGTTGTATTTTGCTACAGACTTTTTCTGTGTCTATGGAGGTGTGGTGTTTGTCTTTAGGAATATATCTGTGGTTTACTATATTTATTGACTTGAATACATTGAACCATCTCTGCGTTTTATGTATGATGCCAACCTTGGTCATGGTAAAGAATATTTTTGATGTATGTCTGCTTTCTGTTTGCTTACTGGATACCTAATCTCTACGGCTATATGGATTGTACCACACCTACTGAAGGACAAAAGCTAACATCCACTTATAAGAGAAAAAATGGAATATTTTCTTTTGGGGTTTGAGTCACCTCACGCAGGATGATTTTTTTTCCCTGCTCCATCCATTTACCTGAAATTTTCATAAATCATTTTTCATAAAATTTAATTTTATTTATAAAGATGTATTATCTGTAAATCAAGATGCTTTGACTTCTTTTTTCCTATATTTACCCCCTTGATCTCCTCGGTAGTCTGACTGCCCTTGCTAAGACTTCAAGTACTGTATTGAATAGATATTGAGAGAATGGGCCACCTTATATTGATCTGGTTTCAGTGGAAATGCTTTGTGTTCTCCAAGTTTATATACGTGTTGGTTATTGGTTTGCTGCAAATTGCTTCTATTATTTTGACATATGTCTCTTTTATCTCTATTCTCTCAAGGACTTTTATCATAAAGGGACGTTAGATTTTGTCAAAGTCCTTTCCTACATCTAATGAGATGATATATGAGTTTATCATTTACTCTGCTTGTATGGTGGGTTGTATTTATCCATTTATGCATGTTGAACCATCCCTGCATCTTGGAATGAAGCCTATTTAGTCACAGCAGATGATCTTTTTGATGTGTCCTTGGATTCAGTTTCCAAGCGTTTTATTGAGATTTTTTGTGTTCACGTTCATAAGAGGTATTGGTCTGTAATTTTCTTTCATTCTTGGGCTTTTGTATATCAGGGTACTTGAGGCCTCATAAAATGACTAGGAAATGTGTCTTCAGCTTCTTCGTTATGGAACAATTTGAGGAGTACTTGTGTTAACTTTTTTTTTGAAGGTCTGGTGGAATTTTACACTGAACCCATCTGGACAGGAGCTTTTGGTGTTGGAAGACATTCAATAACTATTTATATTCCACTAAGGGTTATTGCTTTGTTTAAATGATCTTGATTTAACCTTGTAAGCTCTATACATCAAGAGATCCATCCACCAATTTACCAGTTTGCAAGAGTACAGACTTTTAGAGAACGTCCCTATGGCTCTCTGGATCTCTTGCTGTCTGCTGTGATATCCCCATTTTTACCTGTAGTTTTATTAATTTGGATATTCTCTCTTTATTCTTTAGTTAATTTAGCCAATGATTTATCAATCTTATTGATTTACTCAAAGAACCTACTTGCTTCATTGATTTTTTTAATTGTCTTTTGTTTGTTTGTTTCTGTTTGTTGAGTTCAGGCCTCAGTTTGATTTTTTTCTTGACATTTACGCATTTGAGGTACAACTTCTTCTTTTTGTTCTAGAGATTTCAGATGTGCTTCTAAGTTACTAATACAATATCTCTCCATTTCTTTCTAAATGTGGACACTTAGTACTGTCAGCTTGTTTCTTAGAATTGCCTTCATTGTGTCCCATAGATTTGGGTATGTAGTATTTTCATATTCATTCATTTCTTTCCTAATTTCTGCATTGACTTGTTTTTTCATTCAGTAGTAACAGACAAGTTTCTATACATTTGTATACTTTTTGTTTGTTTGTTTGTTTCTGTTGTCCATCTTCCGCTTTCATTGGTGGTGGACAATTTTCAGATAGGACAATTTTCTTATGTTGAGCCTTGCTTTTTGAGGAAACGTTCTATAGTTATCTACTAGGTCCATTTGATTTATGATGTTATTTAACTCTAGAATTTTTCTAAGTTTTTGTCTAGATAATCCATCTGTCGGTGAGAGTGATATATTGAAGTCACCCTTTATCATTGTGTAAGGGTCAATATGTGATAGATTTTAGACACATTAATGTTTCCGTTATAAACATGGGTGCCCTTGAGTTTGATGCATAAATACTTAGAATTGAAATATATTCTTGGTTGATTCTCTCTTTGATGGGTGTATAGGGCACTTCCCTATCTCTTCTGGTTAGTTTTAGTTTGAAGTCTGTTTTGTCAGACTTTTAAAATGGTGACTCCTGCTTGCTTCTTGAGTCTATTTGCTTGAAATACCGTTTTACATCCTTTTATCCTGAGGTGGTGTATATCATTGATGGTAAGGTGTGTTTCTCAGATGCAGCAGAAAGACGAATACTGTTTTCTAATCCATTCTGTTGGTCTTCATCTTTTTATTGTGGACTTGATACCATTAATATTGACAGTTATCAAAGGAGTGTTTACTATTCCTGTTATTTTGTTATGATATAGGCTTTTTCCTACTCTTTTGGCTGGTAGTCTGGTAATATTTATCCCTGTGTTTCCTTAGGCATGCTTTACCATGTTAGACTGAAGATTTCTGTCTAGTGCCTTCTGTTTGGTGCCTTCTGCAGAACTAGATAGGATACTGCTAAAATTTGGTTTCACCAAGCTGCGTTTTCCTTTCTTCATTGATTGTAACCAATTATTTTTCTGAGTTGGTACCTGTGGCCTCTTGGAGTTTGTAGAACTTCTGTCCAATCCTTTCTGGCTTTCAAAGTCTCCATTGAGAAGTCAGGTGTTATTCTAGTGGGTTTTGCTTTTGTATATTACTTGATCTTTTCCCACTGTAGCTTTTCATAGTCTTTCTTTGTTCTGGAAATTTGGTGTTTTATTATATGTCAGAGACTCCGTTGAGAAGGCAGGTGTTATTCTAATGGGTCTGCCTTTATTTATTTACTTGATCTTTTTCTCTTGTGGCTTTTAATATTGTTTCTTTGATCTAGACATTTAGTGTTTTGATTATTATATGTCATAGGGAATTTCTTTTCTGGTCCAATCTATTTGGTGTTCTGTATATTTCTTCACAGGCATTTCTTTCTTTAGATAGGGGAAATTTTGCTGAAAACATCCTCTGTGACTTTGACCTCATTCTTCTATTCCTTTTATTTGTAGTTTGGTTTGCTCATAGTTTCCCAGATAGTCTGTTTCTTTATGGGGATGGGGGGTGGCTAACATTTCGCTTGAGTGAGGTATTGATTTCTTTTACCTTATCTTCAATGTCTGAGGTTCCATTGTCCACCTCCTGTACTCTGCAAAGCTTACATCTGAGGTTTTGTTTGACTCCCTTTATTTTTCATTTTCAGTTTGGGCTCTTGTTAGTGATTCTATTTCTTTGCTAAATTCTACTTTCATGTCTTGAATTTTTTATTATTTCATCCCACTGGGTTTATTTTGTTGTTGTTGTTCTCATAGACTTCATTAAGGGTTTATTCGTGTCTTCTTTAATGTTCTTAAACGTAGTCATCGTTGCTATTTTTGAAGTTTTTGTCTTGAGCTTCAGTTATATTGCATTTCACAGGTCCTACTGTAGTAATGTTACTGGGTTCTCTGGTGGAGGCAAATTGTGCTGGCTGTTAACGCTTGTGTTTTTGTGCTGGTCTCTGGGCATCTGAGTTATGATCATTGAGGTGGTTCAAGGTGTTGTTATCTTGTGTTTGTTGGGAGAGTATTCCATACCTTTGTTTTAATGGCTGTCTTTGGATCTCAAGTAAGTGTTGTGATTCTGGTTTCCTGGTAGAGAGCACTTTTGCAGGTCAGTGGGTAACAGAAAGGAATAGAGATGAGAAAAGGCTAAGAGAGGCTGTAGGAAAGAGATAAAGGTCCACACCATGATGTAGGTCCTCAGGGAGTTAGAAGGAGGAGGAGATGTTGGTAGAGATAAGTTGCAATAAGACAAATAATACATCTAGAGGTACAGGGTGAAAATGCTAGGGATCCCTGGGTCTGTACCAATAGTTGGAGCTTCCAGTGAATGGAGATGAAGTACAAGAATGGACATCTGAAAGCAGGTTGCTACAGAGCCTAGAATAAGAGTGGAAATATCGTAATGGAGGACAGAAGGAACAGTGACATTCACTTACCTGACTGAGTCCAGCCCCATGTGGTCACAGTGTTTCTAGGTTATCAGCAGCTGATAAAAATGAATAGGGGTGAGTTAGAGATGGGAGAGCTGAAAGGGTCCACCAGGTTCACCAGGAAATGGAAACTATTTATTTTATAAGTTGTTTCGGTCACAGTGACTTATCACAGTAATCGAAAAGTAAATAATGCCAAAGTCAGTATTGAGTCTATTGCTGTGATATCTCTGACCAGGTTGTGTTGTTTGCTTTTGCTGCTGCTGCTGCTGCTGCTGCTGCTGCTGCTGCTGCTGCTGCTGCTGCTGCTGCTGCTGCTGCTGCTGCTGCTGCTGCTTTTAAGCAATGTGGGAAACTTTTACAACTTTGTATAAAAAAGTGTCGGGATGCTGTAACGGTGCTGAATGAAACATCCTAACCAGAACACAGGAGACAATCACACTAAGAGCAATGCAGATTTGTGGATGCCAGATCAAGAAGTCTTATGGGGAACAGGATTAACAACTGTGCTAGATTCCTGTGGCAAAGAATGTGTCAACTTTTTGCCTTTGTGTTAGGACTATGCCTGAGGCTAAATTGAAAAGTATGAACTAATTTCTCTGGCAGAGATTTCAAGACAGCCTAATATTGGTTCCCCCACACGGTTATTAGCAATCACTCCTATGAAATGAAAATAAACATGTGAGACAAAAGCAAATACAAAATGTACAGACATTGGCTTAATGAGGAAATAAAAAATCAGAAGTTGTATTTGCAGGATCAACACACATTTTCAGACATTCACTAGAGGAGCCGCTTATAATGTATCATCTTGGATAAGGGAGACTCGGATATTTATAGCACAGAAATGGGTCAACAATACGAATCAGGACTTTCGCATCACTATGGTCGGTTTCAACATCAACCTGCCTCTAAGATCTCTTGAGTAGGGAGCCTCAGTGGAAGGACCATCCTGATTGCCTGAGTGGATGAAGGCAGACTCACCTGTATTGTGGGCAGAACCTTCTGCTATCATAAGTCTAAATAAAAAGTATGCAGAAGGAAGATGGCTGGCCACCTGCCCAGTCAGCCTTCTATCTTACTGTCAAGGTGATTTATGCTGTTCCTATAGCCACCGAGGCTAGGTTGCCGTCATGGATTGATGACCAGAGGCCCTCCAGAAGCCTTTCAGGTTTGTGGTGTCAAACTGACACTCCTGAGGCACCCTGTGAACTGAGCAACTATCAGGATGCCAACCTCCCTCCCCCACTGAGAGAGACAGCTCCTGTGGGATTATTCCTACTGCTGCGGCACCCAACCCTGAGGATCAAATGACTACTGATTTTTATACTTTTGGTTATGATTCAGACATTATTCTTTTGGCGTAAACTGAACGTGAATCCTCTAACATAATTAAATTCATCCCGTTGGTTCTGCTCCTCTACAAAACCCTAACCAATACACCCACATATATTACACATGGTAAATCGTACACAGTAGAACATCACTACACACTCAGTATGCTTTGGTGTCCTAATAAAAAATAATAGCAATGACTTCTTTGTTTAGGAAAAAAAGACAAATGGGGGCGTATATAAAACCATAACTGGCTAAAAGTATCCCAGTGACATTGAAAGGTGTGTCGCACCTCCATTCTGTCAGAGATGTGGAATGCTTCTTTATTGGTTCTCTTTTCTATTTCTAGAAGTAGCTCATTAGGATTCATTTTATAGCTAAGTTCATTAACAGAATAATAGCAATAGGTTTCCCCACAGGGACCATGACCTATCGAACCTCAGGATCTTAATGTCATAACAGTGTGAGGTATGGATTATACTACACGGACTAGGACTTTTAAGACAATCAAAAAGTGATTGGTTGCTCAATTACATTTACGTCACTATTGCACCTGTAAAGTTGGGGGCATCTATGGGACATCACTGACTGAGAACTCAAAAAGAGAGAACTTATTCTTAGTACTAGGGTTTTTATTTGGTGTCATATAGTATCTAATTGGGGTATCAGATCCCCCATTATACAGTAACCCCATTTAAGCTCTGTTTTAAATCTATGCAAACGTTTTAGGAATCTTCTATAGTAGCAGGCTTCCACATGGCTTTCTCAAAATGCCTCTAGTTAGTTTTACCGTTTTGATTATGGCCCTATCTCACCATAAACTTGCCCCTTATTCTTTTTCACTGACCTGGTGTCTAAGGGGTAAGAACCAATAAGGGGCATCAGGAAAAACAGGGTCCCTGTTTCAAAACTCAAGAGAAAATGGACATCAAGGTTGATTAATAATATCCAGAGTATAATGTTATATTTTATAACTACTAGAACCAGAGTTATGTAGGTATTAAAGCTACTTTTGAGTATCAGAGGTTGAGTATCTCCCTAATGAACTTTGCATACCTTTTAAGCATCTGAGATAAAGTTTAGGAAGGGAAAATGTGACATTTCATAGCAGAAGAACTACCGAGGTTCCAGAAGCAAATTCAGTTGTCACAGCCATGTGAGATCACTGATTTGCTATGTTCATATTGTGTAGACAATATGTGATATGTGATATGCAGTTTATTATGTGAACTATCTGTGCAAGAGCAGAAACTACATTCATTTGAATGTACTTAGAGTAACAGCCAGCACAGATCCAAGCCTGTTTCCTACATTAAAAAATAATGACCGGGTAAATACCATATTTTAAGGGCTTAAAAAAATCCTCGCCTATTATATTTTTTATCATTTAACCCTTTGGTAGAGTCATTTCAGCTAATGAACCACGTAGTTGAATGTTGCTATCAGATAGCATCAGGTAAGAGTGACTCAGTTGAATAAAATCATGAAATGCAAGCAGAGTCATGCAAGCCAGAGATACAAACGTCAGAAACGCACACCAGACTACCTTAAATTTGCCTCAAAACCTTTCTTCTTTTTCCCATGCATCCTATGCTGTGTCAGCTATCTGGTACTTTTAAGTTCACCTAGAACCTGAACATGTCCACAGCAAGTCTTGGATCCTGCCAGTCGTACCACTCCGCCCTTAGCATTGGTGGCTGAGTAGTTTTAGATGCTGGGCAACAATGCCAGCTGATCTTGCCACCACCCGTGGACTTACCTGACCTACCAAACAATATCTCTGCTCTACTCTCCCTCCACAGAGTTTCTGATATAAACTTCTCATTTTCCCCATTCTTCTAAAGCCCTATACATCTTCACTGTCACTGAAGGATGTCCTGTCTCCTATGTATTCAAGAAAAGAAACGCTGCCCATACATGAACTCTCTCTACCTCCTTCCGCTTGTTAGCCACTCATCTGCACAACACCGTGCTCCAAATACCTGTCTTTTCCCTTGGGGTCTTCTTTCCCTCTCTCCCTCTGCAACCTCACGAACTCACACAATATAATAGCACAGAGATCTATCTCACTACATGTTCCCCTATGTTGTCACATGACTGTGAGGTATTCTTAACTAACTCTTTACATTCTAACACCTTTACATACTCTCAAGTCTCCTCTACTTGTGCAGAAGTCAAGGGCAACTATACATTACTGAGTAGTCATCTACAGTGAGCGTTCTTTTCCGTGCTTAGCACCAAAACTCATAGTCCTTTCATTGTATGGGCTCTACCAGACCCTTCGACTTAGTCCAGTGGTAAACTTGCTTTGGCTGTTTTACTTAGAAGCTTGCTTATGCTCTGAAATGAACTTGGCGTTTTTCTTCTCCTCCTGCTGACTTGCCTATAAATCTCTTAAATGATAACCTACAGTTGCTATAACACTCCTCTGTAGCAGGCTCCCAACACTGAGGTTGGACCTATATTGAGTAGGCCCAGCTCTTGAAGGCCATGCCAGCCAGCTGTCACCAAATGTTTCCAGGTGGATGTCTCGGCTAATCGACAGACCCGGTGGAGAACAAATCTAAATACAGTGACTCACAGCAAAGACAATTCCCCATTCTCTTCACAGTGCAAAGGCAAGGTGCCCAATGCAGCAGGTTGCATGTTTTTATCCATAAAAGGTATCATTTGTCAAAATCATTTTCTTTGGACACTTTAATGGAAACCTTTGGCAGGTACACACTAATGTTTCATCCCCTACCCCTTTGCACAGCTCAGCTTGTCCTAGCATTCTGCTTCCAAGCCATTTGTCAGGGCCGTTTTCCAAGGAGAAGACTATCTCCGCTCTGTCTGAAGTGCACTGAGGCTCTCCCTGGTGTGCTATGCCGAGAGCACTAGGAAGAGGCCCATTGCCTCTGGTCCGCTGTTTGGTAAGTTCTGGCAAGCCTGACCCATGTAGCCCCAGAACAGCTGAGAAGAAAAGCCAGCCATGAGTGAGGCACAAGGAAGTGAAAAGCAAGTTTTCAAAACTGAGAATTTTTTTTAACCAAGTATACTTTATTAGGGGTGACTTCTGAATTTTACAAATGTGGTTAGGATGCTGCCGAATGTTAGTTTCTTCGTGATTTTCAGAAATAAATCTCGGAGCAAATATTTGTAAAGCCCTTTGTTGATAGTGATAATCTGGCTGCCAAGTTTTAAAATAAGAGAGTAGGAAAAAAAAACAAAAACAAAAGCAAAAAAGAGGTATGTTTCATTTCTCACATCAGATACCATGAGAGCAAGCATCAGGGTCCAGTGCCCTGAATCGTAAGCTAAGTAACTGATCACATTAAAATTCATGTCACATCCAGGTCTGTTTCTGCTGCACACCGCTTGATCTGATAACTTATCAGTCAGATTTCAAGTAGCACTCCTCCTTTTACTTCTAAGAACTCGATAAGGTCTCCTGTCGAGCCATCAGACTAATTTGGCTTTTCTGGTTTTCTCATTCCAAACTGCTTTTTGCCAAGGGACTAGGTAGCCCTGGGCAAGCCTTTGGCTCCCAGGCAAATGCTGGCTGCCCTGCCCTCACTCCAGCCTTCGTGTCCTCCAGGCCTCCCTTGCCAAAGGTAAGCCATACAAACTCCATAGCCACAACATGGTTTCCTCCTTTTCTCTCTCGGCCCATGAGAAATTCTCAAAGGGGTTTTATTCAATGCCCCGAGAGGCGGAAGTGGTACAGGAGCGATATGGTAATTGCATGTGAGCTACAGTTCAGGCTTAATGAACATTATGTTTATGAAGAATGTAGCTCTGATTTCTAAAAGCACTTTGGTAAATTATACAAATTAAATATTCATTACTTTGTACTTCATCAGTTCATATTTGGAACACTTTTTCTTCATTACAGTAGGCGGGAGTAAAAGCTTTTAGAAATACCGTTTATTCTGTTATTTTTCAGAAACTTTTTACTTACATTATTAGGTCCAAAGTGCCTCCCCTCCCCCAATACCCAGGGCCTATGCTAATCATAATTCCTCTTTTAAAAATAATTTTAGAAAAGGCAACTGGATATTTATTTAACACAAAGGAAGTAACTATGTTGTCTGTCTGTGATTCTTATTGTTAACGGTCAACATAAAAACGGGCAAAGCTTGAATGCTAGCTTTTATTCAAAGTGTATTTATTTATTTATTCCAACAAAAGAAATGCAATTTCATTAGGAATAAACCTCGGAACTAAGCTAAGGGACGTGCGTTCTCCAGGATTAGAATAACCTTGCCAGGATATTTCAGTCTTCAGGCACCAGCGTAAAAATCCTTTAAGCAAAAGCTGTTTGTCTGAGGTAGGTGATAAATGGCAGCCTTTCTAGTCACGTGGATGTTAAAACAGAAGGGAGGATTATGATGGAGCTGCTTGCAAACACCCTAGTCAGCTAAAAGTGCATTCTTCCTGGGAAAGACTCAGCAAACTGACAAGAAGCCCTGGCCAAGAGTTGGCCACACTGTAAACAGCCGGCATGGAAATGGATTGAGGGTGTGCCCATGGGGCCTGGCACAAAGGTGGAGGTCAGAGGACAACTTGAGAGCTCCCGGGAATTGAACTCAGGGTTTCAGACTTGGCAGTAGGTGCTTTTACCCACTGAGCCATCCTGCTATCCTTTGTTTCTTTTAGTCTTTGCAGCATCCCTTAATCTTGTGAAACGCCGATGCTCTAGAAACTGACAATATCCGCCTCTGGCTTGCCGTGCAGGTATAGTGAGATTATAAAGTTGGTATAGAAAACAAAAAGTCCCTTGGAAACCAGGGGGTTGGAATGATGGCTCAGCAGTTGGCCACTGTCTGCAACCATAAGTAGCTAAGCTCAGAACCCAGCACCCACACAAGGTGAGCACAGTCTCCTACACTCTAACCACAGTGCATGAAGGGCATGGGGTGGGGTCAAAGAAAAAGATAGCTGGGATCTGCTGGTTGGCTGGCTGCCAGCCTAGCCCAAGGCTCACCATGCTCTAGGTGCAAGAAGAGATGGGGGACATTCAATGCCTTCTTCCTCTGCCTTCCTTTGTACATGTATGTACAAACACACATACCCAGACACACAAACACAAACACACACTATACCAGAAAGAAAAACTTTTCACATGTCAAACGCTCCATATATTCATGACATTAAAATCTCAAACCATATCCACACACTAAAATATCCCTAACCAAATATGAACTCCAAGGAACAACACTAAATAGACATGACAAGTTGTATTTGTCTGTTTATTCATGTATATGTGTAATGATACTAATTAAAGAACAAGGAGTAAGAATTTGAGAGAGAGTGGGGGAACGTGAGAGAGGATTGAGGGAGGAGAAGGAAGGGGGTGATGTAAGTATACTTTGATTTAAACCAAACCAAAACATGAACTCTGATTGAAAGCAGACGAACTGAAGAGACCTTGGCAGCCAGGCAAGCATCCCTTCTCAGTGCTAAGGAATCCTATTTAGTATGTAAACAGTTTACATACTGTTTAGTATGTAAACATTATTCGTAACTCGTAATCCATAAGCCTGTTAGGGCAAGGTGGTTTTACATCATTTAAAGGAGAACTTATTCTTTTGGGTTTTTTTTTTTTTGCTTTTGTTTTGTTTTGTTTGTTTGTTTGTTTTTCTTTAGCATCTATTTCAACTAACTTTCCAGCCATAATTTTCTTTAAAAAAAATACAGTTTAAGAGGGGTCAAATGATGTTGGGGGGAGGCAGGAGGACACCTGGTATGGAGATAGGGAGGAGGCTCGGGTGGGTGGGAGGGTACAACATGAGGCAGGGATGAGGGAAAAAAGAACAAGAACAAAGGTGTTTGAAGATGTCATAATGTGCCCCACATGAATGGAAAACAGAGGTCCAAGAAGCTTAAGTAGGAAAATGAAAGAAATGAGCACAATTAGCCCTACAGGTAAACCTAGTAAGGTCCAGAAAGGGGAAGGGGGAGGGGAGAACAGAAACAAGGTCATGACACAGAAAGACTAGAAGAACAGAGCTGTCAGAGTTTGCTTGTGTGACACATTACAAAGGGTGAAGTCACCAAGGGTGAAGCAAGCTCAAAGGGAGGGCTCCTCTCAGAAGACTGCTTAGAGACTGGCTGGAACCAGTCTTCTGCATGTTCCAAGGAGAATGGTGGAAGCATAGTAAGAGAAGCCAAAACGGCAGCCTATATATAAAGTCTGACATCTTGAGGATAGGAAACACAATGTATTCTTTGTCTTTTCTCTCAACACAAAATCTCCATGATCACTGGTAACTGTACAGATCTTCCCCCACTCTCCAACGAAGAAGGCAGCAGACACCTGTGGGGGTCTTCTAGTTCACTTTCAGTTCTGACGCTGTTTACTTAGAGATTGCCACAGATTCCTCAGGTCCCCAAACTGCCCCCCTCAGGTCCCCAAACTGCCCCTTCCAAAGTGCCCTGGGTGGCTTTTGTCAACTTGACACGACCATAGTTACTCATATCTGGAAAGGGGGGGATCTTAATTTAAAAATAAAAAAGCCTCCATAACATTGGTTTGTGGATAAGTCTATAGGGCATATTTTTTTATTAAAATTGATGTGGGAGGGCCCAGTTCCTGGAGGCAGTGCTACCGCTGGGCAGGCGGGCCTGGATTGTATTAAGAAAGTAAGCTAAGCCAGCCAGTAAGCCATACTCTTCCATATTCCCTGCTTCAGTTCCTGCCTCCTGATTTCTGTCTTGAACTCCTATCTTGACTTCCCTTCATCATGGACTATAAGCTGAAACAAACCCGCCTCCTCCCCAAGTTGCTTTTGGTCATAGTGAATCACAACAATAGAAAAGTTTCTAAGACAAAGTCAGTTATCAAACCCAGGTTGCCTCTACCTCCCATCAACTACCTGCAAACCAAGGTTCCCAAGGTTCCTTCTAAGCTTGCTTAAGTTTTTCTGGAGCAGCCCATAGACCTTGGGAAAATTATTTTCATATATCCACCTATTAGAAAGCTCACGGTAACAAATGCAAAGGAACACTGATGTCAGAAAGCTGCATGGACGAGCCACAAGGAAGGCTCCGAGTTCCTATCTTCTCTCTTCGGGAGACATCTGCTTGTTCAGCTTTCTGGGGCCTCCGCAAAGTCAGTCCTTTGGGGGATTTAGGACTGCTTTCTCCCACAGATGTAACTGAAAAAGAAATTATCCTCAGTTAGTCATCACCTCAACAATCCAAGCTCCTCTCCTTTCCCCAGAGGTTGAAGGTGTGGTTTTGAAGATCCAGGACCATTAACATCTTTTTCTTTGGTGAACCAGCCGATTCTCAACTACCTAGGAACCCCCTTTACTAGGTATCCCGCTAGCATACAAAGGAAGATCCCAAGGGTTTTAGAAGCTATATAGCAGGATATGAGGACAAAGGCTGGGTGTCCGTTTCACAAAATCTCAAGCATCTGATAGAACTTAGGAGACAGACGAAGGAGGAAGGGGTTGCCCTAAGTTTGAGGCAAGCCTTGAACCCTTCAATCTTGAACAGCGGGTTACACTGTGAAACTCAAGTCTCAAAAAGATGTTTGAAAAAGAGGGAAGGAGGGGAGGAGGGAGAGAGGGAGGGGAAGGGAAAAGAAGAGAAATCAGCATCAGTCAATTCATTTGAAGAATGGAGATGGGGAGCAGTCAGATATGGGGAAATTGGAGGTCAGAATGAGAGATCGGATAAATATTAGGGCTAATGCAGGCTCGAGGGATAATGTGATCTTGTTCTCTCTGCTGATTAATCCCTGAAGATTTCCCTTTATTTAATGAGCTTTTCAGAAAACCACAGAATCTCAGCCTCTAGCAACCCCAAGTTGTTCATCTAGCCATCTACCTTTCAATTTCCTCACTAGCATCCTAGCCGGGAGTCTGGTTGTTGTGTAAACATCCCCAGGATGGGTACTCACTACTGACTAAAGCAGCATACACCACACTCAGCAAACTGCTTCTGAGAGAAGTCTGTAGGTTACAGTGAAATTAAACTTGGGTTTCTTCCCATTGGGCCATTTCTAACTCCTTCAGATTTTCATGCTAATGTCCACCCGGTCTCCTGAGTTCTGCATTCCCTTACTACTCACATTGAGCAAATGTTTACGCAGATGTGTCCCCTTGTATTTTCGGAGTGGTAACAGGGGTCCTCCACTAAGCTCTGTGGTTCTGAAACAAGCACACACTTCATACAATGGTTTGGACAGAAAATGGTTCCCCGAGTCTCAGGTGTTGAAGGCTAGTTTACCAGTGCAGCTGGGTTTAGGGTTGAGCTTCCTGGAGGTGTCTGGACCAGAGGACTCTGACCTCATATGTAGATTAATCCATGGATGGATTCATAAGTAGATGGCATTACTGCATGGTCGTGGAGACTTCTCTTTGGCCTATTGGGAAGAAATGGATCACTGGAGTGCCCCCCTCCTCTGTGTGTGCGTGTATGTGTCTTTCTCTAGCGCACGTTTTTTCACATGTGTGTGTTTACCAAATAGCACCTTTTCAAACATCCTTAGTTATCCCTTCTCCCCACCGTGCCTCTCTGCCTTCCCCTCCCACATTCCTCACCACTTAAGCATCTCTGTTACCGGCAGAGCAAGAGTCACAAGTTATCAGAGCATTCGCCTCTGTGGGCTCTAATGAGGGGACAAAATTCAATGATAACTAACATGTTTCTGGGAGATCAGTACGGACAAT
Organism: Rattus norvegicus; assembly: GCF_021556685.1. Lineage (NCBI taxonomy): Eukaryota > Metazoa > Chordata > Mammalia > Rodentia > Muridae > Rattus > Rattus norvegicus. The sequence continues at coordinate 133,675,479 of NC_141540.1, forward strand.
CTCAGAGTTAGGTCTCTCAGGGAGTAGTCACAAGGTACCGACGATGACTATCAGACAAAGGTTCTGCTTCTGATCCTGCCATGGAAAAGAGGAAACTGAACTATAATTATCATCATCATAATTATTCTGATGATAAGTGTGTGTGTGTGTGTGTGTGTGTGTGTGTGTGTGTGTGTGTGCACTCACGCTTGCTGTGGGAGCTGGCTTATATGCATGTGTGCATCAAGGTCAGAGGACAACCTCAGGTGTTCAGGAATGTCACCAACCAAGGGCTCTCTCATTGGCCTGGAGATTACTGTTAGGCTGGGGCAGCGAGCCAACGAACCCTGGGGATCTTTCTTTCCCTACCTCCCTGTGGTGCACTGGGCTCTCAGGTGCACAGCAGCATGTCAGGAACTTTCACTTGGGTTCTGGGGAACTTTACTGGATGAGCCATCTCCTCACCGTGGAAACCTATTGCACACCACAGTGCTTTGCTTTAGACTGGGGATGGGGTGAGGACCCAACTCCAGATCCTCTTGCCATTGTGCCCCATATAAAGGTGGAGATGCCCTCTTGTGTTAAACTGGGAAATGGATAAAGTTCAAGGTCTGTCTCCCAGACCCTGCATAAGACCAAGACCCAATCAATGCCCATTCCTTCTCCTACAGATTACCACCACGTCACTAAGGATCTACTTGCCAAGTCTCTTCTTTTACACAGTATTTCATGTCCTTTGTTCAACAAGGAAAACCAAAGGGCAGAGGGGTAACAAAAACCACTCAAAGAGGATGAACAAGTGTAAGACCAATCAGATATGAAAGGGACATTGGTAGTGTCAGACAAGAATTTTAAAGCAGTAACTGACATGCTGAGGTTCAGTGGAGACACAGACGGCCTGAAAAAAACAACATAAGCAGAAATGTGAGACTCCTAGGAAAAACCTCAGAACAGAAACGCTTGGGACATACAACCCATGACCGAACTAAGAAATGCCTTAAAGGTGGACAGCCTAACCAAGGAAGGAATCCCTGAGCCCAAGGACATGACAGGAGGAAAGGGAAGGCACACAGATACCCCACTGCTGCTGGACAGCTCCAAGTGGGGACCTACACAAGTAACAACAACTGAGCCAGGAAGAAGAAAATAAGAAAAAGCACTGAAGGGCATAGCAGGTGACTGTCTCCCAGGTTAACATCACACAGCCATGGATGCCAGATATTCTGAGAATAGGCACCAAAGCACCAGTCCTAGGAATTTTATATTCAAAGTTGAGAAAAAGTAGAAAGGGCCAGTGTTGATCAAGACCAGGCACATCTATTTCCCTTATAAAATACAAACTTTGTAGTGTGTGTGTGTGTGTGGTGTGTGTGTGTGTGTGTCTGAGAGAGAGAGAGAGAGAGAGAGAGAGAGAGAGAGGGAGGAAGAAGGGGAGGGGAAGGGGAGGGGTAAAGGAGAGATATCTTATTTTGGAACTATTGCATCTTCAAGACAATTTCTTTGAAATATTTCTTGGTGTTGTCGTTTGTGAGGACTTAGAAAAGGACAAAGATCACATTTTCTCAGGAATATAGAGTAGTGAAAATTGCGTCAACAATTAACAGTGTCAGAACTTGAAACTGTGCACAGGAACAACTGAGGGGAGGGAGAGAAGTGGGTGAGGGGAGGAGAGGCAAGGGAGAAGGGAGAAGGCAAGGGGAGGGAGGCATACCTCCTGGTTTTATCTGTAGATATCATTCTGAGTTTCAAGTTCTGACAGTCCCTGTTGAATATTTCAAATTATGGTCATAATAAGCTATGCTCCCAAATGGCTACGTTATCAGCTATGTAAAATCAGAGGCATAATTTCAGAAAGGGAGGTAAGAGAGGCACTTTGTTACGCTCACACTGACAGAACAATGCCAGTAGTGCAAAATACAGTCCTCTGCTTGCCTCATAATTGTGCAAATCAATAATACATGAGCATGCAGGGGTTCCTTTAACGATTTGAAATTTGTTATAAAACTGTACATTCTTTGAGAATTCTTTTTAAGTGAGGATACCTTCTATATTCGAGAATCAGGGCGTTCTGGTGCATCGAGAAAGTAGCTTTAAAATTTGATCATTGAAACAGAATTCACTAAAACTGATTTGAGGGTTTTGAAAGCCTTCAACTATTGGATTTCAAAAGTGCACTTTCTATTGCTTAGAGTTACTCTCTGTCCTGTGGGAATTGGGACACTGACACTAGGCCAGGTCACTTCCATTACCTCAAAAGCCAATCAGAGCTGTGCACTTCTCTTACCTTCAGTAATGATTACTTTCGCCTTGCATCTCCATCGCACCTAACAGCAGAAGCCTCATCTTTATGAAGGAAGAAGGAAAATACTTTTCCTTACCAATTTACACTGTTTCCTTGGCAGACAGGATCTTGTGCACAAATTTGGGACAGATTTTTAACAAAGGCTTTTACAAGCCTGTCTGGGTCTTCGGATTGTCCCCATGCCTGCTACATTAGACAGTCTTCAAACAGAATCCAGAAGGCATCCTGTTTTTCACCTGGCCGCCAGCAACAAATTTTAGGCAAGTTCCATGATTCTTTTAGGTAGCCATATCTTCCCAGACCACCGCTGTGTCCCTCTTTGAAACGTGGGCTTACAGACAGGATGGTAGCAGGATGGCTGAGGTCTTCTCGGGAGCAGTTATACCCTGAGGGTGAAGCCCCGTAACTTTAAGCAGAGTTCTTAACGTAACTTCCTCAGAAATCAGGACATCTGATCTCACCACCAAGAAGGGTTCAGGAATGATCTCAAATTACGCTTAAAAATGATGGCTGAGTTTAAGCCTTGGGCGTGCGATGGGATGTTTTAGTGGACACATTGTGCCTTATGTACTCATGGGAGTCTGGTGCAGAAGTCCAGAGGACTGGTTAATTTCCTTCTGCCTCAGAAAACAGGTGCTGAGCAGAATCTAAAGGCCCTGTTCAGGAAAGCCCATTGTCCTTCCCTTGGAATCTTTATCTCTCTGTGACACAAAGACAAGCTTCCTCGGAATCAGGTACTTCTACCATGGAGATTGTCTCGCAAAACTCTTGACCTTAAATACTGCCAGGTCCTAGACTTCGAAACCAAACTCGAAAGGTATTGAGACTCAAAGAGTTCTCTGTGGAACTTTTATCTCTACCGTACATTTAAAACATTTATTAAACAATTTAAAGACTTACTAGGTAACTTGAAACATTCCAGAAGTGTAATTTATATACTTCCCCATGTTTTAACTTTGAAACATTTTGAGCCAATCTGGCTGATTATAAAATGAAATTGTCATTTAATGACCAGAAATTACATAGGTAATTTTCTCTGAGTTGTCAATAACTTTAATTCAGCATTACATTTTGTATACTTGATTGGAGAAACTGGAGTCTTGTCAGATTGTTTTGTAGTCTATTTTCTGATTTCCTCTTAGCATAAGCACTTTCCTAGTAGTTCAAAATTCATTTTTCTCATGCAAATGAAATTTTAACCATGAAATTGGGTTTGTAGCAAGGGCTAAAAAATATCTCCTCTATCCAGATTTTGGACAATGTTGTTAGCATCTTCAGGTTATTACAAAATTAAGCTTTCACCCTCACTTAGCAGTACATAATTTCTGATAATTTTGTTTCACCTATATTATTTCTTAAGAAAATTTATTTCAGTTAATTTTACCCAAACTAACTTCCGCAGGGAAAGGCTGAGTCTGCTTTCCCAGATTAACAGACTACAAGTTAAAATTTTGCCCCATAATATAAAAACATCTTTATTAGTTTCTAATGTGTTAATCCTAGTCTGTCCATTCGTAACTCCAGACCCATGCTTCTCAAAGGGCTCTTCAGTTAAACAGAAACAAAGAAAACAAAAACCAAAAAAGGAAAAGCAAAAAACAAAAACAAAAAACACCCACGAAATGCATAAGTATATTAACAAAAATGTTTTTAAAAACTATGACTTGTAGATAATTTCTGGCTCAAAACCATCATTGGCGGAAATAATGAATAATGCATATTTGTGATTAATGTATCAATATCTAAGAAAATAATAAATGGGCCCTGACACTCAGCAAACAACTGTCTAGGTAAAGATATATAAGCACACACGTAGGAGTCCTTTAAAATATGATTTTGCAGCTTTATTCCAAAAAACCTCCCATATATTACATGTATTCATATTTTCAATGGAGACAGAAATAAAATCTTTATATCATAAGGCAAATAAAAATGAGTTTTGCCCATATCAATATGAGTAGATCTCATAAAGATAATGTTAGGATAAGAACACAGGACAAAACCTCAGATTAATGCAGAGTCTGGTGTGAATCAGACGCATTTGAAAGTGCGGAAGCCATCGCAGTGGGATGCTGGGACACAGAAGACACATAGCCAACAGAAAAGGGCCCTTAAAAATACAACCGATAAGTTTTTTCATGGACAATACGGATCATTTAATGAGGAAATAACCATCTTTGTAACAATGGTGCTGGGCAAACTGGATATCCATGCACACACACCCCCCCACACACACACATGATATTAACATAACTCAAAATGGAATAAACACCTGAAACTACAAAACTCAGAAGAAAATATTGGGTTATTTCTTGGCTATGATATCAAGGGTCCACATAATAAAAACGGTAGATAAAGTGGAATCTGTGCAACACTATCATCGGATACTATTGATAAAGACGCTGTGTGTGGGGGGGGGGGATACCAGCAAATCATTTGGTCTGATAAGAGACCTTCCTAGTTTGGTTTCTGTCGCTGTGATAGACACCATGACCAAAAGTGACGCGGGGAGGAAAGGGGTTACTTGGCTTTCAGGATATGGTCATCATGGAGGAAGGTCAGGAATCTGGACACAGGAAGAAGCAGAGACTGGAAGATGATAACGTACTGACTTCCTCCCTGTGACTTGCTCAGCTTTCTCTCCTGTACAACCTAGTACAACCTTCCTGGGGATGACACCACCCACAGTGGTGTCATTAATCAAGAAACCGTCCCCCAAGATAGGCTCATAGGCCAATCTGATAGAGGGAAGTCGTTAATTAAGGTTTCTTCGCCCCAAGGGACTCTAGTTTGTGTCAAATTGACAGAAACCAAACATCACGACTGGGCCCTTGTCAACCAGAGAAACAAATACGTCAGCATTATACCATTATACATTTTCTTTCTTATATAACCCCAAGATCTCATGTTAATATCACAGTATAAAACATAGTGTAACTTTAAAAGCCCCGTAGTCTTTGCAAAAGTCAAACCCTGTGGGGAATGTCAGTCTTTTTAAAATATCACAAATTTCTTAACTGTTAGTCCTTGTGAAATCATAAACAGGTTAAACATTTTCTTGCTCGAAAAGGGAAGAACCAGAGAATAAAATAACCACACTTAAGCAAAAAGAAAATCCTGCAACATACGTAAAATTCTGAAACTTAACATCCAACGTCTGGACCTTACTCCTGATCTTCTGAGCTTCAAACTGCTCTCTGCTGTACTGAGTTTGGCCTAATGCTGCTCGTATTCTGATGTTTATTTGGGTCCTCCAAACCGTACATAGCTTCTGGAAACCTGCCCCCAGTTGGCTCTGATTGGTAAATTAAAATACCAACAGCCAATAGCTGGGAAGGACAGACAGGGTGGGGGAGTGGTGGTGGTGGTGGGCGTGGGGTTGATCTTCCTGGCCTTGGGACCAAGAGGAGGGAAAGAAGGAGGGGGATCCCATGCCAGGAGAGTGTGGAGGAGAGGAGAGATTCCATGCCTGACAAGACTGCAGGACAGAGAGGCATGGCCGCCTTGTGAAGGAGCTGGGAGAGCTCAGCCCAGAGCGTGGCCCAGTGGGGCAGCCCTCTGGGTCCAGAGCTGCCAAGATAGAATATAGTGTTTAGTAATACTATATTATAGTATAGAGTAATAACTCGGGATTATTGGTGGGGGCGGTGGAGTGGCTCAGCTATTGAACTGATTAAGGCATATCAAAATATAAAGGCTGTGTTTTTCCTTTGGGAATGTAGAGCATTGAGGTGGGTAGTGAACGCCACACCGGGATCAATTAATTAAATAATCAATTCAACAACCTGCGGCACACAGAGCTTGCTGCATAAGCTCACGCCACCTCACCCTACACCCTGAGCTGCCTTGGTGCTCACCCCGTGGTTCAAGCCATCCTGCTGCAATCTCCATGGCAACTGAGGCAGTCCTCAGCACGTTATCTTGTCCTCTTCAGAAACTCCTGCCCTGACATAAGGTCCTAAGCCTCAGCTTCTCTTTCCTGGACCCTTCAGTCCTCCAGCTTCCACTGAAACGGAGACTCCATCTTTACCAGTGGCTTCTTCCGGACTTTCTTCCAAGATGCTCTAGCTCCTACCACACAAGGCCAAGTCTCGGCTGCTCTCCACAGCCCTGTCATGCCTTCAAAACCAGTACCATGTGGGAGAACAGTATACATCACTTGCCAAGTTCTGCTGTAAACTTACGGGCAGCCTTGACAACCCCTCCCAACCTTGACAACCCCTCCCCCTCCTACCCCCACCCCCGACCTCCCCATCCCTCTACCCCCCCAGCAGATTCCGCGTGATGACCTCCAGAAAACGCTCCCCAGAAGGTTAGACCCAGGTGATGCCGTCCTCTTCTTTATCACAGACGGTTTTTCAGTCCTAGCCAAGCAACCTAAATTGCCCCAGTCAAACAAAGGTTTTACCTTTTAAACCGATACTTAAGCAAACCTGATTCTTCAGCCCCAGATTATCTGAAACCACTGATTCTTAGTGCAAAATATGACATAAACGACCAAGCTAGAGTCTTTGAGGGATTCTCAAGTCTGTCTCTGAAAATGCCCGAGCCGTGCCCCCACAGTCTGGTTTCTTCAACTCTTTTCTTCCAATCTCCCACAGAACAGCTCTGAGAATGTAATGGCGTCTCCATCCCAAAGCTGCAAAAAATCCTTCTACAGTTACGGCAAAGCGCCAGTGTGGTCGGGTCCATCGCAACATCCTCCCAGCCTCTAGGACAAATGTTCATACTGGTTAATTTTCTTTAGCTTCAATCAAACTCTGGGACCAAATGCAATATACGAAAGAGTTTATTTTGGGGTCAAGTTGCAGAAGGAAGTAGTCCGTCACATCAGAGAAGCATAGCCGCCAGCAGCGAGCACTGTGTCGGGAGCAGGAAGCTGAGACCTCACACCTTCAGCCTCAAACATGAAGCAGGGAAAGCAGCCTAGACATAGGGTAAGGCTGTGAATCCTTCACGCATGCTCCCAGTGACACACGTCCTCCAGCGACTGCGCTATCTTCTCCACGGCAACACCCACTGGGAACCGAGTGTTCAGATGACTGAGACTTTCAGGGGACATGCTCACCCAACACAGTGTCCAGATGATGGTGCTGGCTGAGGAGGTAGTGAGGGACTAATAATACAGTGATCAAAGGGAGGGAGAAATGGGGAGGCGTCATTTAACCAGGGTAGAATTTCTCTTTAACAAGACGAGAAAAGTTCAACATTGTGGATGTATTTAATGCTACAAAGTTGTACATTTTAAATTATTGAGATGGTTAAATTTTATATGACTTTTTTAATAAAAAATTATATAAGTAGCACATTTGATACGCTAATATTATTGTCTGTATAAATTTTGAAAGTGGATGCCTATAAAGTCTTTCCCTAAAATGTAAGGTATTCTTGGTCAAGAGTTTTTGTCTGTTTTATAAAAATTAGACAATGATATAATGAACAGTAAGCCTACTGGATTAACATCCTTGTTGTGCATCGTTGCAGAATTTCTTCAGTAAAATACTAGCAAAGCTAATTCGGTATATTTAAAGGATCATCCATTTGCTATAGGCAAGTGGAACGCATGCCAGGATGGACGATGGCTCAATATATATAATTCAATATACATGATATATTCACACTGCCAGAGTGAAAGAGAAAAAGCATAGATCATCAGAAACCTATTTGATAAAATAAAAATTCTTCCCAAATGAGAACTCCTAACTTAATAGGTTTGGGGGGGGGAGATGTACCTCAAGATGAAAGGCAGCATGTGTCATGCTGTAGCTGATATCATACAGAACAGAAGACAGCCTTTCTTCTGAGAATGGAAGAAAGATGGCCCTTTAGTCTGGACAAGGATTTTCTTTGATAAGACCCCCAAAACTGTGCATGCCTGTGATCTCAGCACTTGAGAGGGTAAGACCAGATTGCTGCCACGTGTTCAAGAGCGCTCTGAACTATAGGTAAGGCTAGTCAGGGTTACTAAGCATGACCTTGTCTCAAGGAACAGCTAAGTAAATAAAAGGGCCTCTAAAAGTACAGTTAACAAAAGCAAACAGAAGCAAGGGATCACGATGAACTAAAGAGCTTCGGCTGAGAATAGAAGTAATTAAAACCATATATGTCTGAAGAAATAAAGTCCGTGTGCAGAAGGGACACACCTGCAACGTCATGTTCATGAAGCCCTACTCACCATCGCCAAGGTATCAAATCAAACTAAGTAGCCATCAACTTGACAAGACACAAAGGGAAGTGTTTCATGTCCTCACGATGAAAATCCCTTGGACCACACGCTAGAACTCGGTCTTGTTATTTCTGGCAGCAGGGATCAACCTGGAGGACAGTTGGTTGACATACCTAAGGTACGTGCAAAGTGACCAACAATGCCTGCTTCCCACCAGATGGCGCTCTTACAGGAATGGAGTGGTTACCTGATGCTGTGCAGGGAGCAGGGAAGGGGCTAAGAAAAGTGGTCAGCAAATACAAGCAAACAACTCAGACAGGAGAGATAAGTCTGACTGGTCTACTGCCTGGAGAGAGAGCTGCAGATCACAGTCCTGTATTTCAAAATGAGTATGTTGTGAGTGCTCTTATTTAAAAGGGAATGCTACATGAGGATATACGGCAAATACCATCGTTTGACTGTTAGCAATGAATGTACACATAAAAATCACACCATATTCCAAATTTATGTGCAGACATAAAAAACAATATAAGGAATATATATATATATATATATATATATATATAGAGAGAGAGAGAGAGAGAGAGAGAGAGAGAGAGAGAGAGAGATAGTAATCACCTGCGGCTATACCTAATGCTTAGTAACGGAGACTAGAAACGTGCATTCAAGTTACTGATTTCCTAGAAAGGGCCTGGGATGCACATGAAGTTCGAGGATGTGTCTGTCATCCAATATTTATCTTCTCAAGGGGAGGGAGGATACGTTTCCATCAATAACTGTTTTCCATACCTTCCCAATACTCTTATCACTCAGCGTCAGATACAAGTCATGGTGTTAGAGGACACACACCCCGATCATTAGAATATTTTAAGCCAGGCATGGTAGCCGCACTCACCTATAATACTAGGACTTGGCGAGCGAGAACAAGAATATAAAGCCAGTTATATGAGTATAAAGTCAGGTATAAGGTCAATTTGGTCTCTCTGAGAAAATGCAAACTCAAAAAAAAATTAACGAATGAATAAATAAAAAGTGATTTTGGTGAAATCCATTGGCAACGCTCTCACTAAATTCTAAATTTACTGTTCCGGTTAGACTCTAGCTATGTCAAGTATGTTCATGGTGGCTTCTCCTTCCCATGGTGAACAACTCGTGCTAAACGTCTGTCTTTCCTTTCTCCCTTATTTCTACAAGCTCTAAATTCAGACGTCAGAATATCTGGCTCCTACTCCTCTTGATTTCGACTGTGAGGGAGTGGTCCCGTCAGCTTGGAACTTGGTAAAGGAGACAAGGCAAAAGGATGGCATTAGAGATCCTCCCGTGTTTAAGGCCAGAGATTTATAATCTGCATTTCCCTTCAATCAAAACCGTGATCCTGCTTTCCCAGCTTCTTACTCCATATCGCTTTTGTTTACCCTTGTGGGAGCAGCAAGCAGGCCAGCCCCGCCCCCAATGCAGGCTGTGAACTCGTGAGTGAGACAGCACAATAAGCCTAGAACGTCAGTTATGGTTTTGGTTTTTTAAAGCAGAGGAACTAATGTCAGCCATGTGCATTCATTTACTCTAGGTCAATTCCAGACACACAGTTGTCGTGGAAGAGGCTGCTGTTCTTGGGTAGCTCGCCTACAGCAAATCAATAGTGGGCCAGGGAACACGGTCTACTTTGTCTCCGCCACGCCAGGGACTGATAGAACATGTGCAGTGCCTCTGAGCCATCGTACATCAAATGGCATGTAATCATGGCTCTCCCTCTCTCAGCACAATCCTTTTGAAGCCAGTGCAGAGATGGACTTGTTTCTGTGTGACTTTCAAGTTCTATTTCCACAGTCTGGCTTGAAAATCCGGTTGCCATGGTGACACGAACCTCCGCAAAGGCTCTCCTCTCTCCTCAATAACGAAGTTAACGCCCTGTTGAGGAAAAGTGGTGTCTATGGCTTAATGGTTCGGCGAAGGCGACAGATCCATGCTCCGATTTCCAACTGAGAGGTTTTTAATAAGCACTTTCGGCTCCTGGAATCTGAGAAGGTGGTGAAGGAACGGTTCCGAATTCAGCAGGGTCAATCTGAAGGCCTATTTCCTTTCAGGTGAAAAGATGAACACGTTGAAGTATGCTGAACTGGCATGCCACCATTGGGCTTGTTTCTGGAGCACTAGAAAGGAAGAACAACTGTTTCAAAATGAGCAGAAGGGGCTGTGTGAGTAGCTGACACACAGTGCTGTGCTCCCCTAGAAACCCTCTTGCCTACCCGCTATTCAGCTATTCAACCAGGCACCACCCACTAGGCTACCTCTGCCTTGTTCCTGGAGCCTCACTATCAGGAGGCAGGGCAGTGGAAGGGGGTGGGGGTGGGGTATCAGTTCCCAGTCCAGTTGAGGAGTGATCTCGGTGTCAGAGTGGTCTCTGAATGGATTTCCTCTTGAATATGGCCACATTTCATTGGAGTATTGGATTCCAGAACAATGTGTGTTACAGGCTAGGCAAGATTATGGTTGGCTAGCCGCATCAATATCTCTATACATATGTGACGACTGGTTTTGAATAATAGTTCTTTCGAAAAGAACTCTCAAAATACAACTTACTGTGTTAGATAACTTTGCAGCTCACTGAAACACAGACACCTCCAAAGACAAACTGCTGCCTTTCTTTTTTTTAACACATCTAAAAATTATCATAATCCTCACTAGCACGACGAAAGGCTTGTGGTACTTAATTGTGTTTGGGATAAATATACGGGACACACAAATAAAGCTAATGTAAAAGCCCTCTGATACGGCAAACGTCTTGAATTATGCTACACGTGTTTGACATATTTCATCGTTAGCTGTTTTCAGGAGAGAATTTTCTAAAGCCTAAAAAAAATGTCTTCCAGCCAAGCACTCCCATGCAGGTCCTAAGAAAAAAACCAAAAGCAAGGAGAGTCTGTGCTAATGAAATGGGCCAGTAAAGCCTACGTTTATGATCATAGACTGCAAATTAAAAGGGTCACAGTCTACAAATAAGAACATCTGATGGTGTAAGCATTAGCATCTCAAATTAATATCTGCTCTGAGGTAACCAAGCAGCTCGAGGAAGCGTGGGCTCTGGCAATTCTCCAGAAGTGATAAGGGCTGAACCAGCATTCGTCTTTATCATTCGATACATCCTCCACCTTGGAGACCATGGCTTAATTGTGATCTCCATATAAAATTACAAGTCCAATAATGGGTCCAATAATCACCTTTAATACTATGGCTTGTTTTCTTCATTCTGATGAAAAAAATACTCCTTGATATTCTGTGTCTCTCTGTCTCTCTCTCTCTCTATGTCTCTCTCTTCTCTCTGTCTCTCTCTGTCTCTATCTCTGTCTCTCTCTGTCTCTGCCTCTCTCTCTCTGTCTCGTGTGTGTGTGTGTGTGTGTGTGTGTTTGGAGGCTGGTTTCAGAGTTTCAATCAGTCATGTGTCTTTGTTGATTTGAAATCCTTCCTCCTCTGTTGCTCAAGTAAAAGCAAACAAAACAAAACAAAACAAAACAAAACAAAACAAAACAAAACAAAACACACTCTCCCAATCAAAAGGAAGAAAGGAAGTCAGGCAGGAAGGGAGGGGATAAGGGAGGGAAGGAGGGAGGGAGAAAAAAGGAAAGAAGGAAGGGAAGGAAAGAAAGAAAGGAAGGAAGGAAGGAAGGAAGAAAGAAAGAAAGAAAGAAAGAAAGAAAGAAAGAAAGAAAGAAAGAAAAAAGAAAGCTCATCATCTAAGTGGACAGTGTCCCAGCTCATCAATAGATAATCACAGTTTCTTTGCCCTTGGAGGGGGAAAAAACCTGTCTATACATCAGATCCACTAATCACGCAGTTTTTTATCCGGACATTTGGCAAAACATATTAAAACAGATTTCTAAAGCAATAGAGTCAGATGGTTTCCTCCTTTACCTGTCAGCAAGCCTGTGTCCTGGTTCTTCCTCTGAACTCTCTGTGGCCTCACCCTTTCCCTCGGGTCTCAGTGTGAGCACTGATCCAGGTGCTGACCAGGGCAGTCCTCCTCCACTCTGTGTCAGGATGCCCAAGAGCTACCTTTCTAACCCACCTTCTCTTCTTGGCTCTGCAGCTGCTGTTAGACAGTTCAGTACACAACAGACCTAGACAAGAAACAAGAAACAAAAGTCCTCCTCCCTGTGGTAGCCTCCTGTGCTCTCCTCAAATTATGTCTGTTTTAGAAACTCTAGCCCCAAATCTTGGACTTGATCTCCATCCTCTCACGTCTGTCTCCACAAAAACTTAGCTGTACCCCGCACAGTGAGTATAATGTATTCTGTTTTGTATCCTGGCTTTTCTACTCCAACGGTCTGAATTCAAACTCCCCTTCCCTTCCATGTACACCGGCGCTTCTCAATCGTCCTAATGCTGTGACCTTTTAATACAGCTCCTCATGTAGTGTTGTGGTGACCCCCAAGCATAAAATTACTTCATTGCTACTTCATAACTATAATTTTGTTACTGTCATGAATCATAATGTAAATATCCGTGCTTTCTAATGGTCATGGGCAATCCCTGTAGAAAGGTCTTTTGACCCCTCCAAAAGGGTCATGACCCACAGGTCGAAAGCACTTGAATACTAGGGGTATTCATTCACCTGGTCACTCTACTCCTTGCTTCAGGAAACCAAATCTGTACTACCCTACTGACTTAGCCACATGAAATATAACATACTACAATTTACACACCGCTGGTGGAAATGCACAACAGAACAAGCACTGTTGATAATTTCTTATAAATAAGGCACCTGCCGACCACCCATCCTGGCCATTCTTCTCCTAGCTACCTGACAGAAATCATTTAGCCCTGTTTTGTCACCCTAAAGAAAACTAACCAACATTTAAAACAGCGTTTTTCTACCTATAACCATGGTTTACGTGTGGAGTGTTCCACGGGTTTTCTACCAAGTATTTTCATGCACTTGAAGGAAGGAGAACTCAGAGGATAGTATGTTTGGAGGAACAGGCACATCCTCTGTAATTACATTAAAGAAACCTGCAAGACTGGAGTGCTAACTTCATTACTCTCTCTCATGACATTGAACTTGCCTTTGGTTTTATTGGCAGACACGATGTGCGTTGCGTTTCCTTGCTGTCTTGTTGATCCAGCTGTTCCCTTTACAGTAGACAGAGCTAATGAACACGGGGAAGAGGTGACAGCTGCAGTCGCCAACAGGCCTGTTAGTCATTAAATCTGTACAGACCATGTCAAGTTTCTCCCTCTGAATACCTCAGAGCCTTTACAAATGTCAGCTCTTAAACCTTTTCAACAGTGATGGCTGCAGAGTGACTTACATCACCATCTCCTTTGCAAGTCTGGGATCTCGCACAGGCATATACTCACACAGGCATATACTCGCACAGGCATATACTCGCACAGGCATATACTCACACAGGCACATACTCACACAGGCACATACTCGCACAGGCACATACTCACACAGGCACATACTCACACAGGCATATACTCACACAGGCACATACTCACACAGGCACATACTCGCACAGGCATATACTCACACAGGCATATACTCGCACAGGCATATACTCACACGGGCATATACTCACACAGGCACATACTCACACAGGCATATACTCACACGGGCATATACTCACACGGGCATATACTCACACGGCATATACTCACACAGGCATATACTCACACCGCATATACTCACATGGCATATACTTGCACAGGCATATACTCACACAGGCATATACTCACACGGCCTATACTCACACAGGCATATACTCACACGGCATATACTCACATGGCATATACTCACACAGGCATATACTCACACAGACATATGTATACATGAAGGTGCGGGGGGGGGAACCATCCCTCCCCAACACACACACACACACAGAGGCATGTATGTACATGAAGGTTCAGGGCTGGAAACCATTCCCCCCACTACACACGCGCAGAGGTATGTGTGTACATGAAGGTGCAGGGCTTGAAGCCACACACACAGGTATGTGTCCACATGAAGGTGCAATGCTGGGACACACATACACAGGTGTGTGTATACATGAAGGAGCATAGTTGAGAAGTACAAACGCACACAGAGGCATATATGCACATGAACATGTATGATGACTGGGACATATACACAGTGAGTGCACACAAAGGTGCAGAGCTGGGAACTAACTCCCCTATGGGTAGGTGTAGACATGAAGGTGCAGGGGGCACACACACACACACACGAACACACACACACACACACACACACACACACACACACCCACACACCACAAGACACATGAAGATGCTTGCTTATCAGAGAAGCTAGAGTAGCAGCTAAATTCCTTGTTTCAAGTCCTTGGTGTCCAGACTGCAGTCGTCACAAGGTGACCTCAGGTAGGACCAACTGCACAGGACAAGGGAGGCAGCTTCCCAGGTGCCTGATGTTGCAATGGTGTCACCGAATACGTGCTGTCTAACTGTGACTTCAGGAGGTACATGGTGTGTGGCTTTCCCCTCATCTTCTCTGTATGTTCAGTAACCTTTTAAATTACACTTACATAGGAAAAAAAGTCATCCATTTAAAATCCGGAGAATACATTCTAGTAAATGTGTATGGTGAGTGTCAGGACTGTCACGACATTCCAGAATTACGGCACTTGGGGAAAGCCCCAGGTATTATCAAGTCCACCTGCAGCCAAGTTCCACTCCTTCCAAGACAGCAGGCAGATGCTGACCTGTTTTCCATTCTTACAAATTCCACAGAAATCGGATGTTACAATGTACGCTTTTTGCCTGTCTTTCCTCCACTCAGAGTGCTTGGTGAAGCTTCATTCATGTTTCCATACGCATCAGTGCTCTGTTTCGGGTGATCACCATTTCACTGTGAGACTCTTCTATATTTTAATTTTCATTTAACAGTTGATAGAACCTTGGATTTTATTTCTCATCTATAATGAATGAAGTTACTAAAAACACTAGCAAGTGGATATATATTTTTCCTCTGTGATAAGTACCCACAAAATGATATCAATGAATCAGGCGATACCTACATGCTCAGCCCTTATGAACAGTCCAAACTGTTTTGTAAGGCACCTACGCCACTACAGCCATGAGCAGTTTATAAAGCTCTCAGGTTCTACACGTTTCCCCAACACTTACACAATACTTTAAATCTTTTTATTGCAGCCATTTTAGTATTCGTGCAGTGGTTTTTTTTTGTTTGTTTGTTTTTTTGTTTTGTTTTTTTTTTAACTGTGCACATGTTTTCTTAATAGCTTTTTAGAAGAATAATTGGGACAAAATAAACTGAATATTTAAAGTATACAATTAAATACACTTTGTCATAAAAATGGACTAAACCACAAAATAGTCACTACATGTCAAAAGGAGAAAGAGACAAAAAGAGAGAGAGACAGAGGGAGGGAGGAAAGGAGGGGGAGAGAGAGAGAGAGAAAAGAGACAGAGGCAGAGACAGAGAAGGCATTCATTCCATGTCACAAAAGGGGTGTCCTTTTGATCCTGATCATTCCTTCCTGGAAAGTTACCAGAAGGCCAAAGAGCTATGTCTGTTAATGTGAGGTTATTGGGTATTCCAAAGATTTTACTAAAAAAATAAAATAAAATAATATGGTGCATGTGTGTGTCTGTGTGTGTGTGTTTCTCTGTGTGTGTGTTTCTCTGTGTGTGTTTCTCTGTTTGTGTGTGTGTCTGTGTGTGTGTCTGTGTGTGTGTTTCTGTGTGTGTGTGTGTTTCTGTGTGTGTGTCTGTGTGTGTGTCTGTATGTGTGTGTGTATGTGTGTGTATGTGTGTCTGTGTGTGTGTCTGTGTATGTGTGTGTGTCTGTGTGTGTGTGTGTGTGTGTGTGTATGTGTGTTGGTTGTGTGTTGCTTGTTTCATTAGGCAGAATTATTCTGTGAATCGTCGAGAATTGCCTAAGTTTATATCCCATTAGAGTTAAACATTCTCCAGTGCTGGGTATTGCTCCATGCGGTAGGCGGGACCACAGGTAGGTTT
Source organism: Rattus norvegicus (assembly GCF_021556685.1). Lineage (NCBI taxonomy): Eukaryota > Metazoa > Chordata > Mammalia > Rodentia > Muridae > Rattus > Rattus norvegicus. The sequence goes on from NC_141540.1 coordinate 133,691,921, forward strand.
GCCCGTCCATCTATTAATGGATAACCACATGTGTACTCTCTCATAAAAACGAGCCTGTACGTATGGAATGGAAGACCCATATGACAGATGTATGGTTTTATCATTTGCCACACGCCCATGCTAACATTAGAGCTCTAGCTGGCAGCTTTGGTCACGTCATTCTATTTCTATATCATTTAAACATCCCAAGACGTAAAGGGTATGTGGGGGCACTGCTTACATCTCCTACTGCAGACAGAACTGAAGTCACCGAGATTCATGTGGTGAAGCCTCAGCCACTGATGTAACTGAATTTGAAGACGGGTTCTTTAGGAGGTCCTTAGGTCAAGGAGAGTTTAAAGGCATGGACCCTGATTGGTAGAATTAGTCTCTTCCATGCAACCCATGCTGGGCTCGAGCTGGAGTTCCCAACTGCCCCATCCCAGAAAGGACAAAGCATCCATCAGCAAGCAAGAAAAAGAGGCCATGACTGTTAAGGAGAAATCCTTAAATGTTCAATAATAAAAACAAATATGGATGTTCTAATTGATTAGGATGAAGGCAGAGGATGTCAGAGGAAATGAATATATATATATATATATATGAATATATATGTGTGTATATATATATAATGTGCTGAGTGACAGAAGACCTGACCAGAGCACATCTACAGAGTCTTCTTGCTGTGGAAAGTAACATGTGTACACGTTCTGCATTTGATGTGCGAAAACTGAAAGGACCATTGTAACCTTTATGATGAGTAGCATCCCCCAACAGGGAGATTGCACTGTCATTGTTATTTTATCCAAAACACTCTCTCTCTCTCTCTCTCTCTCTCTCTCTCTCTCTCTAGTTCATTTTTTTATTCATTTCTGCTTTTGTTCATCATTCATTCTGCATAATTGTACTATAAACACATACTATGTCTGTCATTGACTTCTAATTAATTCCCTCTTTCTAGAGGACACGCTTTGCATCATTCAAATACTTTAATCGGTTTAGGGTTACGTTTTAAATATACTTTATCCCACCATTTACCAATGCTGTCCTATGAACATCCGCTAAATCCATTTGGCCGAGAGCATTCCTCAAGTCTCCAACATTTCTATCTGATCCTCATCTTACCTGTCAGTTGTTCGGTATTGGGTTCTATATCTAAAAATACAAACTTGCCTGCTTCTCCTTGTATTTAATCACAGTTGTATCACGTACTCTGAACATCTATCCAGTCCGTAATGAATAGGGCTGAAGTCCCTGTCTTGCAATGAGCAGAAACGTTTATGATCATTGAGACGCCTCTCAGTCTTTGCCGAGTCTTTGCTGGAAATACGCTTTGATGGTGACAGCCATTTTAACATTGTTCTGACATCTACAGAAGCTGCAGAGTGTCCTGTTCCTTTAATTCACTTTTCTTCTGTCCATATCTCATCTGGCATTCTCTTTTTAAATAAAGTCCAGTATTACTGTTATCCATTTGTCATCCCGATATTTAGTTTTTTCATCTGTCACAGCCTTCCTTTATTCCCCCTTCTTTCCCTTGTTTTGAAGGCTTACTTTATTTTATGGTGAAAGTGTTTTGGTTTCGGCACAGAATCCCCTGTAGCTAAGCTCACTTAGTTGAACATGTGGTCCCCAGGAGATGGTGCTGCTTGAGGAAACTGTGGATGTAGTCTTTGGGAGATGGAGCCTTGATGGGGATCTATGTAACTGGAGTGGGCTTTGGGAGTCTGCAGCTCTTCTAGTCTGCCTTCTATTCTCTACGTGTGGTATAGATGTGATTTCTCAACTTTCTGCTTCAGCCGTGTGCTGCTATGCATCCTCTGCTGTTAAGGACCCTTCCCTGTGTCAAAAGAAACTCTTCTGTAAGTCACTGTGGATCATGGTCTTTTATCAGAGCAACATAAAAACCAAAAACGGATAAAGAGAATTTTACTTAAATGTGTGTGTGTGTGTACATGTGCAGTGTGCATGCAGTTTAAGCAGAAGGTGCTGGATCTTCTTAAAATGCTTGTGAGCTGCCACGTGGGTGTTGGCCGTTTAAACTAACACAAGAGCATGGAGAGCTCTTAACCACTGAGCCACCTCTCCAAACCCTTCTCTTCCTTCAGACAGAGATGTCTGCAAACACCACTCCTCCCCTTTGCTTTATCACCTACGAGCCTTGTCCACATCTCTCTTTCATCTCCCCCTGGTACTTCAAACTCATGTGTGCATGGTTACTTGACATTCTCACACAGGCCACCAGGTATTCTTTCTTCTCGTTCAATCAACCCCTTTTCTACTTCATTCAATTTTTTATTTATTCAAGCCCATGAATCTTTTCCTTCTATTTTAAATCTAACCTGGCATTTACTTCAACTCATGAACATGTTTACATTTCTAAAAAAATTTTATTTTTTTCTCTCCCATGTCTTTACTTAATACATTTAATCCCAACACTGCATTTTCCTCTTGTCTTGAATGTGTGGGATGCAGTTAGAGCTCAGGTTCCGTCTGTTTTGCTGTGTCTTTCCTCTCTAGATCAATTTCGATTGGTTATTTTTTCCTCATCATGCATCACATATTTCTGTTTCTTTAAAGATATTTACATGTCTTAATTGAATACTAGTCATTAAGAATTCTACATTTTAGGATGTCCTATCATTTCTGGGATTCTCTCTTTTCTCATTTCCTATCTTCATGTCTTTAGTGTATTTGTTGATCAAAGAAATAACGGCAAATGTTGCTTTCCATTCATACTTGGGGCAAAAACTAATTTTCTGAAATTCCGGTGTTTATTGTTCCACTTTGAGATGGAATCATCTCTTTAACTTTTAGAGTAGAAGAGAGTCCCTGGTACTTAACACGGAGTCTTCCAAATTGAACTGTTCTGTGCTTTGAATGATCATTAAGTTTGAGTGTTGGTTCTGAATGAAGAGGAGGAGAGGAGAGGGAGAGGGAGAGAAGAAGATGGAAAGAGGGAGGGAAGGAGAGGGGGGAGGAAGAGAGACAGGAAGGGAGAAGGAGGACAAAGGAAGGGGAGAGAGGAAAGTGGGGAGAGGGAGGAAAAGAGAGAGAATGGTGGTAGTGGCACCAGTGGTGTGAAGTTATCTTCATAATGAGAACAAATATGCTGTCCCTTCCAAACTTTTCTATGTTCTTCACTTCTCTTTTGGAAGTACTTTTGAAAATTTCCTTTCAATATAACAAGAGAGATAGCTAAGTCTCCTATTTAATCCATAGAATACCTATATTAAAACATCATGGTGATGTAGAAAAGGATCTGGGAAAATTTGGGGAGGAAAAAGAATATGATCAAAATATATTGTATGGAATTATCAAAAAAAAAAAACAACTAAAAATCTAAAGTATCCAGAACATACACAAGAAAATAAGGGTTCACTGGATGTCTACTAGAAAGCTACACTGACCATGGTAAACACATTTTCCTCTCAGCAGTAATATTCAAAAATTATTAGAAGAGATGAGAATTCCTCAGGGCCCTGCACTTCTGGTGGATTAAGGGTTCAGTTTAATTGTGTAGCAACCTATAGGATTAATGATTGAGTTGAAAGAAGTCTGGGGTGAGTATAGACCTCTCTACAAGGCCATTTCCATGAGGCAGAAATGTTTAATTGTACTATCAGCATTAAGGTACCATACTCAGTAAACTGCCCACAGTTCTGCTTCAAATACTCTGCTATAGACCATTTCCATTTTGCCTCACGTTGCTCTACCAGCAACCACTCATGGCAAACACTTGTACCTAGCAAATGCTGCTTTGCTCCTTTTCTTCGTTGCCCTCCCCCTCCCTCACTCTGCAGTGCAGAAACGTTCAGAGCAATGAACATTTCAGCTGCTCAAAAACTATTCAGAAATTTATGGCAGAGTCAGTTCAATTTGGAAGGGCAGCACAGATGTATCTACACAACAGAAATGATATTTTAATAAAAATACTCATTATTAACAGGGCTGAACTTACTAACAGTATTTCATGATTTTCTTCCCACCTCCCTATAAGCAGAAAATCCAAGTCAACAAGATTGTTAATCATGCTTATTATCGTGAGAGACAGGGCCTTGATTAAGGACCAAAGACTTCTCCAAATAGCGGACACATGTGAAAAAGGACAGCTTAGTATTTCAGTACAGTGATTAGCAAACAAACATGGGCACCTCTGGGTGTGGAGCTATGGAAGATTTCATTAGGAAACTCCTCATAGCAGAGGTATTGTATGAACTGTACTGTGAAGCAAGAGTAAGTCCGCCAGACAAATGTGAGTGTAAGGAACGTTCCAGAAAGAAAAGAGGTTACACCTACCAAAAACTAAAAGGCAGGAAAGACCTAAGTGTCTGTTGGGTATATTAACAAGATCAAACTTTAAGTGTAGATTTCCCAACTCTAAGACAGAAAATTTTAGACAACTTCTAGGAGGGGATATTTATTTGGACTCACAAGCTCAGAGTTTCTGTTCTTGGTCATTGTCTCCATGATTTGTGGGCCACTGATGAGGAACACATCACAACAAGGACTCTCATATCATCACATCATTGGGTTAAGAAAGGAAAAAGACAAGAAGAGAGAAAGGGAGGGCAAAAGAACCAGGGGAGGGAGGGACAAAGAGAGAGAGGGCAGCAAGGAGAACAGGATGCAGAACCCCATTTAAAGGCATGTGTTTCCCATGACCTTCTACTAGGACAATGCCTCCTAAATTTGTCACCACCTCCCAGCAGCATTAATAACAGAGGACTAAGCTTTCAAGACAGAAGCCTTAGAGACCCAGTCTAGGTCCAAGCCATAACACCAGAGGAGAAATTACAAAGGCAAGTTGTGGAAGGTTCTACCCAAAAGATGATGGTTTACCTGTGCCTCAAACAACGATATGATGATGATATTAAAACAAACATAGCACAAGTGAATATGACAGGATTTTTATATTGTGTGTGATCCAAACTGGGATCTCACTGAGTCCAACCAATCATTGTTTCAGGATCCTGGAAGTCCAGACTTCAACAAACTCCCTCCTCTTGCACAGCCTTTGTACTAACAAGTCACCTGATCTGACAAGTCAGATGGACTCGTTTTTTCTTCAGAACTTCAATTCAGTTAGACATATTGTGTATCTCATCTTCTAATTCAAATAGACACATTGTATATGCCATCTACTAAGTCAAATATACTCATTGTATATGCCACCCACCTACTAAGTCATATAGACTCATTGTATATGCCCCCTACTTACCTTGATCTCTCAAAACCACTGTGCCCCCCTTTCACTACCTCGTGAACCATACACACAGCCGTGCACACATGGGGATGGGGGTATGACAGAGACACAGACACACAAAGAGAGCAAACTGGTTCCTCTCCTGTGCCTCTACTTTCCCTGGCTGTGTTCATCGTAGATTAGAATCTTGTCACAGACAATTAGCAGTGAGAAGTCAAAGGATGCTTTCAATTAAAGGAAAGAGGATAGAGTCTTTAACTGTATTAATGCTAAGCCTCTTACTATAATATTAAAACAAAACAAAACAAAACAAAACAAAACCCAAAGCAGTTGTCATTAAAAGACTGGAGTTCGGGGCTGGGGATTTAGCTCAGTGGTAGAGCGCTTACCTAGGAAGCGCAAGGCCCTGGGTTCGGTCCCCAGCTCCGAAAAAAAGAACCAAAAAAAAAAAAAAAAAAAAAAAGACTGGAGTTCTAAGAACTCCAGAGAAGAAACCAGCAAGATTTCTCAAGTAATAACCTGTGAGTGACAGGTTCTTACAAATTAATTAAGAGTATAAAAATATACCCAAACATAGTAAGAATAACACACTCTTCTGGGTTTTTTTTTTAAATTAAATATTTGTCAACCATCTATCTTATCCTCCCTCTCCCATCCATTTATGTGAATTTCATTAATCAAATTAGCATGTGAAGCAGAGGAAACTGGGCTGAGAGTGAAGGGAACACTCCAAGATAACAAATACAAGTTCTCATTTCCAGACTGCAGTGCAAAATGATATTAAAATCCCAATCTCAACAGCACGAATTTAGGGGCGATTTGCATGGTATCAAGAAGTCATTTATTATTAGTTTTTCTGCACTCACAGATAAATGAAGTCAAGAATATTTCCATTCCCCAGCTGCAAATTTTCTGAGCATGGTAGAATACTAAGCAATTGGGTTGAAGCATTGTCCGCTTTGGCTGTTAGCTTTGAATATAACATGAGTAATCAACCCGAAATAGAATTCTTGGGCCTTTCGTTGTAATCAGCATGTTATTGTTAAAATATTATGGTATCCGAGTGAAGTAGTATCTCCTCATTCTTAATTTTTGAATGTGCTTTAAGAATAAATTACAATAATTTCCAACTGCAAGAAGGACAGCTTTGTGAGATGACATCTTTCTTTTAAAAATGATAAGGAGCTGGCTGAGTCCATAATACAGAGTCCATTAAAGGGGACAGGACAAGGACCTCTTGGAGACCTCATCAAGTGGAAACAATACACAGGATTAATTCACACCTATTCAAATCCCCACCTTTAAATGGGAATTGAGCTTTGACGGACAGCTTTATTTAGAAAGTCAAAGACTGCCGAAAATTTTTATGAAAAGGTGCAACTTACATGCAAACCAGGAGATTTTTATTAGGAACATTTGATGCAATAGAGTGAAGAAGAAAAAACTCATTAGGTGTCAGTTAATGAAGGGTATGAAATATAAATCACTTGCAAGTTTGAGCTGCATGAAGTCATCTGTGTTTGCAACCACGGCCTCATCTCTGTGTTTATTAATATCGATCCCATTTATTGCCCCATCTCCTATTATATCTAACTAGTTCGAAACCATAATAGTCTCCCATAATTTGGTTTTATTTAAACTATTGTTGATTGTTTAGACAAACATCCTTAGAAATTAGTTTGTAACTACAACTCAAGAAGCTCAGATATTTTGTTTCAGTCGAGGAAAACAACACATATTACGAACACAGGTATCATATACAGGAACATACAAAATGAGGGCTACTGGTATTATGTAACTCAGAACATTGAATTTTAGACTTTGAAAGGGTTAGTAAAAATAGTCCCGTGTAGATAAGTTACTTAAAAAAAATCCATTAGCGATAATAATGCAATAAGTTTTATTATAAAAATAGAAGACCAAATATTATGTGTATATTCATTATATATGTATATATATGTATATATGCAAAGTAAATCTTTAAGCAAGAACATGAAGTCAAAGGTAATTTTTATCAAAGACATTGCTACTGTCCTGACAAGACAGTCTTCTCAGAGCCACAAAAATGTCTTACATAACTCAGTGTTTTACATTGACTTAGATGATTTGCAAACACACAAATCCCACAGAAGGCCTTTGTGTATGCAAAAGACGTTTTGAAAAGGAATTGTCCTTATTTAACCACTTATAAGTTGCTCATATGGTAACCAAGATATACTTTTAAAATCGGAAGGTGGTTAGCAAATCCACAGTAAACTAGTTTACATCCATTTTTTTAGATGTGCCTGCTCTGTGTTAGGTTCCCTGGGAGGGGCCCATTCCCTGTACTCCAGGTACCCACATGTCTACCACACTAGCCCATCACTGGATACAGACCAAGAGACAATCACCAGTCCAAATGACAACATGCACAGAGCAATCCCCCAGCACTGAGGGTGTGTCCTTCTGCCCTGCTGAACCAGTCGCATGTTAAGATTAAGCCAGTTGTCTGATGAATGAGACCTGTCCCAATATTCGGTTGTGTGTTCTAATCATCATTTTGATCCCTTGGACACAATACTTGCTCTAAACAGGCATTAATTTCAAAGATAGCCAGCATCAGTATTTTCTGAGGGATAATTTGTACCCAAACTGCATCCTCTCAGGAGGCCCATGATGGTGAGTTTCCCAGCTGTGAGTTTGGTAACTGAGTGAGAGTGGTGGTAGGGACCTCTCCCCTTTGGGATCGGCAGGGCATCTAGGGGTCGACACTTGATACCTATGAAATCATTTGCCTGGGGTTTTGCCACCCAGGCCTCATGCTTGCTTGAGTCAAATATGTTATTGGAAGAGTTAGAATGATTCAGAATCGTGTTATCCTCCTCCTCCTAAGTGGCATTCATTTGTCAAGCTACCTCCACAGAGACTTTTTTCCTTAGCCTGCATTATATCCCCCTGAAAAGACAAAGGCTTAATCATTTTCATTTAACTACTAACTTTTCAATAAACTGGTCTAATAATCCTTCCCAACCAAGTGGTAAACCAAGATCACGCTTTCCGTTTGGGGACTTGTCAGCCGCTCTACACTCAGTGACCTTCAGGTCATTGCATCCCTTCAAATCGGTTCGCACGTCACTTTTTGTGAGTCATGTGTATTTCTGTGTAGTGGGGTGGGTACGTCCTTATGTGAGCACACGCATCTAAAGGTGCCTGAAGAGGGCAACGGATCCCCTGGAGCTGGTGGAAATGCAGCAACTTTACAGCTTTGTTGGTGTTTATCCTTATAAACACCAGTGAGCATAGCCCTTTTAGAGTCATGTGGGATCATCGCTCTTTCTTCTGTGTGTTCTGTTACCGGTTTGCACTCCTCTGTCCACATCTGTACCCACCCTGGAGGTTCATTTGCTCTAGTTACAGCCATGCTGTGATTGGAGTGGGGATGCTCTACAACCGCTCAGCCACACACCTTCTAATACCTGCACTGTTTCCAACTTTTTCTTTTTTGCCGACACATAATTTGCATTCTAATTTAATAATTATGATACACCTAGGCCTATCCTTTCCTTTTTAATATTATGAAATCGAACTCCAGAGAACTTGGGATTTTCCCCCATCACCACTTCCCTTGGTCATCTTGGGTTCCCTCTGACTTCCAGGCATCTTTGTAAAGAGAAAAACAAACACAAGGAAAGAAAAGCAAACAGGAAAGTCATCCTACACATTTCTGGATGCATCTGGGTTTGCGAGGAGGGGCTGGGCAGGAAGTTTGAGCTGGTCTCACCCTGGCCCTGCTAGAAGAGCGGAGCTTAAGGCACAAGGCCTGTGTGAGAAAAGACAATGGTTGTCTTTACTGTGGCAGTCTTTGTGGAGTTACATGAAACAATACAGATTTGTTAATTTTGTCCTATACTCACTCATGTGTCATCTATCAAATAATGAGTAACTTGAGTCTTGGCACGACAGAGAATTATCAACAAAAGGAAGAGTAGCACACGATTAAAATTTTACTCTTGAGGCCCTAATGGATTGTTTTGACCATGGGATATTTTGATAGGCGAGAAATTGGGCGGAACTACAAAATGACTACTAAGATATCACAATTTTTAAGAAGTCCAATGAGGGATGGCATTGCCTCTCTGAAGGGAACATCTCAGATGGCTGGATGCAGACATTCTGAGCTCCTATTCCCTGATACTCTGGGGAACAGAAGAAGGGCAATGAATTGAGTCTTTCTCTAAATAGAAGGAGAATAGAAGGCTTCCTTTCATTTGAATTCATGTTTAATTTTCATCAAGTTTCTTCTCCCTGGGAGATGCGTATGCCGCAAAGTTTTCACCTCCCTGACCCGTTATGACAGTCTATCTCTTTCCCGTTCATCTACAGTCAGAATTGGCAGCACTGTCCTTATACTATGAGCTACTTTTAAATGATATGCAAGAGAAAAAAGACACCGCAGTTAAATATATAAAAATAAATTTTCTTGGCTTACTGGGGTAGCCAACAAATATCTATGAGTAATGCCCCTATATCACAAGCTAGCAGGGCACTTAATAAAACCCAAACAACTGTCACACAGAGGTTATAAGGTCATTTCTCACACATAAGATAAACTAGAAATCTATCCAAAGGATAGAATCAGGGAGCACGTTATGAAGTTTGTTGGGAAAGAGCGAACGAGCTTCGTATGTTATTTCATTTCCCAAGGGCACATTGATAAGCGTGCACACATATTGTCAGCGCATCCTGGGACCCTGGGCGCCATGGCAATGTGGAAAGCAAACAAGTTCAAACCCATAAATACCATTTAGTAACAAATTAGATATTTGCCATGGGAGACAGGAAGACAAATAAGTAAAATAAAACTGTATATTGTTTTTACTGCCGACGATGTGGAGAATGATGGAAATGTGAAAAAGGAAATGAAGATACTGTCCTTCAAGAAGATAATGATAAACCTTTTATTCATAGCATTTGCCTCAAAAGAGTCACAGAGCCTCGTACCCATCAGGGTTTGATGAATGGGTGAACAGACCTAAGCACTGTAGGAAAAGCAAGTTTGTTAGAGGTTATAGGGGGGAAATGGGAATTCACAGACATGCTTTATTTAAAAAGCAACAATATTTCCAAATGTATAGCCCTACAACACCATCTTGTCCCCCATAGCACAACAGAAAAAAAATTTTAGCTGGTGATACTCAGTGTAAGTCATGTATAGAGTTTAGTTCAACAGTCCTGTGCTTGTCGGACATATGCAAGGCCCTGGGTTCAATCCCCATCATTGAAAATGAATCCAAAACTGGGTGAGAATTAGGATTCACTTTGTGCTTGAAGAATATAAAGAGTCAGATTCCAGCTTGAGACTCCAGGTTTGCGTGTGTCCTCAATTTTGGGACATGGGGTCCATGGAGAACCACTCTTGTTTTCCGGTAGTTATTGTCTTTTCCGGTTAGTTCATGTCCTATCTGACTAGTCCAGAACCATGGCCAGGTTCAGCCTTCTGAGAGCACAATACTGGATCTAGGGGTCAGAACTGAATTTTGAGAATCTGCCTTTAAATTAGAATTATCTCTACAGATGACAACATTTACACAGGGAGTCAGTGAGCACAGGGTTATGATGATGTGGTAAACAGGGAGTTCATGGAGTGAGAATTATGTGGGGAATGAAGAGCTGGACTGTGGCTTACGTCAGACAGACAATGACACTATAAAAAGGCTGAAAAGTCTTAACATATCAGGTCTACTTTCTTTATATTAAAACTTAATTAAAGACCATAACTCAAGTCGCCAGGTACAAGAATATGATGATTGCTTGGTTCTGAATCTCAAATACATAACCCATACCTTCCGAGGCTAAATGGACATTTTAACCAGGAACCTTATACTTCATTTGTTAAGTCAGGAACTGGAAATGTTCAGTGTGCATTTGCCTGACCTTTTCAGGTGCCAGAGCGAAGAGTACGAAGCATGCCCCTTTGAAGCCAGACTCCCCCGTGCACGAGATCTGAAAGGTATTTCTCATGCCCTGGGAGCTGCCGAGATATCAAACAATCGGACATCTCCCCGTAGACAATTTTGTTCAACCATGCAATCCTCTACTAGTAAGAATTTCTTAATACCCAACAGGCCTGTTTAATGAAAGACGCACAGAGCCAGTTAATATACGCGGCTTCAGTTGCTGTCATAATTCCTACAACCCACCCGGTTTTGCTCATAGAAAATACCTCCTGCTTTAAGTATACTTAATTTTTTTGAGGTTTTGGGGTGAAATATTCCTTTTCTTTTTCTCCTTGTTATCTCTAACTCCATACTCTCACTCCTTGGCTATTTTATTTGGTTCTTTTCAGCAGTCTGTTAGTTTATTGTTTTGGGTTGTTTTGTTTTATTTTCTCTCTCTCTCTCTCTCTCTCTCTCTCTCTCTCTCTGTGTGTGTGTGTGTGTGTGTGTGTGTGTACATGCGCATGTGTGAAGGCAAGAAGACACTGTATTTCAGTCTGATCAATATTGACAGTTCGGGCATCTGTTGCTGGGCTATCCTGTGTATTTCAGGATCTTTGCAGGATTTTTGGCCCCTAGCTTTCAGATAACAGATGCCCGGACTGTGACAACTAAAACCATGTGCAGACATTGCAAAGTACTGCTCAGATGACAGACTCCTTTCCTCTGAGATCCGCTGCTCAGCCAGGGCTGCTGGCAATACTACAGCTTGTCTCTTCCTCCTGGAAGGACAAGGTGGTAATCGACTCTTAATGGATAAACAGGAGAAAAAAGTGAAGTTTTTAATGTGCACAGTAAGGCCTGGAAGGTGGCCCAGTAAGAAACTCACACGTCTTGCATGCATAAGGGTCTACTTTTGGACCCCCGGAACCCACAGAAATGCCAAGTGGTTATAGCCACCTGTTTATAATGCCAAGCCACTGAGACGGGAAACTCTGGAACAAACCAGCCAGCCAGAGTAGCCAGAATGGTAAGCTTCAGCTTCCATATATACAAGCATTCACAACCACCTGCACCCATATATGCACCCACACACATGCGGACACACCATACACATTCATACAGATGCAAACATACATACATACATGCAAACATACATATATAAGCATCACCAATTATACCCAAGAAATCTTAGAAAAATATTTTTAATTATTACGTTGCAATTAAATGTCAATCTATTTAGAAAAAGTGGCTTCCTAAGTGCTAATTAAAAATCCTTTGACATCTTCCATCCCAGTCAGCATTGCCAAGATCGATAAAACAAATGGCAGGAGACGCTGTCAGGGATGTGGGGAAGGGAGAAAATGTATTCACCGCTGGCTGGAGAGCACATTGGCATGTTCATTATAAAAATCAGTATGGACGTTCCTCAAAATGCTGAAAATTGAACTACCATGGGACCCAGCTGTATTACTCTTGGTCACGTGCACAAAGATTCTATAAGTGCTCATCCGTGCTCATTCCTACATGATTCGTAACAGCTAGAATTTGGAAGTAGCTTAGATGCCCATTGACTGATGAGTGACTAATAAAGTATGGTATATTTATACAATGGAATCTTATTCAACTGTTGAAAAACCCATGAATGTTTCAGGTAAATGGATGAAGCTCGAAAGAATGTTCCAGAATGGGGTAACCCACACCCCAAGAGACAAATGCTGCACTCTTTTATGTGGAAGTTAGTTTTCAAGCCTTAGATGAATGTTTCAATCCAAATAACTACAGAGGTTGGATAGATATTAAGGGACCGGGGGAGGAGAGGATCCTCCTTGGAAGGGTAAATGGAGTATAGTGTTATAAAGAAACAAGGGTGGGGGGGGTTCATCCAGAATAGAAGGATTAAATAGGGATAGGGATGTGAAGCCAGGGTATAGGAGGTTAATATGGGAAGAAAAAAGTAACACTAAAAGCCTTTTGAAAAGTGATATGGAAGCCTAGTACTGTAGAAGCTTTCTAATATTCATTTTATATCATATATAATCATATATTGCATATCATATATCACATATATATCACATATCATACATCATATATCAATATCATGTATCATATCAATACCATACATATATATATATATATAATATATATATATATATATAGAGAGAGAGAGAGAGAGAAGTTAAATGGAGTCACCATATAATGAGGGAGACAATGCCCCAACTAGACACCTTATGACACCATGTAAAACTTCCATTGCCAGGAAGGGAGTCCCGGCCAAAAGGGGTTTCACGGAAGCACCTCAAATATCACAGGCCATTGTCAAGGCTGTTGGTTGTTCTCCACAAGCTAATGGTACAGCCCTATTGCTGAAGACATGACTTACTTGTGTCACTGAACATGGAGAGACAAAGCTGGAGTCTAAAAACAAGGCTCACCTGCACCAACTAGCATAGATAGTGCTGGACAGCACTCGGCCCACTTCCAGATGAGAAAAGTAATCATCAATGTTCCCCAGCTACAATCTCCCAAACCTGCAACAGCGACCTGCCTGAATGGTGCCCTGGTGCGATACTGGCACAAATGTTATGGGAGTAACCAGACAACATCATCCATTGGAGTTAAGGTCCAGTCCGTAAGATAGAGCCCATACCTGACAAAAAACAGACACACTGGGACTCAGTAAGTCATGGGCCTAAGGGCAAACCTCCTCCTCCTCCTCCTCCTCCTCCTCCTCCTCCTCCTCCTCCTCCTCCTCCTACTACTACTACTACTACTACTCTGATAAATAACTGAAATGACTCCTAATGACATTTTGCTACACCAATAGATCAATGCCTTGCTCAGCTCTTACCAGAAATGCTTCTTACTGCAGTCAATTGTAATAGACAAAAAATATGACTCAAAGGTAACAGCATCTTCTAGGAACAATAAGACTAATACACAAATGAACTCAGAGGCTGTGCCAGTTTGTACAAGGCCTGCACAAGCTTAAGCCAGCACTGAAAAAGGGAAGGGCACACACAAAGTCCCACTCCTAAGCAAGGAAATAGTTGCGATTGACATCTACTGACAAAGGAAAACACAGTTTTCTCAAATGAAGTGTCAGTCAGTATATTAACCACATTGGCCCCATACCCAGAAGACGTTGATTAACACAGAACAAGGGTGTGTCTGTCTGTCTGTCTGTCTCTGTCTCTGTCTCTGTCTCTGTGTGTGTGTGTGTGTGTGTCTGTGTGTGTGTGTGTGTGTGTGTGTGTGTGTGTGTGTGTGTGAATGTATGTGTTTGTGTGTGGTTGTTTTATTTTGCTTTTTAGGTATTTTTGTCTTAATTTCCTTTCAGTTTGTTTGCGTTGATTTTTCTGTTACTGTTGTTTTGTTTGGGGGGTGGTTTGAATGAGAATATCCCCATAGGCTCGTTATTTGAATACTTGGTCTCCAATAAGAACCATTTGGGAAAACTTAGTAAATGTATTATTCTTAAAGGAGCAGTATCATCTGGGGGTAGGAAGGACTTTGAGGTTTCAAAATCACATGCAATTCCCAGTTAGCTGCTGTCTTAGTTATGGTTTTACTACTGTGAACAGACACCATGACCAAGGCAAGTCTTATAAAGGACAACATTTAATTGGGTTCGGAGGTTCAGTCCATTATCATCAAGGCAGGAGCAGGGCAGCCTCCAGGCAGGCATGGTGCAGGCAGAGCTGAGAGTTCTACATCTTCATCTGCAGGCCACTAATGGAAGACTGACTTCCAGGCAGCTAGGATGAGGTCACGTTCACAGTGACACACCTACTCTAATAGGACCACACTTCCTGATAGTGAAGCTCCCTGGGCCAAGCATATACAAACCATCACAGCTGTCTTTCCACTTTTGACTTGCAGATAAAAGTGCAGGATCTCAGTTTCTGCCTAACACCATGCCTGTCTGCTGCCATGCTCCCTACCTTGATGGTCATGGACTTTAACCCTCAGGAATCATGAGCCCCAAATTAAATCTTTTCTTTTATAAGTTACCTTGATTATGGTGTTTTCTCATGGAAATAGGGAAGCAACTAAAGACAGGGTTTTATCTTTGTTTTTGTTTCTTGATGGGGCAGAGAGAGAACATGAAGTTAGGTGGGGAAGGAGATGAGAAGGATCTGGAAGGAGTTAAGAAGGGAAAGAATAAGATAAAAATATTATATTAAACAATTTTATTTTAAAAATTAACAACTTCTTAGTCTATATAACAAAATAATTTATAAGCTAAAGGACAGAAAAATTAAACTACAGATATTAAGTATCTATCACTATAAATTAGAGTAAAAACAAAATGTAAATACTGTAAAATGTGTCTCCCTGTTGAAAAGAACATACAAGATAGAATAAAATGTATATGGCTACAATGGAGAACACTCTAGTATTTTTTCTAATATTAGTCTTCCTAATATTCTGTATGAAGCTATTGCAACAGGAGTTAGTAAGTTAGTAAAACAAAAACTTTCAAATTATTTTTAAGTGCCTTAAGCACCTCAGCCGAACATACAACATACAACATACAACATACAGTGCTCAGCAGTCTTTCTGCCACTGCGTCAGTTACAAGCATTAGCTCACGTGTAGGCGTTCCACGTGCTCTCTCTCACAGAAACGATGCCTGCCACTCATCCACAATGATATTTAGTATTGTTTTGAAATGTGAGAGGAAAACACTATCAATACTGCAATTACCCAGCCTACACTCAATTCAACAGCATACTTCCCAAAGCAATTTAATCTTTATTCCACTTTTTAAAGCCTTCAATTTAGTTTTATTGAAACACCACTGTTTTCACACTCATTTTTCACTGCTTTAAATAATGCGAAACTGAAAAATAATTACGTATTGTGAATCAACCTCAGACAGCAGAGCAAGGCCTAGCGTGGCCGCTGAGGGTGAAGTGTTTGCTTACCCTGTCCTCTTCGCCAGTGCAGAGCAAGTGTTTCCTGTACGTAGCACAGGTTTTGTACAAGAACCACACTTTTACATCATGACTATGAAATGTTTCTAAGGCACAAAGCTTTCCTTTTGTGTGTGTTTGAGAGTGGCTTCGCACTTGGGTCTGTCATCCGTCTTCGATTCTCTCTCACATAGTTCCAAGTAGAGTGGATTTAGCGCTATCCAAAGAGCAGTGTTCAGGCTATGAAAAGACAAACTAGAGCCAAGAGAAAACATTCACAGACCACATCCAGTCACAAGGTTGTATTCAGCACAATATTACCTGAAAACTCATAAATGGCGATAACAGAACAGACTAAATTGTATGACGTACAAAATATTATAGCAGACCTTTCACCAAGGGACATATGCGTGACAAATAAGCACGTAAACTATTCTCCCATCGTGAGTCTCCTGGGAATGGCAAACATTAACACCAGGTGTAAAAGCACACCCACTGAAAACAACTGGCCACACCAGGGAACCACCCTGTGAGTGCAAAGCTAAGCTCTACACCCACTCTAGAGACACTTATACAATGACCATGATGTCTCAACAGGGTCACAGGTACAAGGCAAACATGTGACGTTACTCCCTGGTAGGCACAGGTCTTCTAGACTGTCAGTCTCATATGCCATAGATGTCAATTGATGTGATATTTTCAGAATACGAAATAGCATAGCAAGAGACAAATACATATGTCATAGAGATGTTAACTTTCCCGGAAATTCAATTCCATTATAAACACACCACACACACACACACACACACACACACACACACACACACACAAGCACTGCTATCAGAGGTATAAGTAGTTCATTAAGTTCTCACTGACAGAATGTATGTTGCCTAGGAGTGAGGTGTTACTTTACCATCTAACACCAACAGCATTGGGCATGAGACTCTCCTCTGTTCACCATGAAAGCCTGAACACAGAGTAGCCCTTGGTCTTATTTGAACTTAATGCTCAAGAGCTGGGGGAAATCCAAAATGGAAGAGTTGGATCCTTACATGACTCATACTCAAGAGATGGAGTAAAACCATGGTACACGCTTCTGGGAAAGTTACAGCAGAGAGATAGCAGTGTCTCTGGGTATGGTAAGAATAACAAGCCAGTCTTACAGGGGAAAAAATGTATGGAAGAAAAATTATGGTACTTTTGTTTGTCACAAGACAGACAAACAGAAGACAGATGGACCTACCCAACACACACACACACACACACACACACACACACACACACACACACACACACACACACACACACATCTTACTTGGCCAAGAAACAAAATATCAGAGCTTCCAGAAGCCCTTCTCTTCTCCCTATTATGAATTCACTCCATCCCCAAGTTGTTTTAACCTTGGAGGCTACATGTTCTTGCCTTGTCTTCAGTGGCAAGGCCTCCTGTAGCATCCCATATATCATTAACAGAAATGGAAAGTACCTTGTCAATGCCTCACATCTTCAGGTTCCTTTCATTACAACAGTTTGGCTTTCAGACCGATAACTAAAACATTTATAAAAGTGTTTGGTTGATATCCCAGGGAGGCCTGCTCTTTTCTGAAGGAAAATGGAGGAGGAGTGGATCTGGGAGAGAGGGGAGGCAGGGGAGAGGAACTGGGAGGAGTGGAGGGAGGAGACACTGCAGTCAGGAAGTATGTTAGAGAAAAGTAGAGATAGATGAGATAGATAGATAGATAGATAGATAGATAGATAGATAGATAGATAGATAGATGAGATAGATGATACAATGAATGAACAAACGAATGAATGAATGAATGCATGAATGAATGCATGAATGAATGAATTCAACCCAATAAGTATATCTTGAAGTAAAAATTCCATGTTTTGGAATCTTTATAGTAATACATTCACACAGTAGACTATACGTGTTGAGTTCTGAATGTGAAATGTGTAGTATGAATGTTTTCAGGACTTATAAAAGCAACACCCTTTGCCTTCCCTCTCTCATGCACAGAACCTGAATGCCTATTATAAATCCTGGGCTTCCCTTGGAGTGCAAGTCCAGGGACTTCTCGAACTTTCTCTGTTGCCCTGTAGAAAATCTCCACTGAAGACTTGGTTTGCAGTGCCCGAATTACAGTGAAGAACTTTACACTGACAGAGAATGGCAGTGAAAAACTGAAACCACCAGGAAGATTGGATTCGTAGAAGACAGAGGAGACAGAGGAGACAGGCTGGAGGTGAACGGTTGTGGGATGGCCCGATGATTGGTCTTGGTTGGCAGCTTGACTAGATTTAAAGTCACCTACTGTGTGGGCATCATCAAGAGGATGGCTCGGGGGAGTTGTCCCACCATCAGTGTGCATGGTGCCTTACCATTGCAGAGGAACACAGCACACCTGTGCCTCCTTTCCTTTCTTAACCACATGCATCTCCAGCTGCGTCCGCCATTTTCCACCAGTATGTCTCTGGTTTCTTCAGCCTTCCATCATGGACTCAGTTCCAGCAATTCTCTAACACCCTTCCAGGCAACATTGGAAGAGTCCTGAAGAGTCCATCTTCTTGGATCAAGTAGCTACTTGGTTCTTTGTGTCTCCAGCATATAGATGGCTAGTTTTGGACTCTCCAGCACTTACTGTATAAGCCAGCTTAATAAACCTTTTATTATATTATGTACATGGTACAAATTCTTATAAATGTTTACCCAATAATCAGATTTCTTACCTCAAGAAATTAATTCTGTCCTTCTAGAGAATCCTGATTAATGAAGTTGAAGAAGTTAGATGATTGGCGAGTGTGGACCAGATGCTGGTCATCCTCCAGAGGTGGCAGTGATTCTCTGGTGGAAACAGAAAAAGGTCAGGGATCCACATCAGAGCTTCCACCAATGAGCAGGGCACTTACCAACAAACATCCCAATACCATTTAGAGAAGCCAACAGCAGAAGACAAGGACCAGCCCTCCACACTGGGCTGTAAAGAAAAACAAAAGGAGCCACCATGCCCAAGATAAGGATTCCTTCCCAGTTTGCTTGGGCTAAGGAAGCCCTGAGTTCCTGGTCAAACGGATGAAAGAGAAACTACTTCACATATGACCAGGATTGAATTCCATCTATCTCCATGGGTAGGAGCCCTGGGAGCTAAATTTTATTTACAAAAATAAACACGGTCTTTCTTTCATGGGAAGGGCCGTCAAACATTCATGTAAGTTAGAATTACCATAGAAAAACACAGAAAAGAGGCCATGTCAGACAAGACAAAAAAACCATTGTGGCAGATGATAGGTGTTGATTGAAATTATATAAAAAGTTTATATACCTATTTTTTTAAAAATGTAGCAAGACCAGAAATGTGAGGAATACTTATGAAATACTTCAAGGTAAATATAAATCAAAACCTATCTTCTTAGCATAGCACTTCTGAGGGACTGTACAAGTAAAGATTAGAAAGCAGTAGGAAAATAAAGACTTCATGATCTGTCCCATATTCTGAGTGAATGCTTTTCCTTTGTACCTTCAACTTTTATCGTGATTGTATTTCTTATCCGAAGGTTGTGACTGTTATTTTAATGATCTACAGCCAATTCACTTGCAAAGACTCAATGCAACTCAGTTCTTCTATTCAGTGACTTATTTAGTAATCTACTCAAAAATGTTTACCGAGCACATACAAAAGTCCCAGACACCATATCAGATAGTGTTGCAGTAGCAAGTAGAACAAAACATAGATAGAGTGTAAGCACCATCGCACCACCAGAAGGATTTGGGTGCATTTCTCTCTATGGGATCACAACAAACAGAGCACAAAATTCAATGTAAGGTGAACCAATACATGGATGTCGTGAGTGAAGAATCCACCATCATGGGCCCTTCCATGTGTTTGCTTTAGTGAAACATCCTTTCACCTGTGTCTGCTTTAGGGAAACATCATCTGACATAACTGGCTTTCCAAAGAAATCAGGAAGGTCCACTTCAGATGACATGCTTGGAGAAGAGCAGTCATAAACAAGACAACATGGGCATGTGCTTAACCTAGAAACTGAACTCATTGTCCAACCTGCCCTTGAAGTAGCGCATAACACTCTGTAGGTAGCTGTGGCATTAACAGTCATCAAGCTGAGGCATGAAGGGTATAGAGCAGGTTGAAATAAACAGGATTAGTGGAGATATATCAGAAAATACAGAGTCCCATTTTGAGTAAAAAAAGGAGCCAGCCATACTATGAGAATGGGAGTCTTTTGGTGGGCATGATAGATTTTTTTTATGAGTTATTAGTCAAAGTGTAGTCTCCATGCCCCGACCAATCAGACAATGCAGTATACAGGGAACTCACGAAGATAATGCAGTGTTGCAGCACAGATGATCATAGAAGCCACCAGATACTGAATGCTTAAAATGTCATGGAGAGAGTTTGACTGACAGAGCCAATACTGTGAACAGAGAAACATCAGCAGGGGTTGAGAGAGCTTTGGCACACAAGTCACAGCCACTTAAAGAAAGGGAACATTGCTTTCAATCTCTCTCTCTCTCTCTCTCTCTCTCTCTCTCTCTCTCTCTCTCTCTCTCTCTCTCAGTAGTATTGCACATGAGCAAGACCCAAACAAAGGGGCAAGTGAAAATCAGGATACATGGCACTCCAGCCAGTCCCCTGTGGTGGACAGACAGACAGAGAGAGAGGAGCTGGTGGAAGGTATCCAGCATAGACCATAATGTGCAGACTCGATTCGATTCCACACTCCCCTGTCTGATAATGAACCTCAGATGAAATCAAGGTCCAAAGGAGTCACCACCATTGAGCCCATTGCTGGCCACATCTGTCCAAGGTCCCAACAATGTTAGGTGAGTGTTCTACATGATAAATTCAGAGGTATATCACTGCTCCTTGGCTACAGTGTTTAAAAGACTGATAATGGCAATTGGTGGCAAGAATCCAGGGCTACTTGAACTTGTTTGCTCCACTCTACTGGAGCAATCCTTTTGGAAAGCTGGCCCTGTTTCTAAAGGCTACCAACATCACGTGACCATACTAAAATGTATATTCCAAGGAAATGAGTGCACACATACAAGACACGTTACAGTACGTTCTCATAGTTCCATCCACGGCATAACCCCCAAACCACACAGTGTACAGTAATGAAAGAGAGAGCTGAGTTCTAGTGTCTTCATGTGGTAGGATGCTATTCGAGAATAAAAGAAACGAGATGCTACATTATAATACAGTGGGCGATGTCATGGATATTATAACAAATAGAAAAAGGAAAAAAAAAAGCCCATAGATGATTCATCCATATGAAGTAAAAAATCACAAAAAATTATGCTAATAAAAGATGTACTGACTAGGAAAAGGCATGGGGCACCTCTGGGAATGCAGAAAGGCCCCCTGCCTTCATCAAGGTGACTGCTGTGATGTGTACCCACACAAGCGCCCCTGAGCTGCACACTTAGCACAAACACACTTTCTGCCCATTGCGTGCATATTGTGTCTAAGCTGAAGAGAGTTAAAAGCGGTCATATCCCACTCCTCAAACCTGCCAAGTCAGGAGAACCTCACACAGACTTAGCAAAATTAAAATGTACGCAGTCTATGGTAAAACTTCGACATGACAGGCCACCACAGATTCCGAGAGCAATTGAATTGACTCGATGCTTCTCTCATAATGAGATTCTGCAAGTTTGGATTTAGCTGAGAGCACAGAAACACTCCAAAGGAGCCATTAAGAACGGTTGAACAAGCTGTTATACTCCTTTTTTTGAGCATACTTTTTTTAATGAAAAGGATATTTGAATACCTAACTGTAAATGAAATGGACATTTAAATATACCAGTTAGCTAAGTCAATGGAGATTCATTAATGTCCAATAAACTAAATCAAGGATTTACAATGGGAAAGGATAAGAAAAAAAAAAAAAAGGAAGGTGCTTTTTGCTCATTTACGGCCAATTCAATAGTTTTCATGCAGAAACCCAGGGGAATTTTTATCCTTGAATTGTTTCTAGCTAACAGGCTCACTCCTATTTATGGAATCATTTTCCATTAAGGACAACCCTGGAAGGATAAGAATGGAGAACCTCTGTTTTCCTTGAATCATCAACACTTCCTTGGTGGCCTTCATGATTCTCTTACAAAGGTGTATGCTCCTTTTTTTAATCAGCAGAACTGAATCCTTCCAGAAACTGACATTTATATAAAACATAGAGACGATAACTATAAAGAAGGTAACCAGCCCAGAAAGAAAGCTGTCTATGACCTTGACAGGAATCTCCTGGACCTGGCGGCTACCTCATGCTGATAGATGGTTAAGAATAAGACTCAGAGTCAGGCGGTGGTGGTGGCGCATGCCTTTAATCCCAGCACTCAGGAGGCGGAGGCAGGTAGATCTCTGTGAGTTAGAGGCTAGCCTGGTCTACAGGGAGAGTTCCAGGTCAGACAGGGCCACACAGACAAATCTGTCTTGAAAAAAAAAATAATGAAATTCAGTTACAGGCAATTCCTCAGGACAGTGCATCTCACTCTGGAGACACTTTGATTTTAAACTGCACCCAAAATATCTCTCACTGAATGTTTCTTTTGAAATCTGAAATGGTTCGGAGGTAAGTAAGCAAAAGCAGCTCTGGTTATAACCCAGTTTAGAAAAATCACACACACACACACACACACACACACACACACACACACACCTTTTTTTTTTAAAAAATGAGAATTTACACAAGGTCTCATTTATGCCAGAATGCCCAACCTCACTATTACACCCTAGGGGTATGAATATATACATATATATATATATATATATATATATATATATGTATGTATGTATGTATATGTGTGTGTATATATATATATATAATAAGTATAATAGAAAAGAAATATATATATTCTTTTCAATCTGGATTCTTTCAGGAAAGGATTGACCTTTATTTTACCTTTTTTCTGGGTTTATACAACTATAAGTTGGAATCAAACCACGGGTTCAAGAGACCAAAATGATTCAAAATACACAGGAGAGCATTTACAGAACTTGAAATCTCTTTTTGAAAACTTCAGTGGATTTTTACCTTCATTGGCTATGGTGGTTTGAATAAGAATGGCCCCCACAGGCTCATGTAATTGAATGCTTGGCCACCAGGGGGTGCACTACGCAAGAGTGCAGCTACAGGATGATGCAACCCACATCCCCGGTTGGGAAGCCTTCCTGTTCAGTCACGACCTCATAGACACACTCTGAGTTGTGTTTCTATGGAGGTTTTAAATCTAAATTGATAATTAACAATAACCATTACAGATCGTTGTAAGTACATTTCAGTCGAGGAGTTCTTTATAGTATTTAAGTAATGTCGAGCTCAGGACAAAGCGCTCCATACTTCACCTATGGATAAAACTTATCTCATGCATGTATCTTTTCTCCTTACGGCATACCACAGCTTTAGGATCGCTTCAGCACTTCAGCGCTATCTTTGGGACTATTTTAAGCAGTAAAATCAACAAAAAGGATGCAAATGCCCTTTTCAAACTGATACTGGGGAAGATTTGCTGCTAGTATAAGAACTAAAACAAGGGGCTGGGGATTTAGCTCAGTGGTAGAGCGCTTACCTAGGAAGGGCAAGGCCCTGGGTTCGGTCCCCAGCTCCGGGGGGGGGGGGGGGGGGGGGGGGGAACTAAAACAAAACGGCTCAGTGGGACCTCAGTCTCTCTTGCCTGGAAATGCATGCCTCCCTGTCCCTGTCACCCATTACAAATAACCATGAGAATACAATGAACAGTATTTAGAGGATTTTCATACATTTGAGAAAGGAGGCAAATTTACACATACCTATCCTATGAGTGAGGGGGATTGGCTGCATTTGAGAAACTTGGTGCCTTTCCAGTTTAGTCCTGACAGATTCAGGACCAGAACCCACAGCCTCTGCTTCTAGACTTATCCCTACTCAGCTCAACTCAAAGTGGTTCCTTCTTCCCTCCCTCCCTCCCTCCCTTCCTCCCTCCCTCCCTCCCTCCCTCTTTCCCTCCCTTCCTCCCTTCCTCCCTTTCTTCCTTCCTTCTTTCTAGCTAATCAAACTAGAAAGCAGAGTTTACTATATTCCTATCATTTTATATTTAAAAAACTCTTTATTGATTCTTTGTGAATTTCACACCATGCACCCCAATCCCAAACATCTCCCTGTCCCTTCACAGCCACTGACTGTCTTTGCAACCTCCCCCAACAAAAGAAAATAAGATAGATTTAAAAAAAACACATCTTGTGGGAGCTATAGTATGCCACAGTGTGCCACACACCCTTTTGTCCACACATCTTTACATGTAAATGGCTTCTGCTATACCATCAATACTGACACCACCCCACCGACTCCTCTTGGATATCCTGTTGTCGCCCTGTGTCATGGAGATCCTTCAGCTTTGGATCTGTAACAAATAAATTTACAACACAAAATTTCTCAGGAAAACAAAAGGTCCCTTGGGGTCCACTTTTCATGCAACAAGCAGTGGGGAATCAACAATGCTACAAGTTTAATACGGGCGTTTTTACTCTTCAGTCAATGGGCAATTGACAAAAATAGAAAGAAGCAGGGGTAGCTTCATGCGGATATGCCATTGTCCAAGGTCAATATCTAAGTGTCCCTATCTGTACCTGGGCCTGCCCTTATTCCTGTCCCTGTATCTATAGCTGCATCGGGGCTGGCATGGAAACCAAGGTTTTTGGATTCTCCTAATCAGCTACACTCCAGGCTCCACAGCCCAATGTGTTTACAAGTATCTGGGTAATTCAGACCTATCAATAAAAGACATCTAGGCAGAAACAGATCCCATGGGAAACAAGGAGAGAAGAGAGCAGGAACTCTATAAACTCGCCCTCAGAGAAGTCTCTGCTACAGTGTGGTACCTAAAAAGGCAGGTACTGGTTAGTGTTATCCCTTAATCTTTCCCGTTATCCCTAAACTGGCATATCCATAATCATAGAGGTAACACTCGAGATGTGTTGTTAGCTAAAAACATGGAAAAGATCATAATGTTCACTGTTTTGCATCTGTTCTTCAGAATTTCCAGGAGCCTTGGTTGGTGCCATGGGGCTAATTGTGTACCTGAAGCATTGGAAACAGCAGATTGCAGCCAGCTCCCTGACACTTGGCTAGAAAGAGAATTCTGCCCATTGTGCTGAAGGCAGTTAAATCCTGGGAGATGCTCAGAAATGAATCTGTCTAGCATCAAAATAAAACCCACGTTTATAGCAGCTGATTTATTTCGTTGATACACGGTATTGCTATGGTTTATAATTTTTAAGGCATGTGAACTGGGACATCGTGGATATTACAGAAGGAGTGAGCTGATGATTTACAGAACTTCATTTCAGGCCTGTTGACCTTCTCAATAAGAAAGGTTGGTGGTCGTAACAGCCCTGAAAAACACAGCCCTTGGGAATCAATTTAATGTAGAATAAACTCTTTAACAACCGGCGAGATAGCCACATCGGCTGCGCCATCTGCAGATTATGCTGCTACTGTAAAAAGCACGTTTTTAATAAAAAATTCATGCACTTTATTTTTGAAAGCATATGTTTCCCATCAGAAACAATCCAGCAACTTCTCTGATACAAGCATCCTCACTTTATAAGGATATCAAGTTTCAACGACAGACAAATGGAAGCATGATGGGGGGAGGGGTGGGGAAAGGCCATCCCTTTCCCAGTAAAAATGAACGTGGGTACGATTAACCTAATGTCCTAAAAATAAATCACTGGCCTCGAAACAACGATACACCTGTGCGCCCTTTGTTCCGCTTAAAATACATTCATCTGGTCCACAATGCAAAGCGTGTTAGTTCACAGGTACGCCGATACAATCAATAGATGGGTCTAAGCATTGGCGGTGCCTCTCATTAGCGTCCTCACTCAGAAGCTGATCTTTGGAAGTTGTGTCATCTCAGCTATCAGAGTCATATGTCAAAGAAATGCCCGAAGCAGTTAATCTTACCATATCTCTAAAAAAAAAAAAAATCTAGGTAAACATCGGGAAATGTCCATTCTCATTAGCACAAATCCTCGGGACGTGTGTTTACCTCTCTACCACCAGAATGTGTTTCCCAAGCAGACTGCAGCTCCGTGGATGTTTGGCTCTGGTTTTTAAGCGCTAAGTCTCTACTTGAAAAAGATCAAAATGAAAACAAGGTTTTTGTTTATGAAACCTGACTCCCTCCCACACACTCCCAGACATTGGGTCAAGTTGACTTCATATACAAATCTATATACAATAGCTGAAGGAAGTTGGGGTGCACACTCAGGAACACAGAGTGGGGAGTGTGGACAGCCTCCTGCCAGCAGATAGCCTGTGGTCTCCCTATTGTGGCAACCATTTTGCTAGACACTATCTATCCTACTTTGCAATTTCTCCTTTACCTGAAAATCCTGCGTGTGTAACTACCCTGAGATTTATGCTACTATGGCGTGTCACCTATTGGTGCCTCTGTTCACCCATTAAATAATAACCACTCCTTAGTGGTCTATGCTTTCTCTAGGCCTACCATACTAGCTGGCGTATAGTAAGCCCATAACACAATGGCGGCATTATAACTGGATTAAGTATGCAGATAATAGCAGGATCCCTGGGACTTGATGGGAATTTTCTGAAACTCCTCCTAAAGTCACTCCATGAGCTAAAATTTATTATAGAACAAATACCCTTACACCTCTACAGGGAGTCCTGGGAAGAATAAAGAAAACCTGAGGTGCGGTTTTAGCCCTCAAAAAGTCTTACAAAGAATGGCGCCAGAAAGCTCAAATCTAACAAGCTAAGGAACAAAAGGACTTCGGCGTGTCTCCGGCGGATGAGAGATTGGCATGTGAGCCAGGCAGGTAAGAATGGCTACGAAGACAAAGGCAGTTCGTCAAGCTGAAGTTGTATGAGGAGACAAGGCGCTCGGAACAAGCAGGATTTGATGCAGATCATAGAGAGGAAATGTCCGGTGCTTTGCAAAGAAAAGGGAAAATCCAGGAAGGAGGCGTTCATTGAAAGGAATGCTGTAGTCCTTTCCTTTTATACTTACCTCCAGTCAGCGCTGAGAGGAAAGTGGTGGCAGAGGGAGGGTTTCAAAGCGGGCCGCTGGGACGAGAGGGACATGCCACAGTGGATGTGATGGATGCAAAGGTTCTTCCCCAGCGAGCAACTTCAGTCAGCCCCCCATTGCTGGAGAGCCCCAGGACACGTGCCTGAGGCACAGCCCCGAAGCCCACACGGTCTTCTAAGATCTGATCTTTCTAACAGGAACACTGGTTGCAATTAAGCTTTAGAAACGAACATGCTGTGAAATAACCTTCTGAAAGGCAGAGTGTGTCCTACAACTGTTAAGTTTGCCAGATCCGGTGACCTGGGCCTTTAATCCTCAGCTGACCCATGAGGACCAAGAAGGGCAAGGCCTGACTGGACTATAGGGTGAGTTGAGAAAACATGGAGCCTTGACAATATAACCATAATACCTATGTCCTTGAGGAAAATTTCCCAGAGAAATTTTTGAGTGGGTACAATCTTTTCTCTTAGAAAATATCTATCTCTCTCTCTATCTCTCTCCTCCCTCTCTCTCCTCTCTCTCTTCCCCCTCTCTCTCCTCTCTCTCTCTTCTCTCTCTCTCCTCTCTCTCTCTCCTCTCTCTCTCTCCTCTCTCTCTTCTCTCTCTCCTCCCTCTCTCTCTCTCCTCCCTCTCTCTCCTCTCTCTTCCCTCTCTCTCCTCTCTCTCCTCCCTCTCTCTCTCCTCTCTCCTCTCTCTCTCTTCCCTCTCTCTCTCTTCCCTCTCTCTCTTCTCTCTCTCTCCTCCCTCTCTCTCTTCTCTCTCTCTCCTTCTCTCTCTCTGTCACAAAAATTCAGATTTCTGAATTTCCTAGAATAATCAGTCACTCAAAGACATCCCCCAAACACTTGGGAACCCTAGTGAAGTGATAATTTTTACAGGGCAAGATGGAGCACTGTCTCCTTCCAGGACAGTTATATGGAAAGTATTTTTAAGACTTGTACAAATGCCCTGCTTAAACATCCTTAACTTGGATGTTCTCCAAGATGGCCCTTCTCCCACAGGGAACAGGTCCCAGTTTGTAGTTCAGTTTACTTTGTATTACTTCTGGGACACCCTGGCCTGATCTTCCCTAATTACCTAAACCTGGGTTTGAAACCAAGTCACCAACAGATAGAGAGTCCCAGCTGTGACCCTTGACAGAACTCCAGTCACAGAGGATGAAACCAGTCCCAGAAGGACCCGTGGGGCATACCCTGCTTGGACATTATTATAGTCCACTCTAAAAGCCCTTTCTTGAACTACTGTAAGCTCTGCTACCCTACTCCCATGGTAGTTCATCTTCATTGCCAACTCGACTAGAGTTTAGAATCTCTTAGAAGGTGTGATAGGTTCCTCTCTGGGTATGTCTGTGAGAGTTTTCCCTGAGAAGTCTAACTGAAAGAAAACCCACTGGGACACAGACTGCAACAGAAAGCCCGAGGAGAGCCAGCATTGGCCTCTGTCTGCCTCTTTACTGTGGATCCAATGACCAGCAGCCCTAAACCCTTACCACCACAGTTAGAGGCAGTCTCACCGCCATGGTTTCATTGACATAGTGGACTGTGTCTCTTGAAACTGTGAGCCCAAATGATCCTGTGCTTTCTTAAGGTGTCTCTGTTGGGTACTGTATCACAGCAACAAGGAGAGTACCAATCTCCTCAGTGAAACACATGAATAAATGACTTTTGACCAATACTCTTAAAGATGCATTATGTGACTTCAGCTTCCTACTCAAGAGTTTGGGGATTGATAGGATGCTGAGGCAGAGTGAATCGCACCTCATCGTAAAATGTGATATAGCTTTCAAAGACTTTTCTGGTGAGAGTGGAGCAGCTGCTGTTATGAAATGGCTTGAAGCAAGGAAATAAGAACATGGCTTTGTCAGTAGTGGGGACCCAGAGGCAGGAGGCATAACTCCACCGCCACTCAGAGCAGCCTGGGGAAGTCTAACCAACTAGGGATCTTTACCTAAGCCAGACTTGGATCCATAACTTTGATGCAGCCAAGAATTTCAGGAGTGTCTACCATGAATAAAGATATATGATTCGAATAAAGGCATTTTAAAGTAGGCTTAAGGTGAAGATGAAAAGACAGGTCCTAGAGAGCAAGAACTTGAAGTTGGGAGGGAAAAATAGTAGGGGCATAGGGAGGGTTAAAAGGGGAAGGAATGGATGATGGATTTGATCCAAACACACAGTGTACCTGTGAATATTACATAAAATGTTATGTAAATAAAATAATAATTAAAAAAATAAAGCCGGTCCTCACAAGAAAAATGCACACCAGACCATAGGTGTGCACTTCTCTGAGAAAGAGTTGCAGATCTCTGTTTAATAACCGTCATCCAGAGGAGAGACTTGGAAGCACTAAGTTAATAGGACACCTGCACATAAGCAGAGTTGACAGAGGGAAAATGAATGAGACCCTTCCCAAGATCATATATATCTGGGCCTTGAGTCATGGCTATTTCAAATTAAATGCCCATATATAAAAGACGTATTATCTCTCTCTGGCATCACTTATACCTGATGTTGATTGTGCAGGGACTCTTGCCTCTCAGTGGGCAGGGGCTTCATCAGACCCCTGAGTGAGGAAATCCTTCCCTTTTGCACATCCCATAATCATTCCTGTCTTTCTATCTCCTGTCTCGGGTTTGGTTTTTATCCCGATTAGGAAATGCAGCCAGGGCAGAGGTTCCCGCCTGAATTCCAGGGCTTGGATGGATACATTAATTGGCTTAGCAAGAAGAGAAGAAGGCCTAGGGAGGCAGGGCAGACATCAGTCATCAACTACCAACAACAGAGTCATGAGCTTCCATTAAGATCTACTGAGATCTGCCTCTGATGTTCAGGGAGAACAGTGGAAATATGTCATGTGTCACCATTCATATCAATCATTACGGTGCTCCAGAACACCTGCAGCGGGGCCAGAAAGCATGCGGAACTGCATTTTTACAAGTGAAGAGACGGGATGACCTGGGATAGTATAAATTTCGTGGCTGAAGAAATCCCATGGATTTAATTTTTTAACAGTTTTAGAAGTCAGAATTCCAAACTTGGCCTCATTGAGCAAAAACTAAAATATTATTGTTAGGTCTCAAAGAAACCTGGGGCAAGTCTCCCTCTGTCCCAGCTCTTCTCACCCCACCTGCCCACTACACACTAAATGTCTCTCCCCCAGGGTGAGGCTTCCTTTCCTCAGCCCGGTCCCTATAGAATTAGGCCTCTTTGACTATGTAGGTCTCTTGGTCTCTTGGTTGGAGGCTCCTCTCTTGCTCTTCTTTCCCCTTCTCCCCTCATGGTTCGGTTTAGTCTGCCAGCCATGTATAGCCTGGACTCTGCCTGCTTTCTCCCTTGTATTTACAACAAAAATCTCTATACTTTAGAAGCAGTCATGTCCTCCTCCTGTTATCTTTTTTTTGTTGTTGTTCAAATTTGAAGACCTTGAGGGAAAATCTATTTCCTCGACTTCTCTGACTTGTAGAGGCCACTTGATCCTGGGTTTATTGCCCACTCCTCTGTCTCAAGGGACCAGACGGTCATATAATTGTCTCTGGAGTCTGACCTTTACTCCTGTCTTTGCAACTCCTTCTCGAATTCTGTCCTTCCTGCCTCCCCAGGATAGGAACAATTTAGATTATGTTACCTGGATGGTAGAGGGCAAACACCCCCTCCATGCCCTGATGTCTAGCACACTAGCATAGATTGTATTCCCTCTATCTGGATGGTAGAGGGTGATCACCCGCCCCTATGCTCCAACGTCCATCACAACGGTGTTTCTTTCATCATACAATCTTTCCGAGGCTGTGGAGATTAGAATGGGTATCTCTGAAAGGCCATTAGTCATTCTATCTTGCTTTGCGTCCTTAGCCATCACTAGAAAGGCCAAGGAGAGACAGGGTGGCATACTGCAGGATGGGACTTAAAGGATAGCCTGTATAGACAGAAGAAGAAGCTGCATCCCAGAAAACAAAACTAACAAAAAACCCAGAAGGCAAAGCAATTAGAAGTATTCTGGTGGGGCTTTATATAATGGATTTAATATTTGTAAAAACATGTATGGCCTTAATTAATATCTTGAGGATGTGTGGTTCAAGGAATTTCCAAACATTTTCATTTTTCACCAAGGAAGAATTTTAGAGGAGGAATTGTTCATATTGGTCAAACAGGACCAGTAACTATGGTCGTAAAACTCTGAAATCATGTAAGCAGGGCTGATGGTTGGCAAGATCATCCTGTAATGTTGGGAAACTTCTGATAATTCTTCCAAATGAATGAACCTTTGAGTCTTGACTTTGTTCTGAGATATCACTGTTAGGGACTGGATAACAGTGGTGGTCAAGGGATACCAGCAGAAATGGTAGTGGTGTTACCACCCACCAAACAGTGCACATAAATCTCTCTGTGTGTGAGTGCATGTGTGTGTGTGTATGTGTGTGTATGTGTGTACATGTGTATATGTATGTATGTATGTGTGTCTATGTGTGTGTATGATAGATGTAGAGAGGTATGTGCGGATAGTTGTGTGCAGTATATGCCTGTGGTATATGTGCACATGAACATGCACCCCTGTGCTCATACTCTGAAGCTACTGGAGAATGACAGATGTCATGTTTTGTGACTCCCTTATCTTTTTGAGACACAGCCTCTCACTAAACTTACTCTAGCTGGAAGCCAGAGTAAGGCCCCAGCAATCCTGGTGTCTCTACCTACTGGGGTTACAGGCATCTGCGTGGCTGAGACTGACTTCCCACGTGTGTATTAGAATCTGAGCCCACGTCCTGATCCATTACCTCAGTCCTCAAAACTCCCTGAATAACCCCTGATCACTCAGCTTGTCATCAGACACTTTTCAGAGTGGGCTGGCTATCCCTGCGGGAGGGAGGAAGATTAATCTTGACCCATGCATGGTTTCAGGGGGGTTATGTCAAGGCATTATGGCAGTGGAAACACATAGTGAAGAGGGTTCCTTACCTCATGGGGGAGGGCAGGAAGTAACATAAGACATCTAAGAGGGAGACGGAGATTCCATGGAATATACTAGAGGCTCAAGAGCGCTTCTTTTTTTTTATTAACTTGAGTATTTCTTATATACATTTCGAGTGTTATTCCCTTTCCCGGTTTTTGGGCAAACATCCCCCTCCCCCTCCCCTTCTTTATGGGTGTTCCCCTCCCCATCCTCCCCCCATTGCCGCCCTCCCCCCAACAATCTAGTTCACTGGGGGTTCAGTCTTAGCAGGACCCAGGGCTTCCCCTTCCACTGGTGCTCTTACTAGGATATTCATTGCTACCTATGAGGTCAGAGTCCAGGGTCAGTCCATGTATAGTCTTTAGGTAGTGGCTTAGTCCCTGGAAGCTCTGGTTGCTTGGCATTGTTGTTCATATGGGGTCTCGAGCCCCTTCAAGCTCTTCCAGTTCTTTCTCTGATTCCTTCAACGGGGGTCCTATTCTCAATTCAGTGGTTTGCTGCTGGCATACGCCTCTGTGTTTGCTGTATTCTGGCTGTGTCTCTCGGGAGAGATCTACATCCGGCTCCTGTCGGTCTGCACTTCTTTGCTTCATCCATCTTGTCTAATTGGATGGCTGTATATGCATGGGCCACATGTGGGGCAGGCTCTGAATGGGTATTCCTTCTGTGTCTGTTTTAATCTTTGCCTCTCTATTCCCTGCCAAGGGTATTCTTGTTCCCCTTTTAAAGAAGGAGTGAAGCATTCACATTTTGATCATCCATCTTGAGTTTCATTTGTTCTAGGCATCTAGGGTAATTCAAGCATTTGGGCTAATAGCCACTTATCAGTGAGTGCATACCATGTATGTATTTCTGGGATTGGGTTACCTCACTCAGGATGATATTTTCCAGTTCCAACCATTTGCCTACGAATTTCATAAAGTCATTGTTTTTGATAGCTGAGTAATATTCCATTGTGTAGATGTACCACATTTTCTGTATCCATTCCTCTGTTGGAGGGCATCTGGGTTCTTTCCATTTTCTGGCTATTATAAATAAGGCTGCGATGACCATAGTGGAGCACGTGACTTTTTTATATGTTGGGGCATCTTTTGGGTATATGCCCAAGAGAGGTATAGCTGGATCCTCAGGCAGTTCAATGTCCAATTTTCTGAGGAACCTCCAGACTGATTTCCAGAATGGTTGTACCAGTCTGCAATCCCACCAACAATGGAGGAGTGTTCCTCTTTCTCCGCATCCTCGCCAGCATCTGTTATCACCTGAGTTTTTGATCTTAGCCATTCTCACTGGTGTGAGGTGAAATCTCAGGGTTGTTTTGATTTGCATTTCCTCAAGAGCGCTTCTATTCTGTAGTTGTTTTTATTTTAATAAATTCCACAGTGTAATCTCCATAACTCAAGTCATAATGGGCAGTTTGCTCAAAGTCACAAGCTCAGGATCTATGAACACCTACATCACCCCATAGCCCAGTGTGTAACCGGAAGCCACCACTCTAAGGGTGTACAGTGCAAACTGCAAAGGGCAGCTTCTTATACCGGGAGAAACTTATGACCACTGTGGGCATCTAAAGATCCCAGGAGGCTTGAGACAGTTGTTGTAATCTTGACGTGAAGGAATTTCCGGGTGACACTAATGGTTGACACGAACATGAATAGACCCACTTTAAATGTTTCCAATCTGTCAACAGCGTAAGTGTGTACAACTAAAGCTTGCAGGTAAAGAACTTCCTCCATTCTACAAGAGCTGAATATGCTAATTGTGTTTCACTGGGAATGATGGGAGATGCGACGGCTGTTTCAGAGAAGGAGCATGTTTAGCAGAAACAATAACTAGACCCAAGGGTTACTGCTTGAGGGAGGGACTACGCTCTCCACACCACTCATATTATCATCTAATGATCTGGCTGTCCGGCATGATCAATACCAAATAGTGAGCAGGAATACAGTTTCTAGGTCTTGTGCTTTAGGGGTCAGGGACTTTTTACAACACTCCTGTATTCACAGGTATGGCTTGAGTGTGTTAAACTCTCTGAAAAGAAGTGGCATCCATGGGAAGTTATGCCTGGGTCCCTAGAAAAAGTTGGACATGGCTGAACTCTTGCCTGTAAGGACTGTGGTGGTGAAAGGCTCCTGAGATGTCAGAGCTGAAGGTAGTCTGTGGAGGGAAGGCTATTCAAATAGACACTGGGCAGAAACCTCACCCAAAACTGCAATCGCCAAATGATTTCTCCATTGCTGATTGGAGTCAGAATTCTAACCAGAACAGTTCTGGGGATTCACCAGCGATATCGCCACAGCACTGAGGCTGTGGTAATTCACTGTACTATGCTGTTTCGTTTAGATTTGAGCACTGGCCACAGTGGCTATTAAAGAAAGATAGAGCAGGAACAGAGTGTCCCTTCCTTTGGGGACCTGCTGAGGGGTCTCCATGGCTGTAGTTCAACCATGTGAATGGGGCAATAGGGATCTTTTCTGTCAATCTGTCGGTCAGTGCTCAAGATGCAATTTTATACATTAATGATTCAGCAGGTCAGGCATCTCTGTGGCTACGGGGAATTCAGGCTGGGTAACAGTTCCAGAGGAGAAGGGAGCCACACCTGCCTCCTTCTTTCTATATTCTATAATACTGGTGAGCGTGGACGGACTTCCTTGTCTAAATTCAATATCATACTGGTGCTGGCAGATGCTAAGATTAGTTTAAACCCTGTGTGGCACAGGCGTGAGAACAACTACACGGTTTTTAAGAATCTGTTTTAGTCTTTGTTTCTTTTCCCTCCCTCAATCAAAGTGTTCTTTCGATTTTTGATTGGCTGGGGTAAGGTTGTGTATATAGTGGATATATATATATACATACTGAAGAAGAAATAGTATATTCTCTCCACCCTGTTTTATATTTTCACGTTCCTCTTTCCTGGGTGTTCTAAATCGGTGTCATCAGGGACAGTGAGGTCATCACTGTTAGTCACTGCTTTCCTGTGGTTTAGAAACTGCTAAGATTTTAATATAAAATGGCTCCCGGAGGCTCCTGTGTGAAAGACACCACCCCCACTTGATGGCACCATTTGGAGGAGACCCTGAAAATACAAGAATGTATGACCTAGATAGAAAGGACCTGCCACGAAGAGGTGTGGTTCTGCAGGACATCTTGTCCTGAGTTTTTCTGGTGTTTCTTGCTCTGTTTCCTGATTATTGTGAGTTAAGCTGTTTACTCACACATTCCCCCTGCTCTGATGTTTGTGTTTCGTCTTGGACTAACAACTGACCTTAGACCAAACCCCCTGAAATCATAAACTAAAATTAATTTTTTTCCCCTTAGAAAATTGTTGCTATGGTCCGTATTGTTCAAGTGAGCACGGGGACCTTGAGCTAAGTGGTTGTTGGTCGTGACTGGAAGCAAAGCAATCAATTGTACCATTACAATTGTCCATTAAAGCAATGGTCTCTTACAACTCTTTATAGGCTATGAAGCAGAGCATTGAAAATGCTTTCCCTATCGGTGCCATAGGTACAGTCCCCTAAAGCCCCCAGGATCCCCGAGGGGGTATCGATAATACAAGTACATGCAGCGGCAGAATATAAATTCTATAGCATCCTAGTTATAGAATTGGTTATTAGAATTATAAGTTAGCCATCAGGGCAGCGGGGGAGGTTGGAGTATGGAACTCAATACACAGTGATGGACCTTTCTCATATGAATGGTCCCCCCAATGAAACCAGTACTGCAGTGGATCTGAGCAGTCTATAGAGCCAGGGCCAGCGCCTGACTGAAGCACAAGAATCACAGGGTGAAACTTTTCTACCACAAGTCACTGCACCAGACAGAACACAAGACTCACGGAGGTGTCCCAGCTGAAACTCAGAGCCCAGGGCCATGGAACAAGGTGTCAGCATTCTACTCTTGTCCCTGAATGCTAGTGACCACAGTGATTCAGCTTATATCAGTGAAATCAAACAGAGGTTTGCTAGGGGTTAGAAAATGGACCATGAAACCCCACAGCTCAAAGCACATGTCCACCAGCAGGCAGCAGCTCAAAGCGTATGCCCAGCAAGCAGGGAGCAAAGCCACAGAGCAAACAGATAGGTAAAGAGTTAATGTGGAAGTGGTCTAGCTTAGGGTGGTCCACCCTGAGCTCACACGCTGCCCACAGCAGTGATCATTCTGTGGCAGCCTTGTAACAAAAGAATTACTATATCCCGCATACCACGTCTACTTGGAGAGAACAAAAAAAAAAAAAAATTACCTATATCATGAGGCATAGGTTGATGTCATTATGTAGGTGAAGGCAGACACAAGATAAAACGAGGCCTGTCATTGGACAAGAAGGAAGGGAGGCGGGAACAGAGGTTTTAGAAGGAGAGGGAGAAGCAGAAAGGAGGGAGAGGCAACATGAGGCAGACGTAAACGATCCTCGCCATGCATCTCTACATAGATACAGGTTGTTATGAATATTTCTTAAGGGATGGATTTCTATAGGTCAGTTTATCTTATCTAGGTGGGTGGTTTATATCTTTATCAATTGGTTGTGAGTTTAATGTGGGGATGTATTGTGGAATGGGAATTTAACATATAAATCTGATTGTTGAGTTATAGTTTATTGAGTCTTGATTTTACCAGATAGCTGGAACCAGAGAGTCCTCGGCTAGCAGAGAGCCGCTGGGAGAGATGCTAACCAGAGATAAGTCATGGTTAGTTCCATATGGCCCCACGGGTGCCAGAACTGACTCCATGGACAGCTTGAGGATCGCGGTCTGAGAGTACATGGGACAGCGCGGAGCTGCTGAAGTACAAAGCTTAAGTGTAAGTGGATCAAGGACCTCCACATCAAACCAGATACACTCAAACTAATAGAAGAAAAACTAGGGAAGCATCTGGAACACATAGGCACTGGAAAAAATTTCCTGAACAAAACACCAATGGCTTATGCTCTAAGATCAAGAATCGACAAATGGGATCTCATAAAACTGCAAAGCTTCTGTAAGGCAAATGACACTGTGGTTAGGACAAAATGGCAACCAACAGATTGGGAAAAGATCTTTACCAATCCTACAATAGATAGAGGCCTTATATCCAAAATATACAAAGAACTCAAGAAGTTAGACAGCAGGGAGACAAATAACCCTATTAAAAAATGGGGCTCAGAGCTAAACAAACAATTCACAGCTGAGGAATCCCGAATGGCTGAGAAACACCTAAAGAAATGTTCAACATCTTTAGTCATAAAGGAAATGCAAATCAAAACAACCCTGAGATTTCACCTCATACCAGTGAGAATGGCTAAGATCAAAAACTCAGGTGACAGCAGATGCTGGCGAGGATGTGGAGAAAGAGGAACACTCCTCCATTGTTGGTGGGATTGCAGACTGGTACAACCATTCTGGAAATCAGTCTGGAGGTTCCTCAGAAAATTGGACATTGAACTGCCTGAGGATCCAGCTATACCTCTCTTGGGCATATACCCAAAAGATGCCCCAACATATAAAAAAGTCACGTGCTCCACTATGGTCATCGCAGCCTTATTTATAATAGCCAGAAGCTGGAAAGAACCCAGATGCCCTCCAACAGAGGAATGGATACAGAAAATGTGGTACATCTACACAATGGAATATTACTCAGCTATCAAAAACAACGACTTTATGAAATTCGTAGGCAAGTGGTTGGAACTGGAAAATATCATCCTGAGTGAGGTAACCCAATCACAGAAAAACACACATGTTATGCACTCATTGATAAGTGGCTATTAGCCCAAATGCTTGAATTACCCTAGATGCCTAGAACAAATGAAACTCAAGACGGATGATCAAAATGTGAATGCTTCACTCCTTCTTTAAAAGGGGAACAAGAATACCCTTGGCAGGGAAGAGAGAGGCAAAGATTAAAACAGAGACTGAAGGAACACCCATTCAGAGCCTGCCCCACATGTGGCCCATGCATATACAGCCATCCAATTAGACAAGATGGATGAAGCAAAGAAGTGCAGGCCGACAGGAGCCGGATGTAGATCTCTCCCGAGAGACACAGCCAGAATACAGCAAACACAGAGGCGTATGCCAACAGCAAACTACTGAACTGAGAATGGGACCCCCGTTGAAGGAATCAGAGAAAGAACTGGAAGAGCTTGAAGGAGCTTGAGACCCCATATGTACAACAATGCCAAGCAACCAGAGCTTCCAGGGACTAAGCCACTACCTAAAGACTATACATGGACTGACCCTGGACTCTGACCTCATAGGTAGCAATGAATATCCTAGTAAGAGCACCAGTGGAAGGGGAAGCCCTGGGTCCTGCTAAGACTGAACCCCCAGTGAACTAGATTGTTGGGGGGAGGGCGGCAATGGGGGGAGGATGGGGAGGGGAACACCCATAAAGAAAGGGAGGGGGGAGGGGGATGTTTGCCCGAAAACCGGGAAAGGGAATAACATTTGAAATGTATATAAGAAATACTCAAGTTAATAAAAAAAAAAAAAAAGTACCCCAGAGCGCCATGCGATCCCATGGGTGCCAGTGCTAGCAGGGGATGAAAGGTTACCAGAGTTTTAATATTTACCACAACAATGAACCTGTTCAGAACTATAAAAAAAGACAGCCAAGTGGGTAAAAGATGTCTATAATGAAAGAAATACATTTGTTGTGTTTTGTTTGTTTTGTTTTGTTTTGTAGATCCAGGGTGAGTAGAGCGAAGAAGAATCTACTAGAGTGAAATTCCTTAGGATTAAATTTGGGCAGTACTTCCTGCTATGATAAGAAACCAAGTAAATGTGTGAGAGCCTACAGGATGGCTCAGTGGATAAAGAGGCTTGCCACCAAGCCTGACAACGTAAGTTCAATCCCTGAGACTCACACAGTGGAAAAAGAAAACTCCTGCAAGTTATATGCTGACCTACACACACACACACACATACACACACACACACACACACACACACACACACACACAAAGTGAAATAAAATTTTTAAAAGAATGTGTGGATTTTCTTACTCATTTACACAGATGGGGGACAGAAAGAGAATGGCTTGAATATAGTCAATTAAAAAAACATCAAAACTGGACCCAAACTCCGTATTAAACATAGTCTAAGGACCTTCACTCTAAAGTAAGCGCTTGTAAAAGTCTTCTCTTGGTTCACTGAGTGATCATTTTCCTCCCATGTCTTAACACAAGACTGTCTACGAGATCTATCCTTCGAGTCCCCGAATCACTGGAATTTTTCCTCGTGCCAGGAGGAAAGATTTAAACTCTAGATGTACGAGTGACAAATGGTCAGAGGAACACCTTCAGGCTTCGACATAGTAAAAGGCATGGATTTAAAATCTGAAAAATTGATTTATTCTGTTTTCATGCTAGATGTAGGAACTAGGTTGCAGCATTTTTTTCTCTTGCCAAAAGAAAGATGTGTTCGTTTTTTTTTTTTTTTTTTTTTTTGGTTCTTTTTTTCGGAGCTGGGGACCGAACCCAGGGCCTTGTGCTTCCTAGGTAAGCGCTCTACCACTGAGCTAAATCCCCAGCCCCAGATGTGTTCGTTTTTATTTTAAGAGAAAATAAAAATAAAAATCATGATAGGGAGGGGGGAGATGGGAAGAGAGGGAGAAGGGAAGAGATAAAGAGAGAAAGATAAAAGATAGAGGGGAAAGGGGGAAATAGAGAGGGGAAAACGAAGGGGAGGAATGGAGGGAGGGAGGGGGAAAGAGAGAGAGAGAGAGAGAGAGAGAGAGAGAGAGAGAGAGAGAGATCCTAGATCCATAAATGTAAAAATTAAGTTTGAGAGAAACAAAGAATTTGTCTGCACTGAGCACTTATCCTTCTCTGGTGGGAGAAGAAGTAACATCTGCATCCCGGCCTCCTCAGAATCCAGCCTTCGGGGACTGAGTGATGCTGGTGCTTTCTAGCCTAATTGTTTTCTGTTTTGTTTCTTCCCAAACAAGTTTAAAAGATTCCTTCGCAATCAATGAGCTCAGCTATCTGGTCAATTCAACTTAGTTATTAAGAAGGAAACCCCAATGAGCTGACCGTGTTCCGGTGCAGTCGTGTCCCAGGAGATATTTCACTCTGAAAGGAGTGATTATTGCACGTGGTCTCTGAGAGGAAGTCTGGTGGGGAAAGAAATGGCTGCGTTTGTTAATAAATGTTGCTTTTCAAACCAGCTAATCCTCTCGGAAGATTTCTCCCTGTCTGGAAACTTTGGGTAACATCAGGAAAGAAAATGCATCAGCCCTTGAAGCTGTGTTAAGGTTTCATCAAAGTCACTTTTTTTCCCCTCTTTTCTTTTTAAACTTTTATTGAGAATAGATTCTTTCCGGGTGGTGGTGGCATACATCATTAATGCCAGCATTCAGGAATGAAAGCCAGGCAGATCTCTGTGGGTTTGAAGCCAGCCTGTTCTATCCAGTGAATTCAAAGACATTCGGGGCTACACAGAGAAACCCTGTCTCAAAAACAAAGAAACAAATAAAAGACACAGATTCTTCTCTTATACAATATATCCTGATAATAGCTTCACCCCCTGTACTCTTCCCAGTCACTTCCAACCTCCCCACTTTGCAGATACATTATATCCCTCATTAGAAACAAAAACAAAAACAAGACAAAACAAAACAAAAAGCCAAAGCAACAGGCCTCCAGGCAGTAACAATCAAACATGACAAACTAAAATATAGTAAGATAGAATGCCTATCCCACTGAGGATGGACAGGGCAACCCACAGAAGGAAAAGAGCCCCAAGAGTAGCACGAGAATCAGAGACCAACCTGTTATACACTCCGGAGTCCATAAAAATGCTAAGCTGAAAGCTATGATAGCTTTCATACACACATTCATAAATCCATAGCTGAAAACCATGAAGACCATGTGGGGCAGCCCTGTGCTTGCTGTTTCACTCTCTGAGTTCATATGAACTCTGCTCATGTTGGTTTAAAGGCCCTGTTCTCCCGGTGTCCTCCATCCGCCCTGGCTCTTATATTTTTTCTTCTTCCTCTTCCTAAACTCTGAGGAAAGACATTTAATGAAGACATCCCATTTAGAGCTGTGTGTTCCAAGGTCTCTCTCTCTCTCTCTCTGCACAATGTCTGGCTGTTGGTCTCTGCATCTGCTCCCGTCTGCTAGAGGAGGAAGCTTCTGTGATGATGACGGAATAGTGCACACATCTATGAGTACAGAAGAATATCTAAGGAGGCATTTCATTAATACTTTTTTTTAGGCCAGTAGTGTTTGGTTTTACCCTAGTTTTCTGGGCTCTATAGTCTAGTATAGTCTGGTTCTTGGTCACTCAAAGCAGAGTCAGGAATGAGTTCCGTCTCATGGGACACATGGGCTTTAAGTCAAACCAGGCATTTGTTGGCTACTCCCACAAGTTCTGTGCCACCATTGCTCTACCATGTATTACGAGTAGGAGAGACTATATAGGTCAAAGGTTTTGTGGCTGGATGTGGGTCATTGTTTCTATTTTGGTAGCCTTCAGAGTACCTTCCCACATGAATAAAACTAAAATATAAATGGAAGGCTCCATTTAGGCACAAGTTCAGCCTCTCTATGCTCAGTGAATAGTGTGGGTATTATCATCAGCAATGGGGCCCCCACTGTCATTTTGTGGAGAGCAACCCTGTTATCCTGGCAACAGCCTGAATTGTTTGGTGATTTCCATGTGACTCCCTTGGCCAACAACTCAACTGAATGAAAGCCAGTTCTGCTGCTGGAAGTTTCGTTTGGGGCTCCCTATCTCTCATCATTAGGAAACCTCACTAGGATTGGCTTCATATATTTTAAGGAGGTTTTCACTGAACTATGTTTCCATCCAAAAGCTTCTCAGTTCCTACTGTCTCTCCTCATATCCCTTCCCTCAACCCCCAGTCCCCTCCCACTCTTCACTTCATGCTCCCATTCCTGCCTCCCTCCCCCAGTCCACGTGTAAAATCTATGTATTTGCCCCTCCCAGGGGATCCATGTATCCCCTTAGTCTCTTCTATACTTAATCTCTCTGGGCCTATGGATTATAGGTTGGTAAAATACCCTATTCCATTTAAAATTAGAAATGGAGGAGGTCACCACCTGAGGGCTTCCAGCAGGGATAATGCTATGGCATCTCAAAAGGGGAGACAGATCCTGCCTAGAAATAAGGACATCCGCCAGGGGTGGGATCTGGAAGATGTTCACAGAAGTCTTCCCAGAGGTAATTAATTCCTGGAGAAGGCATTTACTTTGTAGGTTGATGTCTTTATTCAGGAAGGCAGGGACAGGATAGAATAAGGCCTGTCAATGGGCAAGAAGGAAGGATGGGCAAAAGGAAAGTTTTAGAAAGTGGAGAGGAGGGAGCCCCATCGAAGGAAGGAGGAGCTGGGAGAACATGGCAACAGATGTTAAAATTCTTCTCTGCACGTAAGTACAGGTTGTTATGACTATTTTTAAGGGATCAGTGTGTACTGGATCTTGTGTTGTCTAGATGGGCAAAATATATCTTATCGACTGGATCAGAGGTTATTGTGTGGTGTGTTCATTCATGTGGCAACTTAACTGAGTTCAAGAGAATGTGTGGTGGTGGGAGGCACCGAGACCACCATGGAATTGGGATGTGTATGCCTGGTGTGGTAACAATCCACCAAGGGAACTACGAGTGAACAACTGGTTGGTCGCCCAGGTCAGAAGAAGCCTGGGAGAGAAAGCACAGAGCGGTATGTGCAGGAGAGAAAGCTTGGAGTGGTATAAGTGGGAACTGGTCGTGAAGCCGCCTTTTTATTTTTACCACATCACTCCTTCCATTAGGGAAAGATGGACGCCTGCTCTGCAAACCCGGCTCTTCAGAAACCTTTCTTTGATTTTTTTTTCTCATAAATTCTTCCCCGAGCCTAAGCTTAGAAACCCCTGTTCTGTCCAGTAACAAACAATATAAGCGGATATATACTACATATTTTCATATCCTTGATTAGGTTTATTCCAAGAGGTTTGATTGAGAAACAGTGATTTTGGGCTGGAGAGATGGCTCAGCCGTTAAAGGCTAGGCTCACAACCAAATATATAAGAGAAACAGTGATTTTTCATTCTTTAAGAATGTAGTAGAATTTCACAACCAATCAATCTGGACCTGGTGTTTATGTGTTTGTGTGTTTGTTTTGTGTATGTTGTGGCGGTTGTTTCTTATTTTTTATTTATGTTTTTCTATAAATCGGGATTTTTTTTTCTCCCTACTTCGATCTCATTGCTTTCTTCAGGCCTTTTAAAATTGTTTATCTCACTTTGGTCTAACTTTGGTAAGTGGTATACCTCTTGAAATTCGTCAATATCCCTTGCATGTTTCAATTTGATAAAATACAGGATTTTAATGTACATTATTATTTTCTGAATTTCTCCCAATATCTCCCCCAGTGGGTCTTCTTCTATCATCATCATCATCATCATCATCATCATCATCATCATCATCCAGTTACCATTGTAAAATTGTTTCATAACCTTGGCCCTGGTTTTCAAAGGTACATCTTGTCTTTGGAGGCTACTGTGGATGGGACCGTTTGCCTGGCTTGTTTTGTATGTCTGTTATTGGTATACAGAAAAACTAATGAATTTTTATATGTTTACCTTGCATCCTGCCACATCGCTTGGAAGGGCATGGTGGTCTTTGTGATCACAGATAAGCACCAAGGGAACCAGGAATATTAAACACACAGGGAAGGAGTGCCTTAACCTGTTCCTGCCCAGAAGGCTGGGAACAGACATGGTTAATAGTCCCATTACCTTTGCTCTATCTGAGTGTCTAGAGACTTTCCTATCACCAGATCTACCTCAGAACCTTTTAGTACATTTATTTATATGGTCTATAGGGCCCATCTTTAGGAACTCTGCAATAAGTTACAGCATAGTGGCGTCTGGTCTGTCCTTGGCTTACTTTGTTCCCCAGAGAGATGTATGTGTGTTTTCTTTTGAACACAGGATTGAGTTCATCATTACCAGGATAAAACCTTACCAAATCGTGCCATGCTTTAAGATATGCCTACAATGAACTACTCATGGTCCAGACAGCAGAAGTTTGAACCAACAGCGGCTACTGAGCCATGTACAACCGAACTGCCTTCTTGTCTCCTGTGGATTGCCACTGC
This sequence comes from Rattus norvegicus, assembly GCF_021556685.1. NCBI lineage: Eukaryota > Metazoa > Chordata > Mammalia > Rodentia > Muridae > Rattus > Rattus norvegicus. The sequence goes on from NC_141540.1 coordinate 133,736,021, forward strand.
TGGCTGTGGTGGTCACAGAGACCCCTGAAACTGGTTCTCAGCATGTGAGGCATAACCCTTGGTGAAGACAAGAAAATTTTTCTTGAAAACAGAAGCAGAGGGTTCAGTCCTCTGCCCAAGGAGTCGTGACCATAAGTGAGACAGGGAAAGAGTAGGGTTCTTCTCAGACCTCTGAGGCAAAGTATTTCATACAGTTATTAAGACGTATGTAAAGATCAGCGAAATGGAATATTCAGAGCAGCAGCTCTAAAACTTTGTATAAGTGGCTGAAATTCAATCCTTGGCTTCGTAAACAAGGAGCCATTGATGTTGAAACTTGGAAACCCATACGAACCAATGTAAAACAAGTCTATAAAAAGACATAAAATTTTTGTCCACTGTTTTGCAATCTGGACTGCAGTAATGCTTGGATCCCCTTCAGAAGAACCATAAGGATCCTCACAACACCTCTTGGCAAAGGATGAGGCAGGCTAGGGGCCTTGCCTTTGCCCAGGGTAAATTCTGGGCTCAGGAATGGCTCTTTGGTGAGAAAATATTATGCAGGCCCAAGTTCTAGTACAGGGACAGTTGCAACTAAGACATATAGAATCTTCAGTTGGTGCTTGGAATTTTTGTAATTCATAAAAGGGCAAAGACTAAGTTTCAAATGTTAGGTGATTTTGGGGGCATAAATGCTACCTTGAAAATAATGGAGGTCCTCCAGCCAGGGCCTAGGACATCATCATCATCATCATCATCATCATCATCATCATCATCATCATTATATTTATTATTATTTGAAGTACTGTTTCTCCTCTATTCCTTTAGCTCCCGATGATGAGGAACGTGTTTGCATTCCCTGTTCCTACCTTAAGCCATCTACACTCAATGACCCTATTACCAAGGGAAAGTTTTACCACCGGGGATGAAGCCTGGCACCATTATATGTCAATGTTATATACACAAAGCACTTAAACTGGTGCTGGTTAAATTTCCTGAGGTATTAATCATTCATCAGATGGTTGATATTCTCCTGTCCTGTTCACCCAATAAATACTTAAATGAATGTTTAACTCCCATGGCAAATAAACTAAAGAAAAGCAACATTTAAAAATTACTCCAGATAAAATACAAAAGCCATCACTGTGTAATTATTTAGGATATCAGCAACAAATTTACCATCATCTTCTCAGCTTAAAACTTCCCAAGCAACGTACCCTCAGTTGTGGGGGAATCCTGCCAGGTGTCAGACAGAGAGTTGAACTGGGCAAAGAGATAAGAATGGTTCAGATAAGGGGTTGGGGATTTAGCTCAGTGATAGAGCGCTTGCCTAGCAAGCGCAAGGCCCTGGGTTTGGTCCCCAGCTCTGAAAAAAAAAGAATGGTTCAGATTGACACAGAAGATTCATTGTCAACAGATTTAAAACAATTTGAGAAGAGGTTTCCAGGCAACAATCAGCCATTTCCAGGTGCACAATAAAGCTTTAGGCGTGACTACATAGAAACTCTTTTACAAAGTACATTTGACCATGAAAGTGGGTTCTAGAGCTAAAGGGCTAGAATCTTGTGTGGTCACCAACCAATAGCATAAAGGTAACCAGGCAACAAAGCACATACAACATCTCTTCTAAAAATGGGTAGTGGTCTAGGGAGGGAAGAGTCTGGGATAATCTTTTTTGGGGAATTTGGATGGGGTCTGCCTCTATAGCAAAAGGTGGGTGAGGTCTGTCTCTATAGGTAGGTTTCCAGGTTGTTAACAAAATCCATTCTCGGACTTGCAATGGTAAAACAGGTATTTTATTTCCTCCACTGGGAAGAGACCCCTGTGTGTTTAACATCGGTGGTTTCCCTTAGCACATCTCTGTGCCTCCAACACTCACTCCCTTACAAAAACCTTGGGGCCAAGTCAGTTGGGCATTCTTATCTGCCTATTACTTATAAGGATTTGTCTCTGTTCTTGAAGTACCTTCCTGGAGACTCTGGGTTAAACTTTTATAAGAAACATGGCACCTGAAACGGAGTGAATTATGAGTTTATTAATGATGACTCTGCTAAAATAATAGTAGGGAATAATAGAATTAATGCCTCACTTCCTTATCAACCACTTATCCTTCCTTTCTTCCTTGTGCCTACCGGAATCTACACATCAACAGGTAATGGTACCTGTTCATAATTCTCCACGGTGATCTGTATGCAACTCCTTACTTATAAGAAATTATAGATGTGATAGCGATGGGAAGGCCATGTCCTCGACAACATACTGGTTAAGAGTCTACAGGAATCACTGTGCAATTAAATAAAGTATATGGTGATGACTCGTCCAGTACTGATACTACTAGGCAGACAGGATTAGCACGTTACAGGGTCACTGTATAATTTTTATAATAAATATCCCTTTCGGGATTTTCACGAAGATACTCCATGGGTATTGATTAAAATTATATCTAAAAATCCTGTCGCTGTCATTTTTAATGTGTCTACAGATGGCTCTTCAGAAGTACAAGGGGTTTATGTTTTATATACAAATTCCACATCCTCCATGAAGACACTGCCTTCTTGCTTTTTCATAGATCATTACCCGGCTGGAAAGTGTTGATCAGTTATATGAGTCTTTCTGGATCCTTTATAGAGTCTTTCATATAGAGAGTCACTTCAGCTGCAGATACTAACACTTCTTTTTCACAGCTCTGCAACCTGGAAGAGACAGAGAGCAGCTGAGTTGTGTGAAAGACGCTCAGACAAACCAAGCTGCCTGGAGGAGACACAAGAGCCCCTTCAGTCTGTCAAGCTGCCTGCAAGTCACCCAGTAAGCTCTGTTTCTAGATTTTGTAGGCAGTCCCTTGCTGAGGTTGGCTTTGGTCATAAATCTGACTCTGAGTCTTCTATGTTCCTCTGAATAACCCCTTCCCCATACTACTGCAGCAGCACTAATGAAGCTCACTGGTTCACTAAAGCTGGACTTGGTGGTTATCATTCCTTTGGTCTGTCATGGACTCCGTACCTCAGGATCGTAGGTATTTGTTCACATCCACTCAAGAATAATGTAACAAAATACAATTGGCAACCAAGACAAGCACTAACAGAACTGAAATGGACTTTGGGGAAAGCAATCGTACTGTATTTTACAGGAGTAGCAAGGCACGCAACTGAGGCTGAACAGCTTGAGAGTGGAGCACCCAAGGAGTGATCCCAACATGGCTACCTTTCCCTATATGGTATGGGATCATGTGCCTTCTTGCTATGATATATGACACATATGTATCATATACATGATCTATATTATTGTGATGTGATATCATATTATTATATATGTTATATATGACATTTCATTGTGATACATATGAGTGCTGTAATGTGAGCTATATTATAGATTAGATAGATAATATAGATAGATAGATAGATATAGATATCATAGACTCATCCTTGCTTGCACATCTCAGGACCCACTGTAGGAGCTACACAACACACACACACACACACACACACACACACACACACCATCTCAGGATTCCTACAGTGGGTCCTGAGATGTACAAGCAAGGATGAGTCCTCTACCCAGAGGTGTAATTCTAGGTGAAGCATCTTCAAGGGAAACCCTGGCGAGGCTGCCTTCTCCATGGAGTGTGGCATGACACGCCATCTTGATGAGTAGCATCCAATGAGCGAGCATATAGATACCCTAAAAAGACATTTAGACAAAATCTTGTGGTCTGTTGCTTGTATATGAGAAAGTAAGACAGATACGCTGACTTCCTGTTTCCGGGAATATAAGAGAAAGTTGTCAGGGTATAAGAGAATGTTAGATCTTGGAACACACTGGAGGGGTCTGCGACTGAGGAGGAAGTCAGAATGAGGGTTGTTACAAAACACACACCTCAGGCGAACCCTTCAGCAGAAAAGGAAAAAGAATAATCTGTGATTCAGCATGTGTTATGGAAGCCCTAATCACGGTCCAGTACAGGAGATCATCATAATCAGGGACTACTGAATGCCTAAGCTGCCTGAATTGAAAACGACTTTAAACAAACAGTACAAGAGCATCTCACTGTATAGAGAGTGAGGCGATAACAATAGAGGAACACATAAGAACATTCTAAGTGCTGTAGAAGCAGCAAATCTGGGCCATAGGACTACCAATCACTCCTTAAGATGGAGACCGGAAATGGTACCAGAGGAATCATTTCCTGTGGGACCGTCTCATGTGAATCATTTGGGAAGGTCAAGTACATGGCCAACCACATTTTATTTCTTTTACACAGTCCAGCTTAATGGAGTAAAACCCTTTAAAATTTTGTCCTCAATGGTTTTCTGAATTTCACTGGTATGTATTTGTGGTGGTTTGAGGTGGAATGACCAGCATATGTTCATATATTTAAATATATATACATATATATATATATATATATATCCTTTAGTTAGTGCAACTGTTTGGGAAGCATTAGGGGGCTGAGCATTGTTGGAAGAGTTGTATCCACTAAGAGTGGGCTTTGAGAGTTCAAAATGACTTGTGCTATTATCCAAGTTCTCTTTCTCTCATCTGCCTATTGATCTATCTATCTATCTATCTACCAATATCGATCTCTATCATCTCTATCTCCCTCTGTCTTTTACTTATGGACCAAGGTGTAATCTCTGAGCTATGTCTGACATCAAGGCTTTTCTCCACTACCCTGGACTGTGACCCACTGAAACTGTAAACCCGGATTAAATATTTTCTTTTATAAGTTGCCTTGGTCAATGGTGTTTTATTACATACCTGACTCTGCTTAAAGTGACCAAGAATGGACCAGACAGGTCATAGGCCTTGAGTAAAACTCAATACTGTTTGGTTACATGTTGACCTCGTGCTATGACCTCAGATCTGACCTTTACTTGACCCTAATCAGAGAAACGGCTTCTTGCCATAGATGGTAACTGACACAGAGGCCAACAACTGTGTGATGTGCAGAGAAGGAGAGGCTGTGGAGCAGCCAGCCATAGAGCACCCAGTCATGGATGAGATGACTCCAGGGAAAGAGCATCTTCTATTCTCACTAGGACTGATTCACATATAAACTCACAGAGACTGTGCTGGGAGCACAGGCCTGTCCGGATTCAAGCCTGATAGGCTTCTAGAGCTTAAAGGGTCAAGTGGACATGCAGTCCCACCTCTGACCAAGAATCCATTTGCGATTGATACCTACTGGCAAAGAGAAACTCTGTTTCCTTCCATGGAATATCCTCATAAATATGAACTGCAATCAGGCAGGCCCCATACCCAGGAAGGTGTTTGCCAACATAAAAATGAATTCCATGGTTTTGGAAGGGGTGCTTTTTGTTTCTTTTTTTTTTTTTTCTTTTTGTCTTACTAGTTATTTGCTTTTTTTATTCTGATTTTTGCTTTCGTGATTTTATTTTTATTTTTGAAAACGAGGAGGAAATAGATGATAAAGTTGAGTTGGTAAGGAGTTGGAGAGGTCCTGGGAGAAGCTGGGGAAAGTTGGGGTGGGGGTGGGGGGCTCCTGGGAGAAGCTGGTGAAGGGGAAAACATAATGAAAATACATTGTATGCATTTTTTTCAAGAAGCAGTTTGTACTGTTTGGATGCTTTCTTCCTCCTGCCTATTTTTATTAATTTGGTTCTTCTCTATTTTTTGATTACTTTGACTAGGGCTTGATTGGTCTTGTTTATATTTTCAAAGAAATAATTCTTTGCCATTGATTTGGAAGGGGGGTTGTTTGCAGTTCATTGATCTCTACACTGATCTTAGCTATTTGCTCAGGTCTACCAAGTTTAGGTTTAGTTTGTTCCTAGTCCTCTAAGGTCCTGTAGTGCACTGTCAAGCTATTTATCTGAAATCGCTTGGATTTATTTGAAATCCACTAATTTTTTTAAATGTAGGCATTAGCATTTATCATCTTCCTTCTTCGGACTGATTATTTACTTTAGGTAAAAAGTACTTCCATTTCCATCTGATTCTAACGTGTTTTTAATTCCCTATTGATTCCTTGGATGACATAGTCATCATTCGATAGTACGTTGTTCGACCTCCAGGAGTAATTTGTCTTATTATTGACTTTTTGTTTGATTCCATTATGGTCATCTACAAGAAATTACCTCAATGTTCCTACATCTCCTACCTCTGTGCCCTATTAGACGATACAGTTTAAAGAACATTCCACGGGCAGCTGAAAAGAACGTGTATTCTTCAGAGTCTGAATGGAATGTTCTGGAGAGGTCTGCAGTGCCCATTTGATGCACAGTGTCATTTCATTGAGCGGTTACTATTTCTTTTCTTTTCTTTTTTTTTTAGGAATGACCTGCACTGAGTAGGGTACAGAAGTCACCCTCTGTTATTGCATGGAGATTAATCTGTGTCTCTACAACCAGCAGTATCTGTATTACGATATTTGGTAGGCTTATGCTGAGAGTATGTAAATTTTAAACTGTAATGGCATTTTGATAAATTGTTGACTCCATCAGTATGAAGTGGCTTTATATTTACTGATTAATTTGGTCTTGAAACATCCTTTATCAGATATTAGACTAATGACACTTAGAAAACAAAAAATTATATTTTTTTAAGAGCTGGAGAAATGGCTCAGCAGTTAAGAAGGCATCCTATTCCCCTATGGGATCCAAGTTTGGAGAAAGAGATACTCGGAAAACCTCAATTTGGCACTTGAATATGATAATGATAGGACGTCATTTTGCAAAGATCAGAGGAGTATGAGATTTCATTTTTAAAATCTTGCTATGTCAGAGGCTTGGCGGCCTCAGATCCTCCATAAACCAAACTCTAGGAAAAGTCAGAACAAGGGTCATGGTGCTAGATGACTTCCTCCAGACTGCAGGAAAGAGACAGTAATACCCTGAAGTACTCAGAAAGGTAGAACTCTGATCAGAGTCAGAATGTGACCCCTGGAGGAATGCCCAGCATCTTGGACCTGACTATGCGGGATCACCACCAGAGACAGGAGGAATGTCTGTCCACGGCATTTGCCCACTTTTGATTGGATCATTACGTTGTTCGCTAGTTTTTTAGGGTTTTCTATCTTTTCCAGATGTCAATCCCTTATCAGACATATGATTTTCAAATATTTTCTCACATTCTTTGACGCATCTTCTTACTCTTTTTTTTTCAACAAACATTGTTTTTCGTCTTCTTACTCTTATAATGTCTTTTGATGTACCAAATTTCAATTTTCATAAAGTCTCGTCTGTCTGGTTTTGTTTTGTTTCCTTCATGTACAGTGTAAATTTAAAAAGTCGTTGAAAAATCCAGTACCATGAAGCTTCTGCTGTTTATTTTCTAAGAGTTTTATAGTTTGGGGGTCTTATTATTCAGATTTGTGGTGCACCTTGAATTATTTTTCACATATGGTATTAAGCTTATCTTTTGGATGTGAACATCCAATGACCCAGAACCATTGGCTGAAAAGACCGTTTCTTCCTACAGTGGATCCCTTTGGAAATCTAATCATCTGACACGGCTGATTTTCAAACTTCGTTTTATTGCCTTCTTGAGTGCACTCGTCTGTATACCAGTATTACACTGTTTGTAGCATTGAAACATATATCCTCCATCTTTGTTTTTCTTATTAAGCATTACTTGGATATTCGGGTTAAATATACGTACTGAAATGGGTGTCCATTTAAGGTTTTATGACAATTAGAAGCCCACTGATCAATTAAATATTTCAAATTAAAATATGTCAAATATCAGGAAGAGACAATAATGTTGCTGAAGAAAAAAACATTAGTATTAATCGGGAAGTAGAGTTGCAAAATCTGAAGAAATGTATTTTGAGGAGGAAGAAATGAAGTCTGAGTGCAGAGAACACGAGAGAAAATGCAAAGGCAGAAAGAGCCATCTGGGAGAATCTGGAAGACAGAAACTCACTTCCCTCTTTGTTTCCAGGGAAACATCATGCAGGAGGAGCCATTTAGGATTTGAAATATGGTAGCATTCTAAAATATGGTGAGAACAAGACAAGGACGCTAGGCAAACTGGGATAGATTGGAGAAGAACTGAGGCGGGGAAGTCTGAATATATATCCCATATGAAAGAGACTGGATGCTGTCAGGATATCCGATTGGAGAGAGTTACAGGGGCTTCCACACTGAGGGGATCTTCAAATCTGCCTGAGAGCCGAGTACATAGTCCAGTTCATTATTTCCCCTTCTTTTATTCTCAGAAAAAAAGGTGTGTATGCCGTGATATAAGAGACCATGAAGAAGACCGATGAGGTCACCTCCGCATGGCTAAACAGAAGTGTTTTCACTTTCCTAAAAGTTATTATATATTGTATAGTTTGTATACAGGATCCATTATGCATAGCCTAGGCTGGGCTCAAATTTATGATCCTCCTGCCTCTGCCTCCCACATATAGGGATTTTAGGTGTGCACCAGGAAGCCAGGCTTCTAAATTCTCCACAGTGTTACTATTGTAAGTAAAGAAGAAGAAACAATTTGTTGCTGCGGTCACAGAAATATTTACTACAGGAACAGCCCAAGTGAGCATGCTAGAAAGGTTAGTGAGTCCTGAGTGGGCAAGCACATGGAAACAGAAGGCTCCTGTAAGGCAGGGCCTGTTACATATTTAAAAGCAAGTAAAGGAGCCATAGATGGTGACATTTGTTTCCATTTCATCCAGCTGTTGGCAGCAACTTTATCCCCTCTCCCCTAATTCGAAACAGAGAAACAGCCAAATTAAACAAACAAAAAAAAAAGTGCAAGGTCTATAAGTGGCTACAGTGTATCCCCTTTACATAACTGGTTTTTAACAACTCACATTCCATTGTAAAAGAGAAGTGATACAAATGTCCCAAGTTCTGAGATCCTTTCTTTGGAGACATACCCAGAGAAAGTCACAGGGGCTTACCCTTTTTTTCTGAAGACACTGAGGGAGTCGCCAAATCTGCCCAAGAGCAGAGTTCACAGTTCCCTAGTCATTGTTTACCCCCATTTTTATTTTCAGAAGAAAAGGCATGTACACCATGATAAGAGACCATGAAGGCCACAAAAGAGGTCACCTCTGCATGGTTAAACAGAAGTATCATCCTCCATCACATAGTGGGGGAAATGAACATCATAAGAGAGAGAGCCCATCAAAACTGCCAGAGATACAATGGTCCCCACATATCAAATACATATATTAAAGTCTGGACCCCCAGAACCTTAAGAAATGGCATATTCATAAGGGTTATGTGAATAGGGAAGCTTTACCCTTGTACAAGCAGACACCAATAACTTGATCTCTGTGAGGACAGAGCAGGAAGGCATCGGTCTGTTACAGGGAAGAGAGGTCTCACCAGAGCTAAACCATTGTCTGAAACTTCTAGCCTCCAAAACTATGAAAAAGTCTGTGGCTTAGGCTAGCCAGCCTGTGGCATTTGTTATGGGAACCCAAGCTCTTAAAAAAAAAAACCCAAAAAACTTCCTTCTCCTCAGTTCCTTCTTCTCCCATTGTTAGCACCAGTTGGAGGGGGGATTATGCTCATCTGAATTCTAGATGTTTCAAAACTCTATATTGCATGGATATCTGGAAACTAGAAGCCTCTTGTCAGAAAAAGTGTTATGTATGTATTCATCTCTCAGTTGCAAAAAGGAAGCAAGGAGTTACCGTATCCTAATCATGCTACCAAGCCCTCCAGAGGGATGCCAAGCACAAAGTCACGAAGCCCCACAATAGTAAAGGTATATCAAGACAGACATGTATCCAAACAGATATGTAACAAGTAAAATGTGCACTACTGTCATGGTGCATGGGGAAGAAGTTCTTCCTGCACCTGAGAAGTACAGAGAGACTAAGACCTCCCAGGTCCAGGAACTGGAGAGAAAATGAGCTCTCCACAAACAAGGATCAAGCTTTGATTCTGGAGAGGGGATAGTGTGATGCTGATCCCCATGTATGCCGGGGAACACTAAGCAGTGTGTCTGTGCATTCAGGTGCACATACACATGTAGGTACACATGTGCATGGACCTTTAAACTTGTGTGTGTGTGTGTGTGTGTGTATACATCTGTGTGTTCATGCCCTAAAGGCGTTAGAGGTTATAAACGTGGAAACAAGTGAGAACACATACAGGTTGAGTGTGAGTCAGAAAGGGTGCCTGCATAAAAGCCTACCGATATTCTATTTGAAATATCAGGTTTTAGGCTACTTGCCATAATTTTTAATGTCTTTTTATTAGCTCTTTTGAGGATTTTGTACAATGTGCTTTGATCATATCCATTTCCTTCCAGAAACTCTTCCTAAATCTAATCCCCTTTTCCTACTCACCCAATTCTGTATCCTCTTGTTTTGTTGTGGTTAGCTTTATTATTATTATTATTATTATTATTATTATTATTATCACTGTTGTTGTTGTTTCTTCTTCTTCTTCTTCTCCTCCTCCTCCTCCTCCTCCTCCTCCTTCTTCTTCTTCTTGCTTTGTTGGTTCCAAGGACAATTTGTGCTGCCTTAATATTCTTAGACGTGTGATTTCCATTGGAGCATGGTCTACTGATCAAGGGCTACACTGCTAGAGCAGGCTGACCCTCCCTCTCCCAGCATCTTAAACTTGCTAATACCACCTCAGCCAGAGCTAAGACTGTGCCCCCACCCACTCACCTACTCCCTCCCATCTCCCTGCCCTGGCATCCCCTACACAGGGGTCGGGGGGGATCAAGCCTTCACAGAGCCAAGGGCCTCTCCTCTCACTGATGCCTAGTAAGGCCATCCTCTGCTACATATGTGACTGGAGTCATGGGTCCCTCTTTGGTTGGTGGTTTAGTCCCTGGGAGCTCTGAGGAATCTGGTTGGTTGATATTCTTGTTCTTTCTATGGGATTGAAAACCCCTTCAGCTCCTTCAGTCCTTTTTCTAACTCCTCCATTGGGGGTCCCGTTTTCAGTCCAATGGTTGATTGAGAGCATCCGACTATTTGTCGTGCTCTGGCAGACCCTCTCAGGAGACAGCTATATCAGGCTCCTGTCAGCATGCACTTCTTGGCATCTACAATATTGTCTGGGTTTGGTGACAGTATATGGGATGGACCCCCGATTTTTAAGAAGGGTCTTGAATGATCTAATCTTTATTTTAAAAGAAAAAAGTCTCTAGAAAAGAAGACAGTATTTGACATGGAGAACCTAGATTAAAGAAGATTAACAAGGAAACTATCCTAAAGAAATGAAGGAAGGTAGGCAATTTCATGGACATTTGGAATCATATATTTGGGGTTTTTTTGTTGCATTTTTTTTTTAGGGTGGGCTGTTTGTTCACTCACTCTATATCCCTAAAAAAATGGTAAACCAAGCAACAGATGGAAGGTTTACCGTCAGTGAGTGTAAGAAGGCAAGTTCTCCTGAAAGTTACAGTGTCTCTATTGCTCACAATGCTGGGAGCCCTGGGGGTGAGGGGAGGGGAGGCAACAGATGCCCAGTAAGGCTAAAAGTCTAGTATCCGAAGAAGACAAAAAAAAAAAAGCAGAAAGGGATTTTATAATTTAGCATTTTAATATTGAAAGCAGTATAAGGTAAGATGAGAATTCACAATTGTCACATGTGATTAAAGTAATTCATAATATACAAAGAAGTGACTGTTCTTAGAGGAAATCATGTGAAGGTATTGAGAGACTCAGTTATTAGGTGGATCATAAAGAATGTTGAAGGCCCCCAGGATACGGACCTGGGCTAAAAAGATGAGGCAGACTTCAGGAGATTGCTCTCACCCTCAGAGACATGTGCAAAGAGGTTGCAGGCCCAAAGATAATGGCCTGAGTGAATAAGGAAGTTCTGATTTGGGCTGTTTCAGCAGTCAATGCATAGTGCAGAATACCGTCTGACAGCATAAGGGGGAAACAGGAAAAGTGCAAGCCCTATCCCCTGATCTTATCATGTGTCTGATGCCAATCCTGGTGCCCCAGGATTAGGACAGCCATGATTCCAGAAGCTTGCTTTTTGGTGATCCCAAAAATCTCACTCTGCCCTCTGAGGTCAGCATACTTCCCTGCACCCACATGCCTCTGGGAAAGCCCTGAAGCAACGCTCTTTCTCTATCACAAGATGCACATTTCTGATATTGGACACCTTCAGAGTCTTCTTCCTGTGAAACCCCTGATTCTTCGAACCATGGATATTTGATACAGTCTTTATTACTATCAGTCATCCATCTCTTGGTTACTTCTCCTAACTCCATAGGGTTTCTTGGGTCCCCGTATTATGGTCCTCTGTTTCATAATTCCTTTCTCCATCCTCATTAAATTGACCATCCAACACACAAGCTTAAGCTCCTCAGAATCCACCCTCAGCCACATTCTGCATCCTTCACCTCCAGAAATAGAAGACATCTGTATTGATTTTCAAATCTATTCTGAAGCATGATTTCACCCTCTAAACCCCTTTCTCAGGTACCTCCAATTTTACAAGTCTATAAATATTATTCATCAGAACGTGAGCAACTCGGGTTAAGAACTATGCAGATAGACAGCCTCACTGTCGCAATGTACAGTTTCCTCAATTCATCTTTCATTTTATGGATCCTAAAACATATGTACATCCGTGCTCCAGTTAAGACAAGGGTATTGTCTTATTTTCTTTTTGTTGTTGTAATGAAACCACGACCAAAAGCAACATGGGGAGGAAAGGGTTTATTTAAGCTTAAAGTTTAGAGTATATCATTGGCAAAACTCAGATTGGGAACTCAAGGAAGGAACCAGAAGGCTAGAACTGAAATGGAAGCCATGGAAGAATGCTGCTTACTGTCTTTCTCCCCAGGGCTTGCTCAGCTTGCTTTCTTAAACAATCCAGGACTGTCTTCTCAGAATTGCTGGACCTTCCCAAATGAATCACTAACTCAAAAAATGTCCCACATACTTGCCCTCAGGCCAGTTTGGAAGAAGGAATTTATGGATCAATATTACCCTCTTCCCATATATATCCTAGGTTTGTGTCAGGTTGTCAAAAATTAACTAGCACAGTTCCTCTCTTGTCAAACTGGGACACAAAGACATCAGTATGAAACCATAACCTTTTCTTTATTTGTTACCCAATTTACATGTTGATATCAATATCACAGTTTAAAATATAAGTAACATTAAGTCTCATGGTCTTTTGTAAAAAAAAAAATCTCAACACTTCAAATATTCAACTTCTCTTTAAAAAATATCCAAAGTTTCTTTCAAGGTCTCTCAACCATGGTCTCCTTAAAAATCAAACGTAAGTTACGTAAATCTTGTCACAAAGGGTAAGAATCAGAAAACAGTCACAATCAAAGCAAAGCCAAACTCCAGCAGTGTTAATCATGTCTAACATCTGAAGCTCGCAATTTTCTGGGTTCTAATGATCTTGGGCAGCTCCACTTATCCACCCACTTCTTCATACGCAGTCTACACAACTTGTCTTACAGGCTCAGGCCAATTTCACTCCACAGCTGTTGCCAACCTTGGCAATTGGTCATTCCACAGTCATGGCACCTCCAATATGCTGAGCTTTTCACAGAAATCAGCTTCACCAAGTCTCAACTTTTTACCATGACCCCTCCGGCCCCTGGGGTTTATACTGGAATTAAGGTGACACTTTCGGCAATGTCCTCTCCTGACCTCTCATGATGCCAAGCCTCAGCCATTCTTCATGATCGCTTCATGCCTTCAAAACCACTACCACCTGGGAGTCTCTAACACATTACCAAGTTCAGCTGTCAACACAAGATGCAGCCTTGACAGGCCCTGGAACACAGCTTGTGTGCACTGACCCTAAAAAAAAAAAAATGCTCCAATAAGACTTCAGCCCAATGACATTGGTCTTTTCTTAATCACATCTGATTTCTCAGCCACGGCGAATAAGCATTGATTATCCCAATAAAACAGAGGTTTAACTTCAGAGGTTATGGTCTCTTGTTAGTTGCCACCGAGTCTTGAACCCAATTGACAAGAAAGCACAGGTTTTTAATTCAAAATATCACATGAATGACCCTGATAAAGTCTTTAAGGGACTGTCAAACTTCCCTCTAAAAGTTCCTAAGCCAGGACTTTATCATATGCACTGCTCTCAGCAATCTTCCAAGTCGCCATCACAGCTCGTTAAGCTCTGAATACTCATTTACCTTCCCAGACCAAAGTTCCAAGCATTTTCACAATCTGCTCCAAACAGCATGACCAGGTCTGTCACAGCCGTATCCCATAGTCCTGGTACCAATCTCTGAGCCAATTTGGTTTGTGTTGCTATGATAAAACTATGACCCAAAGCAACCTGGTGCAATCAGGACAGGAACTCGAGTTGGGAACTGACACATAAATCATGAAAGTTTGCTGACTACTGACTTGCTCATGAGTGACTGGCTCACCCTGCCTTCTTATACAACCTACAACCACCTTCCCAGAATAAAACCACCTACAGTTAGCTGGGCCCTCCCATGTGTCTGAATTAGGGTTTTACTGCTGTAAACAGACACCACGACTGAGGCAACTTATGAAGGACAGCATTTAATTGGGGCTGGCTTACAGTTTCAGAGGCTCAGTCCACTATCATCATGGTGCAAAACCAGGCAGCATCCAGGCAAACATGGGGCTGGAAAAGAAGCCGAAAGTTCTACCTCAGGATCAGAAGGCAGGCAGGAGAAGATTGATTCTTCTGCATCGGGTGGAGCTTGAACAGCAGGAGCCCTCAAAACCCACCTACACAGAGACACACTTCCTTGAACAAGGCCACACCTCCTAATAGTGTCAGTTTCTATGGGCCAAGAGTATTCAAACCACCACACCACGTCAACAACAAGTCAAAATAGGTGTCCCAGAGTTTCCTACAGAGGAATTGGATGGAAGCGATGCCTCGGTTGAGATACCTTCTACCCAGTTATGTCTAGGCTTGTGCGGAGTTGAGACTCATCAGCACGGATATAAAATGACACCAAGGAGAAAGCGGAAGAGAAAGGAGAGAGCATTCAAAATGCCAAAGTAATAGCAATGAATGCTTAACATAGGGTATCTCTTGACGCGAAGACAGGTAGACAAAAGGCAACTAACATCTATACACTGACAGAAAGAAAGGAAAAAGAAAAAGCTAGAAGAGAATGAGTCCACTTGGAGATGCCCTCACTTTCAAATAAGATTCTCACTCTGTAGCTGTAGCTGGTCTGGAAACTCACTTTGTAGACCAGGTTGGCCTTGCTTATTGTGGCCAATATGTAAGGAAGAAAGGCTTATTTTGGCTCGCATTTTCAGAGGTAACATTCTATCCTGACAGGGTGTGTGTGTGTTCATATGTGTGTGTGTGTGTGTGTGTGTGTGTATGTATGTATGCATTTGTGTCTTCCTGTGTTCATGTGAATGTCTACATGTGGGTATGTGTGCATGAGTGTGTTCATGTGTGTGTGCATGTGTGTTTGTGCATGAGTGTGTTCATGTGTGTGTGCATGTGTATGTGCATGTGTGTGCATTTTTATGTATCTGTGTGTGCATGTGTGTGCATGCATATGTGTGTGTGTGTGTGCGCACCTAGAGCATGAACATTGAAGAATCCAGGAAACAGAGAAACAGAAGAGCAACCACACACACACACACACACACACACACACACACACACACAGGTAACCTTCAAATGCCCTTGGTGAGGGTGATGTACCTGACAGAGCACATCAAAGGCAGAGGAAATGAACAAAACAAAACAAAACAAAACAAACAAACAACAAAAAAAAAACTATGGACATTCTACCTCAAAGTTACTGCAGCCCATGGCATAACAAAAAGCCTTAGTAATTCTAAAAAGAAAATCATTTGAAAGGTTTTAACCAGCTTCAGTTTAAAACTGCATGACTACAGAAACCCGCTTCTCAACCCGACTGTATTCTTACAATCATTTGCAATTAAAACTCATTTTGAGGCCATCGAAATTTTATCAGACTAAGTTTGGTCACATGCACAAACTCCAGGAAGCTAATGGGAAGCAAGCCCCTCTAACCACTGCCAGCCCCAAAAGGCAGAACAACAGTGACACTTCCAGTGGCCTCAAATCTAGAACTGTGTGATAGCCACATCAGTGCTGCACTCCACTCTCAGACCCAGGCCGGCACGCAAATTTGCTGTGGTTGAGTTAATGGCAGGAATGAGGAAGCTGTTTCACTTAAGTTGTTTTCACAGCTTCAAGGAGCAAGATATACCTGTCAGTTTGCTCGGTTCTGAAAGAAGAACCAGCCATGGTAAGTCTGTTTTTAGAGGATAACAAGAAAAAAAAAACATCTTACATTTTGGAAATTAACTTGTGCCCCTGCTTCTTTGTGAGGGCCCTCTTCCTGGTTAGTCTACCCCTAGCATCCCAGTCTCCTAGCTTGCTTCACCCTCAAGTTCCACTCACAGGTACCTGTCTGTTTCTGTCAGGTGTGAAGCCAGAGGGACCAGAGCCTTAAAAAAAAAAAAAAAAAAAAAAAAAGCACTGCCTTTTGCTTTCCTGTGTCTCACGGTTGAGAGATGGTCTATGGTTGCCATGGCAATGATATCTTGCAACGATGCTGGGCAGCCTTCCAGGAGCTGAGGTTGGAAGCAATGGTTGCTAAAATACATCTGTCAGAGGTAACAAAGAATTCTCTGTGCAAACATTTCTGTAAGATCCATCCCCTGCATGGATCCTAATGCAATGGGTGTGGTGCAGGGCTGGAAAGCTGGGACAGGGTGTGTTGGCCTGAGACCACCCTATTACACACTATGGTCTCTGTTGCTCTGTTGTATGCCTCAGAATGAGGCCAAGACTTTTCACACACAGATGATGCTCTCTGGATAGCAAGTTGCAAGCTGATGCTGGGTCTGACCTAGGCCAGCCTTTGTCTAAGATTCATCTAGGATTTATAGTCACTTCCTCATATTTTCCTTCCATACCATCTCTAATAATTAAGTTCCTTGTTCTGAATTTACTGTTTCTATTAATGCTATTTCCTTATCCTATTTTATATATACTTATTATATAATAAGTATTTGATAATGCTTACTCAAATATAAGTAACTGAGCATTCAAGTTGAGCTTTTTGTCCCATCTTCAAACTGTGCCAAGACAAAACAAAACAAAACAAAAACCCCTATTGGATCTGCAGTGATAATTAGGGGTAAAGTGTTTGCTACGCGAGCATGAGGACTTGAGTTTAGACCTCCATCACCCACATAAAATCAGGGTGTGGTAGTGCATATATTTGAAACCCTAGCATTTGAATGGGCAGAGGCTGATGATTTCCCAAAGTTCACTGACAAGCCATTCTAGCCGATCACAGAGCCCTGGGTTCCCTGAGAGACTCTGTCTCCAGAAATAAAATGGAGAGAGATAGAGAAGAACACTCAGAACTGACCTCTGGCCCCTACACTCACATGTCCACATGCACATCTATCTGTACATGTAGATACCACCATTCTCTCGGGGAACAATTCAGAGCATATGTTCATCTAGACCAGTGGTTCCAGTGGGTCATGATATGTAAGACAGTCATATACCAGATATCCTATATATCAGATATTTATATTAGAATTCACGATAGTAGCAAAATTACTGTTATAAAACAGCAAGAAAATGATTTTAGTGTGTGGGGTCAGCACCTCATTAGGAACTGTATTAAAGGGTCTCAGCATTAGGTTAGTTGAGAACCACCGATTTTAACCAAGAACAGATCTGAAGTAATAATGCTAGTAAGTTACTGGAGTATAGCATGTGGTAGAGCAAAGCAGCTCACTTCATTGTTGCTAGGGAGGAAGCACCCACACTAGAAGAGCAGAGACAAGACACATCCTTCAAGCAGGCCTCTGCTGAATACTTTCTCCAAAGCACCATTCTACCTGGTTTCCATCAGCTCCCATCAATGTCACCAAATTATGTATCCACCATCAGTCAATCATTGATAAGGTTAGGTGCCTCATGATCCAATCATCTTCAGAAATGATCTCACAGATGAACACAGTCAAATCGGTGATCAAAGTTAACCCTAACACAGAGCACTGTGTAGTTACCATACCACCAAACTCTCTCAATATCCAGATATCCATGATGGTGTATCCTGCACACGTAGCATCTTTCCCTGGGCATATCAAAGTGCATAGTGAGATAATGACATTTTGGAAGACCTTAGGAACATGGAATCGTGCTCTCCAATGTGCAGGTGCTGCTGTTGAATGTCTATGCTGACAACAGCAGAGTGAAAATGAGCCAGAAGTTTATTACATTTGCCAAGACCACCAGTGATGCCTGGCAACAAATTACTTATAATATTGGAACTCTGAGTTATTTAAGCAACAATCACTGTGTGGCTTCCAACCCAGACCAAACCCCTGAACTGCATTACCACAAAGTTTGTGTGCAAAAATAAATCTGTGTTTTCCTCACCATCTCAGGCTTGGTTTGCTTTTTCTCCAGCTGTTCTGCGTTATCAGTATGCAAACATTCCTTTAATTATGTAGTAGTAGAAACTTCATGAGAGCTCTGCAGGTATTTTGGGGGTCTGGAAAAACATTGCATCCTTACCAAACGTATTTGCCCAAGTAATTGAACCCATGTCTAAGAGGGAAGAGTGGCATATTACACAAGCCTTGATCGCCAAAACTGAGCTACGCTCTGAGCGCACACTGAGTGACCTGGGTTTCTTGCTTGTTATGTTAGTCAGAGTTTCTACTGCATGATGAAAAACACCTTGACCAAAAGCAACTGGGGAGAGGAAACAGTTTATCTGACTTGAAATTCCATATCACTGTTTATTATCAAAAGAAGTCAGGGCAGGAATTCAAACAGGGCAGAAATCTGAAAGCAGGAGCTGATGACCATAGAGGAGTGCTGCTTACTGGCTTGCTCCCTATGACTTGATTAATCTGCTTTCCTATAGAACAAGGACCACCCACAATGGGCTGGGCTCTCCCCCACCAATCACTACTTAAGAAAATGACCTATAGACTTGCTTACAGTTGCGCCTTTTGGAAGCATTTTCTTAACTTTCTCTTCAGCCTTCTGAAACTTTTTCCTAATTGCCTGTGGGATCTCTCCTCTCAGGTGGCTTGGCCTGTGTCAAGTTGACATGAAACTATCCAACACACTTATGTCTGTCAACTTTGCTTATGAATTGTGTGAAGAAAACATAGCTAAGATTGAAAACCCCACATCTCTCTACCACTGAACAGTTTTTATAACCTTGGGTCTCAGGTCCCACAAGTACAAGACTCTTCTAACTGGATAGACACAAGGACAAGTGTCCCTCTCGCAACAGAACTGCTGTGGCACCTGGAGGAAGTCAAAGGGATTTAACATCCAGTTAAAAAATGCTGAATATGGGTCTGTGCCCAGATCTGACCCTATGCCACAGCTCTCTGTACCCAAATCCTGCCTGTGAGAGCTAGTGTCCCAGAAGTCCTGACACACAGGCCTACAGGAGGATCAAGCCACTGTCAAAGACAGCAGATGAGCTAAACCAGAGATAACCAGATGTCAAGGGGCAGGGCAAGGACTTGAGCAACAGAAATCAAGGCCACTTGTCATCATCAGAACCCAGTTCTCCCACCACAGCAAGTCCTGGATACTCCAACACAGGGGAAAACCAAGATTCTGGTTCAAAATCACATCTCCTGGTGATGTTAGAGGACTTTAGGAAGGACATAAATAACTCCCTTAAAGAAATACAGGACAACACAGGTAAACAGGTAGAAGCCCTTAAAGAGGAAACACAAAAATCCCTTACAGAATTACAGGAAAACACAATCAAACAGGTGAAGGAATTGAATAAAACCATCCAGGATCTAAAAATGGAAACAGAAACAATAAAGAAATCACAAAGGGAGACAACCCTGGAGATAGAAAACTAGGAAAGAGATCAGGAGTCGTAGACACAAGCATAACCAACAGAATACAAGGAATAGAAGAGAGACCCTCAGGTACAGAAGATACCATAGAAAACATTGACACAACAGTCAAATAAAATGCAAATAGCAAAAAGCTCCCACCCAAAATAGCCAGGAAATCCAGGACACAATGAGAAGCTCAAACCTAAGGATTATAGGTATAGAAGAGAGCAAAGATTCCCAACTTAAAAAGTCAACAAAATTATAGAAGAAAACTTTCCTGACCTAAAGAGATCCCCATAAACATACAAGAAGCCTACAGAACTCCAAATAGATTGGACCAGAAAATAAATTCCTCCCATCACATAATAATCAGAAAATCAAATGCACAAAACAAAGGGAGAATATTAAAAGCAGTAATGGAAAAAGGTCAAGTAGTGTATAAAGGTAGACCTATCAGAATTACACCAGACTTCCCACCAGAGACTATGAAAGCCAGAAGATCGTAGGGAGATGTCATACAGACCCTAAGAGAACACAAATACCAGCCCAGGCTACTATATCCAGCAAAATTCCCAACTAACATAGATGGAGAAACCAAGATATTCCGTGACAAAACAAAATTTACACAATATCTTTCCATAAATTTAGCCCTACAAAGTATAATAGATGGAAAATTTGAACACAAGGAGAGAAACTACACCCTAGAAAAAGCAAGAAAGTAATCTTCTTTCAACAAACCCAAAAGAATATAGCCACACAAACATAATTCCATCTCTAACAACAAAAACAATAGGCAACAACCATCATTGGTCCCTAATATCTCTCAACATCAATGGACTCATTTGCCCCAATAAAAAGACATACACTAACAGACTGGATACCTAAAGAGGACCCACCATTTTGCTGTGTAGAGAAAACACACCTCAATGACAAAGACAGACACTTCCTCAGAGTAAAAGACTGGAAAACAATTTTCCAAGCAAATGGTCCCAAGAAACAAGCTGGAGTAGCTATTCTAATATCAAATAAAATCTATTTTCAACCAAAAGTTATCAAAAAAGATAAGGAAGTACACTTCATACTCAAAGAAAAAGTCCACCAAGATGAACTCTCCATTGTGAAAATGCATGGGCACCTGCATTCATAAAAGAAACCTTACTAAAGCTCAAAGCACACACATTGCACCTCACACAATAATAGTGGGAGACTTTAACACCCCACTCTCAGCAGTGGACAGATCATGGAAACAGAAACTAAATAGAGACACAGAGAGACTAACAGAAGTTATGAATCAAATGAAATTAACAGATATCTATAGAACATTTCATCCTAAAACAAGAGAATATACCGCCTTCTCTGCACTGTCTCCAAAACTGACCATAGAATCGGTCACAAAACATGTCTCAACAGATACAAGAAGATAGAAGTAATTCCATGTATTCTTATCAGATCACTATGGATTAAGGCTGGTCTTCAATAACAACAAAACAAGTCCACAGACACATGGGAGCTGAACAATCCTCTACTCAATGAAAACTTGGTCAAGGAAGAAATAAAGAAAGAAATTCTAAATTTTTAGAATTTAATGAAAATGAAGGCACAACATACCCAAACTTATGGGACACAATGAAAGCTGTGCTAAGAGGAAAACTCATAGCTCTGAGTGCCTCCAAAATGAAACAGGGGAGAGCATACATCATCAGCTTGGCAGCACACCTAAAAGCTCTAGAGCAAAAAGAGAAGCAAACACACCCAAGAGGAGTAGAGGGCAGGAAATAATCAAACTCAGGGCTGAAATCAACCAAGTACAAACAAAAAGAACTATTCAAAGAATCAACAAAACCAGGAGCTGGTTCTTTGAGAAAATCAACAAGACAGATAAACCTTTAGTCAGACTTATCAGAGGGCACAGAGAGAGTATCCAAATTAACAAAATCAGAAATGAAAGGGGAGACATAACAACAGAAACTGAGGAAATCCAAGAAATCATCGGATCCTACAACAAAAGCCTATACTCAACAAAACTGGAGAATGTGGATTGAAATGAACAATTTCCTAGACAAAATTCAAATTTAAAGGCAGTGAAGTACTTTTAAATGTTTACCTGCTGCCTTACCACATACCTATTTAGTATTTAACTCAAATAGTATCACAATCAGCCATAAGCTTCCCATTCCCATGTTCCATTAATCTCTTGCATCACAAACAAAATTTCGCTGTCCTTAAAAAAACAAAGATCCGAATATGAAGCCCAACAATATGCCTTCATGAGAAGCCGCTTTTCTCTAGAAACATCAGTATCACAGTGGCATTCTTGCAGAAGAGGAGAGTGCCCACTCTATGAGAGAGGTGTCACAGAGGCCCAGAGGCGGTGTCCATGGAGAGTCCCAGGCACAGTAGCAACGTCCTGGCAGACAAGGCAATGCTCATTCAGGAAACAGTAGCAGGAGAGGCAAATAGAGCACCACAAACCCCACAGGAGATGTGGGACACTCTTTTGAAACTTCCCTCACAGAAAGTTGGGAAGAAGTTTCAGAAGGATGAAGAGGAAGTTAGTACATCATAGAACGTTAGGGAACTGGGGTTCGTGGTAACCCACCCAAGGTTAGCACTTTAAGTTCTTCTTTGAGAAGTGTATTTAAATGCTACAAACCCAGGGGTGAAATACGTCGTCCAATGAACTCTATGTGCATGTTCTCTGAAAACCTCATACCACTCAGGCAATACCTACCTGGTGGTCTTTGTTCTGTCCACTATGGAAAGAGGCCTGCTGGTCCCTCTAGAGTAACTTATTGAATCACGTTTTATGAATTCTAAGGGTCCAGCTGAAGGTGTCACAGGAAGAGAATGGTGTCTATGAGAGGAGTTCCAGTGTGGTACCAGAAAAGGAGGATCTTCTCAAATCAAATCTATGTTCTATGACAACATAGACAGCTTATTCATCAAAACAGTAGCCCTCGAAATACTTGAAGACGACTGACTGTCACAGCTCTGTGTAGTCTCTCCTCACCCTCTCTGTGTTAATTTGAATGAAAATGCCCCCCATAGGTTCTTGGATTTAACCACTTGGTCTCCAGTCAGTGCTGCTCTTTGGGAAGATAGCGAACCTTGAGGAGATGGAGCCCTGATGGATAAAGTAAGTACCTCACGGGGATGGACTTTGAGGTTTCACAGCAAATGGTCCCACATTCTGTTCTCTTGCACTGAGCTTCCTGCGTGTGGATGAAATAAGATCACCCTGCTTCCTGATGACCAGACTGGCCTCGAACTCCTGCTTCCAGGCCTTACCCAACATGAAAGACCATAGCCTGTGGAGTCTCAAGGTACCCAGTGGTGAGTAACTGTCAAGTCCCAACATGCCCAGTGGTGCTTAGAATTTGGAAGGGAAGATTATCAGTAAGGTAAAACAGAGTGATGGCCTTGAGAACAAACCATGAGTGACCAAAAAGCTGCTATAGAATCATCTGGAAAGGAGGAACAAGGCAAAGCAGCAGCTCCTTCCAAAGCTGCTTCCGGTCAGCCCCGACTGCAAATGGAGGTGAGGCCAAACTCCCTTGCCTGGCTCCAGCACCATATTTTAGATCATCTAATGGAAAACGCCGTCGACTGTGCCTCTCAGATCTCAAACACAAAGCTGTCTCCAATCAGCCTCAGAAATGAGGGCAAAATAATCAGGCTATTTATGTGCCGTGGGATCCATGGAGACCAGAGGCAGGTGTATTTTATAAATATCAAAGCTGACCTAAAAATGTGTTTAATAGTGAATCTTTTCTAAGAACCAGAGCAATCAGATGTACCTTATGAAAGACCAAAACAGTGCTCACCCAGTATCAGGTAATTGCTATAAGGGCCTTGAAGAGTTTTTCTGACCTACTGTTTTGTTGATTTTAGGGATAATTCAATAAGGTCATTTGCAGAGAGTTCTTTTTGGTTTACAAGGCGTAGTTTAAAACTCATTTCTGCTCTGTAGCCAACAGTACTTTAGTGTCTGCAAACAGCGAGGGCCACCGGAGGCCAGCACTCAAAATAAGACCATGACTATCACCGGGCAGGCATATTCACATAAATAACAGGGGCAGTCTTGAATGAGGAACCATACAAATAAATAGAGTAAATTTATACCAGCTGGGTTTTACCTAATCAAAAAAAAATACACATTGAAATATTCCTTTTTGATCTATTGGAAAGATAATAATAATAATAATAATAATAATAATAATAATATCCCACTGTGGAACACAAACAAAAGAGATTTTTCCCAGAGCTTCCAGCAAGGTGACCACATGGGTAGGGGGTCACATACCACTGGGACCTTCTGTCTCTAGGGCTGGGGAGATGGTTGTGCTGCATGGGTTTGAGGGCTGGGTTCTTATCCCCAGCACCCATGTAAATGCTGAGCAAAGATGGCCACCCACTTGTAAGGTAAGCCTCAGCAAGTAGAGGAGATGGTTGTGGGGTGGATGGTAAGTTAGATTAGCAAAACCAGAGAGCTTTGGGTTCAAGTGAGAGACCAGAGCAACTGAGGAAAATGTGTGACCTCCAGCTTCCACATGCATGTGTACACATACACCCGCATACACATATGCTCCCCCACATACATGAACACCAAACACATATACATGAAAATTGCCCCTTCTCTCTGTCCAGCTGTTGCCATCCTCGTGTGGCAGGTCCACCCTTCACAGTTGCCTGTGGGATGCATGACATACCTGCTTTCTTCTCTCAGTTGACCAAGAAAAGTTACCTCCAGGCCAGATCATGTGACGTGATCAGTATGACCGAGTCCCTCTCTGCTTATGTTTCCTTTGACTGTCATTCTGAAGATAATGGGGGTGTTTTAGCAGCATGCCTTCCTTACTACAAAAGTGCCATTGCCTTAAGTCTTGCCTCTCCTAGATTCACAGTCGCCCAAGTATCTCTACCGAGTTCCTTGGTCAAGAGTCCCTGTATTTCAGTCTGAAATTTGGTATCAACGTTATAACCCACTGCTTTGCGACGCCAGCGCTTCACGAGAAGACAAGAGCTCTGCTAATTGCGCATCCGGGATACTCGTTAAGTTACTCTGAAGCAGGACAGGCATCACTCGGCCATGTAAGACGAGGCAGCGTGGGCACACGTGCTTAGGGTGGCAGCATGGATATTGGTGTGCCCGAGTCACCCTCTTGTTCTCAATATTGTCCTGCTTGTCCTAATTCAGTGCTGCATCATCTTCTTGCACATGTCTAAATCACTTTGGGAACAGATAAATCAGAGCTTTTCTTGCCCTTGTCTTTCCACACTGTTCCAGTCATCCGTCTGACCGTGAAAGAAAGGCAACGGCTTGGAGGATTAAATAGACCGTGTTGTCGTCATAGCAAAGCCTCTCTGAGTCAGTGTGGACAAGTATGCGTGTGCATGTGTGTGTGTGTGTGTGTGTGTATGTATGTATGTGAGAGAGAGAATGTGAGAGTGAGAAAGTATGTGTGTATATGAATATTTGTGAGAAAATGTGTGCAAGAGGCAGAGAAAGTGTGTATGAGTATGTGTGAGAGACAGTATGTGTGTGAATATATGAGTGTCTGTGAAAGCATGGGTATATGAGAAAAAGTGTGTGTGTGTCTACGTGTGTATGCGTGTATGTGTGTGTGTGTGTGTGAGAGAGAGAGAGAATGTGAGAGTGAGAAAGTATGTGTGTTTATGTGTGTATATGAATATTTGTGAGAAAAATGTATGCGAGAGGCAGAGAAAGTGTGTATGAGTATGTGTGAGAGACAGTATGTGTGTGAATATGTGAGTGTATGTGAAAGCATGGGTGTATGAGAGAAAGTGTGTGTGTGTCTACGTGTGTATGCGTCTGTGTGTGTGTGTGTGAGAGAGAGAGAGAGAGAGAGAAAGTGTGTATGAGTATGTGTGAGAGACAGTATGTGTGTGAATATGTGAGTGTCTGTGAAAGCATGGGTGTATGGGAAAAAGTGTGTGTGTGTGTGTCTACGTGTGTATGCGTGTATGTGTGTGTGTGTGTGTGAGAGAGAGAGAGAGAGAAAGTGTGTGGGTGAGGGTGTGAAACTGTATGTGTGTGTGTGTGCGTGCATATGTGTATATGAGTATTTATGAGAAAAGTGTGTGTATATGTATAAGAGAAAGTGTGTGTGAGAGGCAGAGAAAGTGTGTGTATGAATGAATATGTGTGGGGGAAAGTGTGTGTGTGAATGTGTGAGTTTATGTGAGAGTATGGGTATGTGAGAGAAAGTGTGTGCATGTGTCTATGTGTGTGAGTATATGTATGAGTGTGTGTGTATGTGTGTGTGTGTGTATATGTGTGTGTGAGAGAAAGTGTGTGTAAGTTTATGTGAGAGTCTGAGTGTATGTGACAGAGTGTGTGTGAGTTTGTGTGACTATGAGTGTGTATGTGAGTTCATGAAACACACTGACACCATACACCATGAACCGGACTCTGAAAGGAACAGTATCAAAGCCATAAAATGTTGCTCCTTTTCTTTTTGTCCTGTACAGAACATAAAAGCTGGCCTCAATTCTTTTCTTATAAGAAGAAATTATATATCAACATTTCAAAAGCCGTATAAGATCCTATTGTTATGCCTTCGTGAACTAAAGGAGTAGAAAATTAATTGAGTCTTTAACTGGCAAGACCTCTGTCAGACAATAGTCCCTACTTTCAAAGATATGATGTGTTTTCTTTCCATGGTTCAGTGCAGGATGGACAGTAGACCAGGCAGCCCTCACCTAGGTGAACCTGAAGACCACAGCACAGGGCTTTCTCTCTTTAATTGCCTTTTCTCAACCACACCTGGAATCTTTAATATTTTACTTCCCCCTTTGAAGATTCTAACCTTGTCATCTAGAAAACATGGATTGGAAAATGAAGTGATTTTTAAAAGTGTGTGTGACCGAGAGCTCAAAGGGCACTGACAGTTTCCACCCAGACCCCTGACTGCCCAAGAGAGAAGTAATACCAAGATGTACAAACTTCTGCCCACTCTGAACAATTCCCAGGGCTGGGCTGTTAGCTTCTCACTCTGAAGAGTTAGCTGTGGCGCTACAGTAGCACCTGCTGGTGTGACTCTCGTATTTGCAGAGAATCGTGGAAAAACTCCATTTTCCCCCCAGAATAAAGTCAATGAACAGGAGGCTTCAGGATTCCGGCTTTACTGTGTGGCCAGGTTCGAAGCTCGGTTGAAATCTGTTAAATTGCGATTGGGATTTTGAATTTCTCTGGAGGCAAAAGGTAACAGACTGTGGTTGTGCATTGCGTACTCCCAACCCACAAGTTACCTTAAATAGAACTTTCCCCTACTCTGTGGGTTTTTTTAAAATTACAACACATTTTTTTCACTCTTTCAGTGATAACCTGCTTCTTTGACGGTTGCTAAAGTGATGACACGGACTTTCTTTAACGTTTCCCCCTGATGGGTGTATGGATGCAGTGCTGGACATCCAACATCCACACAGGCACAACACAGAAGCATATGCGCTCTATGGTTCTGGGGAGCTGTAGCAAGTGTGTTTGGTTTCGACCCAGACAATTTAAAAACACTAGAAAGGAACACAGATATGTGGGACACCATGAAAAAACTAAGCCCTTCCAATTACAGGCATAGATGAGGGAGAAGAACCACAAGTCAGTGGCATGGACCAGATACTCAACAATTATAGAAAGAAGCGCCCCCAAATGAAGAGAACTGTGTGGGCTTTCATCAGTGCCCATGGGTTCACTGTGTCTGTGAATCCTTCTTTGCGTCTTAATCACGTCTTTTCTTTCTTGCCCTAAGAAACCATGCCCTGAGACTTCACTGGCTATTACTCAGAGAAGAGAAAGTATGAATGACCCTGAAGTATGAATGTCTCCCACCTGGTAGTCAAGAGAAAGTTGACTTGATGATCTAAGGACACACAACAGACTTAATAGAACCCACTAGGTTCCAGAAGGTTCCTCTTCAGAGACTCGTAGTCCCCAAGGTTTCCAAATGTCCTAGGTATGAGAATCCAAGCCACATTGGATACACAGCGTTACAGGGCCTGGTTCATATCTGTGGACCATTGGCCACACGGCATGCAGGGTACTCAAGCTGTGGGAAGATGGGACTCTGGAAGATATGTGTGCTTCTCTGCTTCTAAGATTCTCTCTGATGAACTCAACTGTACGACTCCGTCACCAGAAGAGATCGAGATATGGCTCCTGATTTTTCCTCGAACAACCATTTCAGACTCTAGCCAGAACTCTACCCAGAGTTATCAGGCAGCATCTCCCATGGTCAAATGTCCGTCCAATCTTTACCTATCACTCTATGATATCATAATTTAGAAAGTTCTCATACTGACCAAGGTAAATGTCTCAGTACTAATGTCCACATTACACAATGACTTGTTTACGACGCAAAGAGGTTTCTGAAGACATCCCATTAAAATGTTTCGGTAAATACGTATTTGCAATTTCTTGAAAGAACATGGGAGCTTCTGAGCACAAAAGTCAGTAAGAGGCTCTTATAACACTATAGTCATTTGCCAGCCAAAGCATTTGGGTCTGGATATGAGGCCCTGCCTCTTTATTTCTTTCCACACGGGTATGTTCTCTTGGTATGGGACAAATACATGTATTGAGGGTATAGTGGGGTCATGGACACTACTACCAATGTTTCCAACGTTATCACCAAGTAGTTATTTATAATATTTAGTCATTGCTCACTGAATCTAAAATGAACACTCACTCAGGAATATTTCCTATAAGCAATCATAAGAGAAAGACACAAAGCTATGATGGATCCCCCCCCCCCTAAATAATAGGCCCAATTAAAAATAGGGACTAGTGGTGTCTACCATATGCATAAAAACATAATAGCGTAAGCTTTAACAAAGTTTAAATAAAGATATCAGCAACTCACCAAATGCTTCATACACTGAAGGGAATTTAAGGGATGGAACTGCATATTCTTTACACATTTGAATGAAATCTTTCAGCAGCATCTGTTCCACACAATTTAGCTAGCGATCTCAGAGGATTCCAGAACATAATCATGGTAAGAGTGCCGCTCCAGAATAAAAGTCTGAGCAAGCAATGAAAGGAAAATAAATGGATTACAGCAAGCATACTAAAAAGGAAAAATAGCGTGAGACAAATTCCCCCCAAGAAACTAGTGATAAGGAATAGATTGTACTGTGTTTGCCTAGGCTGCTTTGTCTTTTATTTGCAAATAACATGTTCAGCTCAAAGGAAAAGATAAAATCAAATAGAATTATTTGCCAGGTTTCCCCCCCCCCAGGGCACCATAGTACTTTCAGATAACAATAACAAACAATAACATATTTCCAGGGCTTAAAGTTGATTTACACATGTGCTTGTCCGCACAAAGGAGAGTCTGGAACAATGGCCACAGCTCCCCAGTCAAGTAAGTAGCTAGGAGTGGCTCTGCCTAGCAGCAGTTCCTGAGGGGAAGCAACTTCATTAACATATAAGCAATACACAATGCTGGCCCTTATCTAGCACAGGACCCAGGACTGGTGATCCCATTAGCTGAATTCAAAATTTAGGAACTTGGACTTTGAAGAAAGACTTCAAGAAAGGGGACAAAGGTCTCTCTGCTCTAGCAGGAGGCCAACTGCCTGCATTCTGGGAAGAGAACTGAGGGAGTGACCTCAGTGTTTATAGAGGTCGAACACCATGTGGAAGCTGTTATGACAGAATCAAACGGTGGGTAGAAGCTGATTCTGTCACTGCTGGCTTCCAAATGGAGGTGCAACCCCCAGGTGAGCTGGAGAAGTGGAGCAAGGAAGCAGGCTTGTACTTACTTTGGAGAGAGTTTGGGAAGACTGGCTCACCAGCTCAAAGTTCCACACTCATATACGCCATTTTTGCTCTGTCTCTTGTCGCCAACATGAGGGTCCTGAGGGTTTCGGCCATACATTCAATGAGATGGCAAAAGCAAGCAGAGAGGGAAAAAGACGACGGTGGAAAGGGTAAACAAGGCAGGTCTACTCTCCCCTAGACAGGCTCCAGTGGGGGAACGGCTACTAATATTCTGCCAAGCGGGCAAACTATTAAACTGACTTCTAATGTGAGTTCTCGCTCTATGCACAGATGCACGCACCTCCCGACTTCCATTTGTTGGAGCTGAGGATTGACACGGAGACCCACTATTGGCCAAGGTACAGAAAAGACTGCAGATGGCTGAGCCATCCATGGGGCAACTGTATCCCATTCCCTCCACCCAAGGTTCAATAAACATTGGAGGCGAGGGGGGCAGAAAGACTATAAGTGCCAGAGGGGCAGGGAAAACACGGAAACAGTGACCAATATCCCAATGGGGTAGCTACATAATTGAATCCCGTCACTGTCACAGCAGTTACAAGGTATGGGCAAGATCAAGCCAGACCAAATCCCAACATGGAGAGAAGAGGTAGACACAAAGCCTTACCCCTAGCCAGGGAGTTATTGGTGCTTGACAGTTACTGGGAGAAGGGAAGTCTGCATTCTCTGAGAGTGTAGGACAGTGTTTTTCAACCTGTGGGTCACAACCCCTTGCAGGTCCAACTACCCTTTTACAGGAGTCACCCAAGACCATGAGAGAGCACAGATATTTACATGATGGTTCATAACAGTAGAAAAATTACAGTTATGATGTAGCAATGAAAATAATTTTATGGTTGGGGGGGGGTCACCACATCATGAGAAACTGGGTTAAAGGGTCACAGCATTAGAGCAGTGGAGAACCACTGATGTAGGCCCTGGTAAGTTGACCACTATGATTCAATAGAAGGATATACATCTAAGAGCATATATATGAGCAGCACAAATTCTACTAGATGGGGAAAACACTGATGAATGTTGGATGGGTGTGGAAGGTGTAATGGTTTGTATATGCTCATCCCAGGGAGCAGCATGTGAAGGTGCAGCCCTATTGGAGTGGGTGTGACCTTGTTGGAGTGGGTGTGGCCTTGTTGGAGAAGGTGTGGCCTTGTTGGAGAAGGTGCGGCCTTGTTGGAGTGGGTGCGTCACTGTGGGTATGGGCTTTAAGACCCTCACCCTAGCTGCCTGGAAGCCAGTCTTCCACTAGCAGACTTCAGATGAAGATGTAGACCCTCAGCTCTGCCTGCACCATGCCTGCCTGGATGCTGCCATGTTCCTGCCTTGATGAAAATGGACTGAACCTCTATAAGCCAGTCCCCATGAAATGTTGTCCTTATAAGAGTTGCCTTGGTTGTGGTGTCTGCTCACAGACAGCAGTAAAACCCCAAGTAAGACAGGAGGGAATGTGGAACTGGAATGAGTTGGTGGAGAGTGAATTTAATTGAAACACATTGTGCGAAATTCTCAAAGAATGAGTGAAAAACTGTTTAACAACAACAAACCAGCATTGGGTCCATCACACACTGCTGCTATCAGACAGTACTGTGCAGTGGGAAATAGGTTGGTTGTCCTCCTAAAAGTGTCACGTAGCCACTGGAACTCTTATGTGGTGTGACTGTACCTCACCGGTGCCTCATTGGGTGTGGAAACAGAACCTTGAAAGAAGGACATCTGCCCACAGCTGTGCCGTTGGAACCCCACCGGGTGGCTGTCCCTTCAGGCACTGTGACATGTCCATCCCCAGTAGATGTTAAGTAAATGAATCCATCTTCAGAAACAGAACCAGAGGATCAGAGACCATGCAGGTGCCACTGCCACACGATGCAGAAAATTAGACAAACCACCGTCACGGCGGCCAGAATAATTGAGAGCCTACCCGCCCCAAATCCATCATCCCTCACAGTTCACACTACGCAACAGGCGCAGGGCCATGGGTACCAACCTGGCCTTGCTCTGAACATCGTTCATACTCGTTCTCAAGAGAAGAGCACACAGAGACCCTCACACCCCCTCCTCAAAAAACTGCCTCTCCATTAGCTCAGTTTAGAAACAGGGTTTATACAAGATCAATGCAATACAAAAATCAAAACTTATTTTCTGAGAAAGAAAGAATCGAGGATGAAAAATTCCTGAAATCCTAAGTAGCACTCCATCTTTCAGATTCAAATTACTTACAATTCCATAACAATTTTTACCTTTTCATGATTTTTTTTCATTGTGTTTTATTTCTGGGGAGAAGAAGGGGAGTCCAATCAAGGTGTCACAAACTATGGTACACATGGGGGAGGTCAGAGACTCTCGTAGGAGTCAGTTCTTCTACTCTGTGGGTCCCTGGAAACAATCAGATCATCAGGCAAGGTGCTTTGCCAACAGACCCTCAGGGCCCTCTCCTCCTCTAGAGAGTAACCTTGGCTCTGTGGAGCTGCTAGAAGAATCCTGGTCAGACACCTCAGCAGAGCTCTCCTACTTAGAATGCATCACCAAGCACTTCAGGACCACTGCCAGCACCTTATTGCACAGCTCTTCAACAAGGATCCTGTCAAGTCAGTTTAGGCACAGTCTTCCTTCTGCCCTGATGTTCCCACCCAGTAAATCTCGTTCCCTCCCTCTTGACTACAAGCCCTCCCTTCTCCTTGCCGAACTCAAGGTTGTTCTGAGTTCCCTCCCGTTGCAAACCCTACACTGCAGCATTGAACTCTGGGTTTATTCGAGTGTCCTCCTGAGGCAGAGCCCGAACTGCAGCTCTGCAGCACCAGTCTACCTACTCTTAGCAAACCGTGACTCGTTTTTCTTTCTCTATGACATTAGGACTCTTCAAAACCACACAGAAATGTCACAGGGTGCTCAGAGAGAGAAATCAGGATATATATATATATATATATATGAATATGAATGACAGAGGGATGCAAATAAAATTCAATGGATTCAGTGTCTAAATTGGCAAAAAAAAGTGAGTGCCACTGTTAATAAAAGTTACTCCCCGGTGTTTGTCACCTTGTGGTTTGAGTGAGAACTGTCTCTCATAAGCTTATGTATCTAAAACTTGGTTCCCATTTGGTGGTCCTGTTTGGGAAGGTTATGGGGATAGGCCTCTTGGGTTTGGACACTTAACCTGCTTCCCACTATCTTTTTCTGTATCCTGTGTGTGAATGAAAATGTGACCAACCAGTTTCCTGCTCCTGTCCTGCCCCTGCCCTGCCCCTGCCCCCACCCCTGATCCTGCATGCCTGGACTCTAGCCCCAAGAACCATAAGCTAAATAAACTCTTTCTTCTATAAGTTACCTTCGGTCATGGTATTTCATCACATTAGCAGAAAAGTGACTAATACAACCACAACCAGTAAGTGTGGCAGCCGGCTGGAGTGCATATGCTATGGAGTTTTCCTTTAGTTTCATTTGGCTGCTACTGGGCTGTGAGCCCAGCCGTCAGTAACTGTCTGGAAACATTCCATACACAATGTCCTACAGAAAACCTCTCATCCGCAGCTATCGTTCTAACATCTCTTTAAATTGCCAAACATAGAAACGCTTGTCTGCTGATTTTCGCTCTTACTAAATTCCAAATCTGGAAGTCTTTCCTCAGAAGTGATCGTGGGTGGGCAGATATACTCCAGTCTGTCTTTTAATCAGCGTCACTGTGCTTCAAAGCCAGGAGGAGCGCAGCCGGCTCCGAAAGCCATCTGGACAGTTTTTATAAAGTTCCACAGAGACCCATCATTTAGCTCAGCAGTGCCATTCCAGGGAATCCTCCAATGTACCTCCACCGACCCCCACAACCACTCCTAAAGATTATGACAAATTTAGTCACTTCAAGTCACTCAGACGCATGTATGTTACAGTTCTGCAAACCAGTTCATTCAGAACACACTGATCTTTCATGGTTCAAGCATTAGATCATCAAGGTTTCATTTCTTTCCACTATTAAAGGGGAGCTCTAATCCCTGTATTTCTTTCCTTCTCTCAGAGGCCCATATACCTTATCCTTTCCAGATTTGCTGTGACTGGGGAGCCAGTTTTCTCTCACTGTACCATACTCAGCATCTCCACAGAGAACCCCCTGCTTTCAATAACGCATGTGACTGTGAGGTTGGTAAAGTCTAGACACACCCAGAAGTAAATCCTCAAAGCCACCTTTCACAAGAACCCTCCAGGATCCACTCAAGGGTGATTCAGGAGCGACTTTGCAGGAACAGGCACACATAATGGAAGCTAGCTTGTCTGCCAGTTGATCTCTGACCTTTTCAAGTTCAAATCCCCCAAACACAGTACAGCGACTTTCCCTCATAAGGCCCAGAAGAGACACACAAAAGATCACAAATCCCCCTTCTCTCACGGCCCACCAAGCAGCTTCTCCTTCTCCCTTCTTGTAAAGTCCCCACTGCCAATCAGACAAGCAGATGTAATCTCAGAGTTCCCACCCTGCTGGGTGGTCAGTCATGGAATGAAGCTTATGTCTCTCTGAGAGCCCAGTGCCATCAATGCCAGGGAGATCACAGGCACCTAAAGAAATCCAAGATAGAAGAATGCCCAATATAGTCTTAATAGCAACACTGATAAGGATTCTAGATCAATCATGATGTGGGAAATACATCAGGTCCCTTTGGCCCTTTGTATTCCTGACCACCATCTGTATAGAGCAGGAGCTCTCAACCTGTGGGTTCAAAACCCCTTTGGTGGTTGCATACCAGATATCTACATTATAACTTGTAACAGTGGCAAAATTACAGTTATAATGTAGCAATGAAATAATTTTATGGTTGGGGGGGGGCGTCACCACAACATGAAGAACTGTACTAAAGGGTTGCTGAGAACCACTGGTATAGAGTCACTGAGGAAGGTGACAGTGGATATGTACTTAACCACCCAGGGTAACTGCAGGTACACAGTAAGCACCAAGATGTCTCAATAGAGTTCAAGCAGGAAGACACATATCTCCATGAGGTCCTTCTTAGTCGGTACTAAAAACTATATATTTAGGGCTGAAGAGATGGCTCAGCCGTTAAGAGCACTGACTGCTCTACCAGAGGTCTTGAGTTCAATCTCCAGCAACTACATAGTGGCTCACAACCATCTGTAAGGGGATCCAATGCCCTCTTCTGGTGCAAGGTACTCATATACATAAAATAAATAAAAACATTTTTTAAAAAACTGAATATTTGACATAGAAGAGAGAGTGAGTAAATCTTGTGTTAATTTGAAGTCATTAAAGTTAATTTATAGGTCAGAAAAAAGGGGGCCTTGTAATTTGTCTATTTATTGGTTTTCAAGAGGGAATTATTTTCCCTGAGGGGGCAGTTTGGCGCTGTCTCAGTCTACACTAACTGTTGAGATTCTCAAGGTGAGTGGTTGAGGACAGACAGGCTGGGATGCTTCCTACAAAGCTCAGAACACTACTCTGAATGATCCAGTCCCAAACTTCAACCTGCTGGGTTTGAGAAAAATCTGACTTAGAGAAACAACAAAATATACTTAGGCAATTGCAGAGTAGAAAAATCTCTTAGGGGAGGTATTTTTTCCTTTTCTGGACACATTACTAATGAGTCTTAGAGCCTTCTGGTCAACCTGCACACTGTCTACAGTGACCACAGCTGAAATTGTTGGGAAAAGACTACAGTCCCAGTGAACATTTGCACCAGAAACAAAGAAGGCTGCTTTCTCCCCTGTGGGTGCTACCCAGAGAGCACCCCTAGATATTGGAGCATAGGTCATCAGCATATCTTGGATACAATGTTTCTCCTACAATTACAGATAAGGAGGAGAAAAGGAAGAAAGAATCCTGGTTGCCTTGGGACTTTTTCTGTCTTAGTTAGGGTTTTACTGCTATGAACAGACACCATGACCAAGACAGCTCTTATAAAAAATAACATTTAATTGGGGGTGGCTTGCAGCTTCAGAGGTTCACTCCACTGTCATCAAGGCAGGAACATGGCAGCATCCAGGCAGGCACAGTGCAGGAGGAGCTGAGAGTTCTCTGTCTTCATCTGGCGGATGCTAGCAGAAGACTGGCTTCCAGGCAGCTAGGATGAGAATCTTATAACCCACACCCACAGTGACACATCTATTCCAGCAGGGCCACACCTTCTAATTGTGCCACTCCCTGGGTCAAGCATATACAAACCATCACACTTCCCAAGCATGCATTGTTTGCCACCAGAGGCCTTTTGTTTGGAAGCTAGCCAAGTGTGTGTGCACGCTGAGCCCATCCTCACAGAAGGCCTAAGGACCCGTGTGCTTATTCCCACTAGTGGCAGAGACTCCTAAACATGTCACGCTGCCTCTGACTGCCTCAAAGAATTATGCTGGCAGTGCTTATATCGTAACAGCCACTGCTTGTGATATTTTACCCAAATGCACAGCCCTGGAGGGGAGAGAAGAGAAGTAATAAAACATCTGCCGGGGGGCTAGCTTGAAGGGAGGGATTCTGTGAGTTAGAGGGTTTTGAATTAAGGAGTAAAAGCTGGGATGTCAAATATTACAGGATGCGCGTGCATTGGCTCCCCGTAGCCTACGTCTCCACATCCACAGGGGGAAATCCTAACCTACTTATGCTGCTTGCTTTGACAAACAATCATAAGCAATGTCAGGAATTACAAAGAGCCTAATTTTGTTTTTCTACCTTCCTACGTGGAGGTGTGGTGGGCCACACTTGACACAGACACAAAGGATTGACTCCCTTTAGTGGGTTTTACTCAGTGTAGATTCTTGATGGG
Source organism: Rattus norvegicus (assembly GCF_021556685.1). Classification (NCBI taxonomy): domain Eukaryota; kingdom Metazoa; phylum Chordata; class Mammalia; order Rodentia; family Muridae; genus Rattus; species Rattus norvegicus. The sequence continues at coordinate 133,772,307 of NC_141540.1, forward strand.
TTTTTCTGTTGTTGTTTGGCGGCAGGAAGAGGGGATGGCTGGGGAATTGGCTGCGTTCCTTTTTAATGAAAAAACCCAGTGTCGAAATGATCGTCAGGGTTTCTTTTTCTTCCCCTCCAGCCCATCACAGTCAAGTGTTCACCACAGGCTCGGGAGCAGTGAGCCGCCCCAGCTTTGTAAAGACCAAGTCTAATAAACAAAACAAACCGTGTCGTTTCACACTAATTCAAAGACTCTTCTGCAACTGCTGTGTGCTGAGGATGCCAAGAACTGAACTGTAACCCAAACAGAAACACATTACACCGCCAGGAAATGGCTAATGCGGCCTCCCATAAACGATCTTTCTAAATGTTTTAAGCATTGGTGAATTCATCGTTTTGGAAAGGGTCCAAACACATGCAGCATTACGTGTACAAATGTATCTTTCTCACAAAAAACAAGCCCACTTGCCTTTGACGTGGCTAGGGGAAACAGAGCATTTGAGTAGGGGCCAGCCTAGTGCTTTGGCATGACCTGGTCACGCAGTGTGTTACCACTGTTGCCAGAACTTAGTGGTGTTTCTAGCTCCATTTCTTTTCCTCTTAGGAAGGAGCCCAACTACTCTGGAGTCTTACCCATTGAACATGGGAAATACAAAAACCTCTTTAGAGTTCCTATGTTAACGCAAGTGGCAGACACTTAAACTTCATTTCCAGAGGAAAATGGTGGTGCCTTCTCCTCAAAAGAAATTCCTGACGATGGACAGAGCCCCCTCTGTGCCCATTCGTAGGAAGGCAAAATCCACAAAGGCTGTGAGCATAGAACAGAGCTTCGCTCCATCAGTAAACACCCTGCTACCTTCGAAAGTAGAACTGGGCACACGAGGTCTGACAAACCAAAGCACTGCTTTGTGGAGGCCCATGTTTAGCAATTCTCCAGCAAGCCCAAAGCCACCCCATGGGACATTTCAAACTGAGCCGAACTCAGGACTTAGTACAGATTTAGTCCTAGGCATTTGGAGCTCTTCTCTCCCCTCTCGTGAACCCACGCAGGTTTGTTCCCAAAGTGCCCTAAGTAAGTCCCACATAGCTGGTGGGAAACCATCGTCAGGGCCCTTGGAAAAGACAAGTGCTTAGGTACGCTAAGGTTGTTGGTGTGGTGAGAAAGGAGGGTGTCTTCTCATCAATCTGCTGACTGCTTACCTACTTCCTCGCAGCTCTGTATCACTCTATCCCTGCTTTGGAAGCCCAGTCTTATGCACTGAAGATGGGTTCTTTTAAAGTCTGAACAGTTCAAGACACCATCAAAGTCTAGGTGAGAGGAGGGCAAAGGGATTTCTTTTCTACTTGCCCAGTAGTTTCTGTCGCTTGAGTGTCTGTGGACTCAGGTACCAACATGAGGCTTCCTCAGAGGCTCTCAGACCTTTCAGCAATGGTTACACAGATGTTTATAACCTGAGCTACTTGTGTAGGCTCCTGGTGGCTAGTTCAGGATGATTCTGCCACTCCACTGCTATCCTCTAACACCAAGAATGGTAGCTGTTATGTTTTAACTAGAAATGTTCCCATAGGTTTGTGTACTGTAACATTTGGAGGAGTTGATTCAGGGAGTCCGTTCTGGGATGGTTAGAAGTGAGGACTTAGTTGGAGGGAGGAGTGAAAATTCCAGACGGTATCTGCCACCCCTTTGCTTCTCATAGGCAAATAAATAAATAAATAAATAAATAACTTCCTTTTCCTGCTGCCCACGTGCCTGGGCCAAAGGATGGACTGGAGCTCATGAGACTGCAAGCCAAAGCAGGTAATGTTCCTTGTAAGTTCTTTGGGCCAAGGGTTTTGGTCACAGAAACTATAAAAGTAATACAAAATTATTTTATTATTGTTTCAGAGTTCCCATTACACTTTTGCAACTTACCAACACCCAAGTAATGGATTCTCGCTGTTAATTCTTTGCCATTCCCTGTACAGACCATGCCTTCCTGACCTGCCTCCCAGAGTAAAGCCCGACGGAAGGTAGGCATTTGAAGCTGAGAGGAAACAAACACAGCAGGATCACACTTCATAGTGAGGTCTGGGACCCTTGGGAGAGGATCACTGTGAAGCCAGATCTAGACACACAGTGACCCCTGGGTAGCCTTTAAAGTGTGGCTACGATGGGTGAAGGGCTAAGTGTGAACTGTGTTTTCACACTCAGGCTAGTAGCTGACCAACTTCCATACTCGAAATGACTTAAGTAGCCAAAGCCACTTTTTGATTATATTAATTTTATCTGTGTGTCTATGAGTACATATGTGTACATGTGTGTACATGTGTGTACCGTGGCATGTGTCTGGAGGTCAGAGGGTAGCTTTCAGGAGTCAGTCCTTTCCTCCCACTAGGTGAGTCTCCCAGACTAAGGTATCCAGGCGGTAGAAACCATTGTCTGCTGAGCTTCTGGACAGCTGAGTTCACTGTCTTTAAGTTTTACGAATCCAAATACCAATGAAATCTCCCTGACGAGACCTTACTGAGATGCGAATCAAGGTACGGTGTGATAACTCAAAAGGCAGTTTCTTAATTATGACTTCCAGTTGGAACTATGGTATTTAGTACACGCTGCACTCAAGTGAGTATTTTCTTACTTCTTGTAGCTCACTAAACATTTTAAAGTACCGTGTGAGGGCTGCACTTCTACTGCGTAGCCCTGCCCAAGGCTCTTACCACACATGCTCTCCGTGTCCAGGTACTCCCCTCCAACACTGCCCGAGTTTTTATTTGGTAGCATGCACAAATCAACTCCCAATGGTTTCAAGAGAGCAAACTATGTGACACACACAGATATCAAAAGAATCAGAGACCTAAACCAAAGAGTGTAGTACGAACATTCCTGAAGAAGCTGGGCATTGCGATACTTTCAATACTGGCCCTGGATGTCTGAGGCAGGAGGATTGATGTGAATTCAAGGCCAGGGATGCTGCCTAATAAGTAACAGGTCAGCGAGGCTACAAAGTGAAACTCTGTCACAAAAACAACTAAATCGGAAGATCGTGACACCAGCCTCACTATGGCCCAATAGGACGCAACCTGTGTGTTCAAGCTTCCTAATCTCACGACATGTTATTTGCTCGGCCAGATGGCTAGCTGAATAGCAGAAAACCATAAACAGCCACAGCCAGATAAAAGAATATCCCTCTAAATTCGCTCTAACAGTTGCACATAATTAGCTTATGATGTTTGGGCTGCTCTCACGTGTCACAGTGAAACCATGCAAGCGATTAGACCTCATCCTGCTACACGTCAAGGCTTTCCTTATGACATTGTGGAGGCTGGCTTCGAGGTGGTAGGGACAGACGCAGAGCGAGATAGCATCAGCAATTACCCCGTACTCTAAAATTGCACGTCTCCCTGTATTTCCATAAGGAAGTCCCACTATTAGCATAGCCCTTTTCTAATAACAAGAAAATGAGTTTGCAGGCAAGAAGTCTCCGTGTTTCAGGCAGGGTGTCTGCATTACAAATTCTGCAACGATGTTCAGATGAATCAAGCCACAGGAAAATACCATGAAACAAAGCCTTGGGTGGGCGGACATGGCGGCTAAGGAGGCAGCCTCTTGGCCAAGAAGTTGCAAACAAGAGATAGAAGGCAGTGCAGAGCAACTTCAGAGTGGACCTGAGAAGTCACTAACACCATCTGTTGACTTGTTTCCTCGTCTCCACATTGATTTGATTTTTAGCAAGATCTTTATGTTAAGAAAAAAAAAAAAGCAAAACAAAACACCCTTATACAAAGGTAGAGGTGTGAAAGGGATACCACAAGGGAGAACAGGGAGGAGTGCCCCCTGTTGAAGTATATGCACTCATGTGAAGTGGGAGCCATTGCCGTGTACAATCAACACCCACCAACAGAAAGGAAAAATGCGCCCCTGTGATCCTTTTCCCTGGGCCCTTTTACATCTTTCTCTACAAATAGCAGATCTTCCCATATTTAACCATCCCTGTCAGATCCTTCGTCACCCTCCTACTGACAACACGGTCCTACATTGTAGGGTCCCTCGGTGAAAGACAATGAGGACGCCTAGCACACTGAGTCCATGGAGCTCGTGCCTGTGAAGCTTGGGCACTTGGGAAACAGAAGCGGTATTGTGAGTGGGAGGCCAGGCTGGCCCTGCCTGAGACAAACAAATATAACTGAGTGAAAGAGAACGCAGATCCTAACCCAACCCTGAAGGCTCAGTTTTACTAAATGGTGAGTCTGTAAGGAAATCTACTCTGTTGACCATGGACGTTGGGTTTCTCCGTTTCACCCCCACTAACCTCACGAAGATGGGAATTCCACTAGAAAGTGTACCCCTTCGTCCACTCACTCAGGAAGCCCCTATTGTGCTCATGCCTTGTCCCACATGTGAGAAATACTCACTGGATAGAGCAGAAGTGATTTCTGATATCTCAAAGCTCAAAGTCTGGGATGATATGGGGAGGGGTTGAGGGAGAAAGAGTAGTAACAGGGTCATGAGAACATACTTTGCCTACGGCATGCTCCAGGCTGCATGGTCTCCACTCTCTTTCACAGTGATCCATAGACTGTAGTTTCCAGGATTTTTTTTCTTGACCCTTTTTATACAACCTAGAAAGACCCTGAAACAAAATGCAAAGTGCCAGGAACCAACTGACCAGCGTAACTTCAGGCAGCATGATACCTTCCTTTGTTTTAGACAAACGTCTGTTAATACAGTCTACAACCCAGGTACGCAACGTTAAACCCAAAAAAAAGTTCACACAAGCTTATCACATTCAAGTAAGAGCTGTTCCGAGATGAGCTCTTACGCTAACTCCTATTGAAATGAAAGCCCAAAGAGAGCTCACCTCCAGCATGGGGGAAAAGATCAGGGTTCCAGAGGCACATGATAGCAGAGAGTGGGGTGTGATGTCAGCTCACTCACAGAAACACAGACTGGGACCTGGAAAAATCCAAACTCAACCAGGGACCCTTGAAGCTGCTTGCAAACACAGAGAGCGAAATCAGGGCTCTGAAGGAAATTTGTGGCAAATGATGATACATTCTAGGGCCCACAAAGGAATGTGGGCAGCCAGTCCTAAGACTTGGATTTAAAGTGGCACTGTCTTGGGAGATCAAAGAATCTGCTTCCTCTTACCTAATGGAAGCTTCTAGTAGAGTGCAAACTCAAGCCCCCCATCCTGGCAAGGTGAGGAGTTGGGGTTGAGAAATCAGAGAACTCTACATTGTGTGTGGGGGTGGGGGGAGAACAGGGACAGTTGGTGAACAGCTCCAAAGGTCACAGGCTCAGAGGCCTACCCCTCTTGATGGCAGCCCTCATTGTGCTTGTGAATTCTTCGGAGAGCTTTCAGGGGGGAAAAAAAAAATACAAAACCGTGTCCATTCTGCCCCTCTTTCATCCCTGATTAAATGGTAGAGGATATTTAAAGCACCGTGTTGGATGTATATTTTGTGATTACTGTCAGCATTCCGCCATGCCTCCTGTCTCTCATTAGCATGGTTAATTGAGAACTACAGTACGGCGCATTTAAATCTGTAACATTTAACGCTTAATAGCCTGGCTGCGTTGCTGCTTCCTGACTCCCAGCCATCTGATACTCCACCTAACGACTCTGAAGGACGGGGCCGCCCTGATGTCATAATTGGACACAACTTATCGGTCACACATGAGAGGCCCCTGCTCTGTTTACTTTTAATTTGAGTTCCAGAAATGGTTCTATTCATCATCTTTCAATGGCAAACTCGCAAGGGCAAACGGAAAGCTATTGGACAAACACCCTTACAAAAGCACCGTTCCGAGACATCTTCAGTACACGGATACACCACCCAAAGCTGGCACTTCTGGTAGCCACCTGCTCTCTCGTAGTTCAGTCGTGTGACCCCTTGTTTATTTACATTCCCCAAGTGAGGTACGCCAATATTCTAAATTAGCTGAGAGAGAGAGAGAGAGAAAGAGAGAGAGAGAGAGAGAAAGAGAGAGAGAGAGAGAGAGAGAGAGAGAGAGAGACCGGTAGCAAGCGGGTCCACTTTATTCTACCCGCTGGATAGAATTAGGAAGAAAAGGAGGTGGGAAGGAAGGAGAAAGGCAGGGAGGAGCTGACAGAACAGAGAGTGGTAACAAGCCTATCTCACAGCTCTGCCTTGTGTATAGTAAGTATGGCTTTTCTCTCTGCTTCTGCCTTGTAACTGAGGGGCTTTCCCTTAAAGATTTCTGCGTATGAATGAGTAATATGAATGCGAACCAAACCAAGAAAGCTGTTGTCGGGCCTGAGAGAACAGTAACTGTAGAGTGCTGGGATGTTTTTAACCTCCGTGTGGTTAACATATATTGCTGATCCGTCTAAACTTCTAGGTCTTAATTCTTACAACCAAAGAGTGTTTTCTATATTGAAGGCGGAGGAGGGCGTCATTTTAGACATCATTCAGTCAAAGGCCTGAGATGGGATTGCCCTGGGCCACCCAGTTAAGCCCTAAGAGCTATGGCTTGGAGAAGAGAGACTTGCTGTTTTAGTTAGGGTTTCTATTCCTGCACAAAATATCATGACCAAGAAGCAAGTTGGGGAGGAAAGGGTTTATTCAGCTTACACTTCCACACTGCTGTTCATCACCAAAGGAACTCAGGACTAGAACTCACACAGGGTAGGAACTTGGAGGCAGGAACCAATGCAGAGGCCATGGAGGGGTGCTGCTTACTGGCTTGCTTCCCATGGCTTGTTCAGCTTGCTTTCTTATAGAACCCAGGACTACCAGCCCCAGGATGGCACCACCCATAATGGTCTGTGCCCTCCCCCTGGATCACTAATTGAGAAAATGCCTTACAGCTGGGTCTCAAGATCGGCTCCTTTCTCTGTATTAACTCCAGCTTGTGTAAAGTTGACACACAAAACCGGCCAGTGATACACTTGCCTACAAGTAAAAGAGAAGGGTATGTTCTGACAAGCAGCAGGGACCCTGGTGATGCTACCCCAGTGGGTCCCCAGAAGCTCCCAGCAGCCCCCACCATCTAGAAGTCAGACACAGTGTCTCCCTGACAGCTTCAAAGGACTCATGGCCCTCTTGACTTCAGCCCAGTGAAGATGATTTGGATTCCTGGCCTAAAGACCTGTACAAAAATAAATCTGTGATTTTCGAGACACTGAGTTTATGGCAAGGTATTACAGCAAATACATCCACTCACATTAGGAAAAGAAAAAGAACGAATGGCCAGTCGCTTTGAAAGCAATCTCAGGTGAAGGATCCCTGCACTAAGTTGTCCCTCTACACAGCCCCAAGCTCTAGAACCTTCCGTTCCCATGCTTCTTCATGCTAAGACCCCAAGGATGACCACCTCCCGAGGGAAAGAGAGCAGTGCAAGACCAAACATCAGCACAAACGGGAAGGTATTGTAGACTCTCGGAAAAGGTAAGATAACGCAAAATGTCAGAAAACACTGGCACTTCAAGGAAAGACCGGGTCAGGAAAGAAACACCCTAGAAACAGAAACAGTAAAAGCAAGCAGCTGCGAGAACTATCGGGAGAGCTGCTCAGGGAAGGTGCAGATCTGTAATTCGAAAGCTCCTGAGGGGTTAATAAGGTTAATCCGATCGTCTTTTCGATCGTCTTTTCGTCTTCCCCACAGCGTGGTGAAATATCTAAGCGGGCCTCTGAGGGAGCTGGTTAAAATGCAGATGCTGCACAGTCAAAGCCTGAACTGTCAGGGAACTGAAACCGCCTGGCCCTGAAAGGAATCCCTTTAGAGGAAAAGCCCCTCTGTTTCCTGCAGGAAACCCCACCCAGCCAGCGCCCACTGCTGCCAGTGGCTGCCCGCACTCCGGAAACTGATCATACAACCAGCAAACTTGGTCCACAGGACTTCACTACGCCCGGTGCAGATGGGTCACTCTGGGTTTGGAGTTTGGGTTTGGGTTGGTTGGTTGGTTGGTGCCAAAGGCCATGAGCGCACAGGTACAGTAACTGCAAACTACATTGAGGAGGTTTAAAACAGAGAGCCTTCCACCTGCCTTAGAATTTCTGATCAGAAAGTGCAATCCACGCCCCGCCCTCCGGTCCCACACTCCCCTCCCCCAGCGCTCAGGCAGAGGCAGGCTCACAGCCACCTGTAACTCTAGTTCCAAAGGACCTGACACTTTCCTCTGGGTTCCAGGGCTCCTGCACCCATTCAGTCTACACGAACGTATGCAGGCACACACACGTACCATGAAAATAATTTTAAAAATAAATATTAAAAGAAAGTGGGCTCTGTAACTGACAGATAGTTGATGGTTGTTAAGGGGAAAAAAAGAGTTTTTTCTTTAATGGTATGGCCCCTGCTAGGTCAACCATGTTCCAGTTACTGGCCTCCAGACCCACGAGTATATGGGACACACAGACCGAACTAAATTGACATGAAATTGGGGTAGAATAGATCCAAGAGGAGTTAGAGGGTAAGGGTGAATATGATCAAAATACATCATAAACATGTATAAAATTATCAAAGAATTCATTAAAGTATTTTTTTCAAATATAGACATGCAACATAGCTCTGTGAGTAAAGAGTCCTGCCACCATTTCTGAGGACCCGCGTCTGATCCCCACGGCCCACAGATAGAACAAAAGAACTGACATACAAGTTGTCTACATAGTCACTGTCATACGCACATGTGTATACATACCCCAAAAAATAAATGTAGCAAAAAACAAGTTAATGAAAAATAGCTTCTACCTTAATCCTCAGACTATTATTTAGAGATCTTTTAAATTCTTATTTAACATTTTTGTAATGTTTGCCTGCCTGTATGGGTGGGCGTCACATGTGTACAGTACCCCTGGAGACCAGAAGAGGGCGTCAGATAACCTAGAACTGGAATGGGATGGAAACCACATGTTCTGGGAACTGAACCCAGCCAGGTCCCCTGCAAAAAAGTGTCAGTGCCCTTAACTGCTGAGCTGTCTCTAGCCTAAAGCTTTTATTTTAGAGTGGGGGAGGGAGAGGGGGAAAGAAGAAAGGAAGGAGGGAGGGAGGGAGGGAGGGAGGGAGGGAGGGAGGGAGGGAGGGAAAGGAGAGAAGGGAGGAGAGAGGGAAGGGAGGGAGGGGAGAGGGAAGGAAGGAGAGAGGGAAGGAAGGAGAGAGGGAAGGAAGAAAGGAAGGAGAGAAGGGAAAGGAGGGAGGGAGGAAGGAGGGAAGGAAAGGAGAGAGGGAGGAAGGAGGGAGGGAAGAGAGAGGGAGGGAGAGAGGAAGGGAAGGGAGAGAGGGAAGGAGGGAGGGAAAGAAGGAGAAAGGGAAGGAGGAAGGAAAGAGAGAGAGGGAGGGAAGGAAGGAGAGAGGGAAGGAGGGAGGGAAAGGAGAAAGGGAAGGAGGAAGGAAAGAGAGAGAGGGAGGGAAGGAAGGGAGAGAGGGAAGGAGGGAGGGAGGGAGGGAGGGAGAGCCCACAGTTACAGAAGCTGTGAACCACCTAACTTGGGTGCTGCGAACCGAATCTGGGTCTCCTGAAGAGCAGTGCATGTTCTTTGCTTCCTAGCCTTCTCTCCAGACCCCGTTTGGAGGTCTTGTTTACCTAAACATCTCCATCAATCACACTGTATTGTTGCTGATATGTATTTACGTCATCCTACGGGGGTTGAGGGATGATTGCTGCTATTTATAAACCTTCCATTCTAACTCTGAATAGAGAAGCAGCAGGAGTGGGTAATGGACCAACTATCTGAGTCCCCAGCTTTGGTCCCTTCTGACGTCATCTAATGATGGTGGAGGAAGAAATATTACTTTGCTGAAAGTCTTGGAAATTCCAGTTTCAAAGTCTACAACAAACAGCCTAGACCTTTCGCATGCTAACAGTTGGCAGGGTAGGGCTCTCCCACCCATGTGCAGGTAATCAGAAAATCATCTCCATTCAGGGCTCGGTAACGGACTTCCTTCAGCCACTAATCTGTTTAGCACGTAATTAGAAGAGCTTTAAAAACCATCAGTCATCTTGCTTAGGGTAAGTAATAATTTATGCCAAGGGAGTTGGAAAGAATGCTGAGTTCATTTATTTTATCTCCTTGGAGGGAAGGTGAACTGATAAAGCCCCATGCAAGATGGTACATTTTAAGACTTATTCAGAAGGCTAAATTAAAACAGCAGACATATTGATGACTTGTGGATATCTTTAATCTCTCCATGTCCTCTCCCCACCACCCCCAGAAAAAAAAATAATAAGTTTTGCGTAAATATAACAATCCTTCCCAATTTTTCCTCATTGGCGATGATGGTTGGCTTTAAAAGGGAAAAAGTTTTTAAAGCCAGCATCCACTTCATTTTTTATTAGTGAATAAATTATATATGTAAAAGAGATATTTAAAATTTAGATACGTTCACATTGGTAAGTGCCGGTTCGCCACATATTTTCTTCCTGAAAAACAGCATTACCACCCCACTTGGGAGAAATGAGCTTTCTTTGTAGTTAATCATCTGTGGAGTGCAAGGTGGGAGCTGGGAGATAGGAGGCCCGTGCTCTGGGAAGGCAGAAACCCGCTAGAGAAGGGTGGGCACCGTGGGCGATTTGCATGGAGTACACAGAGTAAACAGCCTGGCCCAGCCTGATTAAACCATCTCCACGAGACGGATGCAGAATCGGCCGACCTTGGCATTAAAATTAGCTTAACCTATCCTTAGAAGGGGCCACACCGAGATCGTTTTCTGCAATGTGAGGACTATAAGCTCGTCAACTGTATAACGGTATTTTGCTATTTCTTTAAGGGAGCCGAAATGGAATATTTGAATGAAGTCTCAAACGCATTCATTTTAAAAATGTAGTGTGTGTGTGTGTGTGTGTGTGTGTGTGTGTGTGTGTGTGTGTGTGCGCGCGCGCGCGCGCGCGCGCACGGCACTCCCTCACCGACCCACCCACTCCCTCCCTCCTTCCCACCCTGACATTCCCCTACACTGTGGCATGGAGCCTTGACAGGACCAAGGGCCTCTCCTCCCATTGATGCCCTACGAAGCCATTCTCTGCTACATATGCGGATGGAGCCATAGGTCCATCCCTGTGTTCCCTTGGGATGGTGGTTTAGTCCCTGGGAGCTCTGGGGAATCTGGTTAGTTGATATTGTGTTGTTCTTATGGGGTTGCAAACCCCTTCAGCTCCTTCAATCCTTTCTCTAACTCCTCCATTGGGGACCCCGTTCTCAGTTCAGTGGTTGGCTGCGACCATCTGCCCCTTTGCTCCGGCAGAGCCTCTCAGCAGACAGCTACATCAGGCTCTGATTTCATTCTTAACTGATAGCAAAATGGTTATAGAGTAAGAGAACATGCACGCTTTAGACCAAATCCTAATCCAGCCCCTAAGAGAAAAGGAAGTCCATGCCTGAGAAGTCTGGGCTTCCTTCTGGCAGGGTCCCCCCCCCCCCCAAATTGAACCACGCCAGCAAGATACCCATCACTACACTGGCTCCATTAACATGTCCTTGAGAGACCCTGGCCTGGCTCCCACGTCCTTGATGCTCCGTTTCATCCAGAAGAGGACCTGCCTGCTTCCCATGTGTCTTTCTCTGAGAGGATGGTGTGGAGGGAGCAAAGTTAGGGAATGTAATACACATGCACAAAGCCACCGGTAACAGCAGCCCTCCTGAAGACAGTGGGTTCCTTACGCAGAGAAACAAACAAACAAATACCTGAAGACCTATTGGCTTGTCCCAGTGAAAAGTTCAGACTAGAACAATCTGAGTGGTCCGTTGCCATGCTGATCCTGAGACTCTTGAAACTCATATATTGAAACTCCACACCTACTCATCTCTGAATGTGACTGTAGGAACAGGACCTAAGAGAACCAAGGTTGAGGGGGGTCCTATGAGTAGGCCCATGTCCAGTCTGGCTGATCCCAGTAGATAGGAAATGAGAATGGAGCTTTGGCACACACACACACACACACTCACTCACACACACACACATCACACACACACACATCACACACACACACACACATATACACACACTACAGAAAAAAAGACCATGTGAGAGACAAAGAGAAGGTTGCCATCTGGGAGACAACGGAGAGGAGCCTCAGAGACCACCACATCTAGCAGAACCATAATGAGATTGAACTCTCCAGACGCATTAAATGTCTGCTGCTTAGGGACCCTTAAGGACCCCCTCAGTCTGACTTTGGAATGGCACCCTGATGATATAATATACCTTCTGAGTAAGACACGACCTTTTCCCGACAAAGCCTTAGGAACTTTCAGAGAAACACATGTACAACCCCACCCTTCCTCAGTCAACCTATACCCGGAATGTACACGCCAACCAGATGCCATGTGAGTGATATACTCGGACAAGAAAGAGAAGATACTGTCCCTATTTCCAGATGCTTCGAGTTGGAGCTAAGGTGAAGGTTAGTACCCATGACCTTCTGGGTTCAGGCTCCCTGAATCCCACAGTTGGTTACCAAGCAACCCTCGGCTGAGACTTATGCTTGGGGGACTGCCCAGTGGCGGAGCTCACAGTCATTCTCTGCCTCTTAGAATTTGTACCAAGATACTCTCTGTCTCATACGCAGCTGTTTTAGATCAGGTGGCCTAGGATTTGCATATATTCTGCAAATATCCCTTTTAATTAAAATAATCTCTAGATTTCTTATAATTAAATGCTCGGCACAATGTAAACGCTGTGCAAACTGATGTTACAGTGTACTCTTTCAGAATAATGAAAAGAGGTCTACAGATGCACATTTTTTTAAGAAAAAAAAAAAGCATTTTTCCACCCACAACTGCTTGAACACACAGATGTGGGTGGCCAGCTGCATTTGCCTTCCCAGCCCTTGTTACAGCTGGGTGCGGTAGGAGACTTGGCACTGTTAACTGGACACCTTAAGGACAGCTCTAGAAAGTCGAACAATCAGGCCTAGAAGGGCCTCTCTGGATGTGGTGACACCTGCAGTCAATAACGGAATAGGGAATGGTGGCAGTGTGGCTAGGCTGGGGCTAAGGAGGGCCAGACGTCTGTGGGCATCCATGAAGCATGCTGTAATGTCCAGCCTGCCGTAGGATGCTGCGGCCCCGGCCCAGCCTCAGACGGATGTCCTCCAGCCCTCCTGGGATGGGCCACACTGCCCCAAGCCCTTTCAACAACTTTATTCTCTTCCCAAAATCAGAGTCCCTCTGTACTTAAAACCAAAATCCGCTGGCACACTGGGACACACCTTTGATCCCAGCACTCTGGAGGCAGAGGCAGGCAGATCTCTGTGAGTCTGAGGCCAGCCTGGTCTACAGAGAATTCTAGTACAGACAGGGCTACACAGAGAAACCCTGTCTTTTAAAAAAAAAACAAAAAACAAAAAAAAACAAAAACAAAAATCCCTGACTGTCTTAGTTAGGGTTTTACTGCTGTGAACAGACACCATGACCAAGGCAACTCTTATAACATTTCATGGGGCTGGCTTACAGGTTCAGAGGATCAGTCCATTATCATCAAGGCGGGAACATGGCAGCATCCAGGCAGGCATGGTGCAGGAGGAGTTGAGAGTTCTACATCTTCATCTGAAGGCTGCTAGAATACTGACTTCCAGGCAGCTAGGATGAGGGTATTAAAGCCCACACCCACAGTGACACGCCTACTCCAAGGCCACGCCCACTCCGAGGCCACACCCACTCCAACAAGGCCATACCTTCAAATAGTGCCACTCCCTGGGCCTAGCACATATACAAACCATCACACTGACTGATAATATGTCTATTTAAGTGAGCTATTTGCTAGCTTCCAACTGTCCAGAGCACTTCTCATTCATCGCACCTCACTTGCACAAGAACACAAGATCATCTGGGCTCAGGAGAACTCCCCTTCATCAATATGTATTTCCAATATATCTGCTTGAAGAAAAGCCACCTTCCAACTGCGGAACTCAGTTGCACGTCTATGAACTGTGAAGGTGCAGGCATTTGAAGCGACACTGTTTTGAAGAATGAGTTGACCTAACCGCGCTCTAGAGAGAGAAGACGACGACTCAGCCAGTGCTTTCCCATCCGTGATCATGAGCTCGGTCTGTGAATACCTCCAAGGAACCGACACTTCCCACAAAGAGATTCGTGCGGCTCACTGTACACTCCACCAAGAAATATGAGTTTGCACAAAGAACCCAGGCTGCAGGTGTTGCTCGAGTTGACCGGTAAACGGAGGCCCAAGTTGCAAAGGCAGACCATAAGACCACTAAACAGCTGTACGACTGATCAAAATTAGAGGTAGGGTCCCAGGAGCCATTGCGGGGAAGCAGGCACCTCGACTTCCGGGGGCGGAGTCGCTTCCTCTCTGGGTTAATCCACCAGTGCCTCATCTATTTCAACTTTCCTCATCTCTATAACTCTTTAAGCTTTCTGGTCGCTTTCCATTGTTCATCTTCAAGGTCGCAGTGAGCCCTTTATAGGCACCTATCTTGTCTGTGTGGTTCACTGTGCTCCCCTAATGGAAACAGTGCTAAGCAGGCAGTGGGTACCAAATAAATAACTCATGAGGGATGGGGGGAAAGGGGAGGGGAGTTAGCAAAACCATCGCATCTCTTTTAATCTCATTCCGAGCAATCTGTACGCTTTTCACCGTAAGTGTATCGTATTTTCTAATGGAAAAATATAGATGATCCCCGGCAATGTTGTGTGCTGGCAGGTTTTATAGGGGAGCGTTTGAGCACTAATGAACACACCTACAAAGCTGGATGATTCCGAATTCACTACGGGCAGGTGAGGATAATGCTGGGTTCATTATTCCGATTCTTTTCATCTGTGTTCCACTTTGTGACTGCTTGTGATTGGCCCTCTTCATACAACGTGAGTAACTTGGCAAAGATGGCTACCCAGGTCTTTGCCGAGCACTTGGTCATTATCTTTTACTATGCTTTCTGGATGGATTTCTCTAGTTGGAGGCTCAATTCAGATCCCTTTAAAGCACACTCTATCAAGGGTGATTGATTACTGTTTTAGTCAGGGTTTCTATTCCTGCACAAACACCATGACCAAGAAGCAAGTTGGGGAGGAAAGGGTTTATTCAGCTCACACTTCCACATTGCTGTTCATCACCAAAGGAAGTCAGGACTGGAACTCAAGCAGGTCAGGAAGCAGGAGCTGATGCAGAGGCCATGGAGGGACGTTACTTACTGGCTTGCTTCCCCTGGCTTGCTCAGCTTGCTTTCTTATAGAACCCAGGACCACCAGCCCAGGGATGTCGCCACCCACAATGGGCTGGGTCCTCCCACCCTTGATCACTAATTGAGAAAATGCCTTACAGCTGGATCTCATGGAGGAAATTCCTCGAGGGAGGTTCCTTTCTCTGTGATAACTTCAGCTTGTGTCAGGTTGACAGACAAAAGCAGCCAGTACAATTACCCTATTCAATCAACATTTTAACAATAACCACTGGAGTCACTGTCAATCACTTCAACATCCATGACTCACTCTGCAACGAAGAGAACCAGTCTTCAACCAGAAATGCATCCACCGGATCTGCTTCCAAAGACTCGGGGTCATCTCTCCAAGAGTTGGGTGCACTTACTCTTCTGCCACAGCCATCCATGGGTGCATTCACAGATGTAGTCTGGGGGAGGGGGCATAGCAATCATCCTGAATTTTCAGAGCTTCACTTCACACTTGACATTTGGGGAAGGGACGAGGCTGGGGAATTAAAATATGGTTGGTCCCACCTCCTCAGAATGGAGGGAGATTCTCTCTGCTGTCTTGTCAGTGCCAGAAAGGGAGAACAGGGAGAAACAGAATCCCATCAATCGGTGTTCTTCATGTACGGGAAAGGAGATGAATTTAATCTTCTCTTTAATTGTTTTCCCTGCATACAAGCTGAAAGCGAATGTGGAGCTCACAGATCTGCCTTTCTCTCCAGGAACTGAATTTTAATATCCAGGCAGGGAAGGTCGTCACTGCGTCTGCCTTGTGTGGACTAAATGTGGAGACAGTCTCAAATGTTTACACTCACTGGCAACTCAGCACTTTAAAGGGTAGGAGGGAAACCCGAATGCCATGTGCAGGTCCTGCGGATGCCTTCCACCCACTTGCTCCTCTCTGGAGGAGAAGAGCGTGACTGGACAGTGGAGACACTGTAAGGAGAGACTGTGAGCTCGCCGATCACTTCCCTGCCTCATGGAAGAGCGGGGATCTCTCCCGCCAACTGCCACCCAGCCTCGGCTCTACTGACTCGAGACTCAGAGAGGAGACTGGTATCACGTCTACACTACAAATTCTGAAAGTAACAAAGTCACATTACCTTTCCTTGTCTGTTTTTATCTATTTTTATTAGGGGAGCCAATTTAATTTCAACATCTGAATCTAAATAGTATGGGGAAGACTTTGTTAATTAAGCCTGTCATATTTTAAAAATGAGGTTTTTTCCTCCCTTAAATTCTTGCTCCTGCTGTATTGATCTATTCTGTTACCAAGATGAAATAACTGAGGTAGAATGTTTTGTTAAAAGAATAAGGAAGAGAAGGAGTGGGGAAGAGGAGGAGGAAGAGGAGAAAAAAATTGGAAGTATGAAGCTGTTGTTTGGAGTTAAATTCTGAAGGCTCAAGGAAAGAGAGCTACGCCTGGTGATGGCTTTTTTTGCCAGCACTGTCCTAAAACCACAAACACAAAAGGAATCAAAGGCCAAGAAAAAGGGAGCATCTCTGGTCTCTTCTAGAAACTCACTAGGATCTGGTCATGGGTATTGTATAATCGCTTCCCAGAAGCCCAACTGTAAGCCTCACAGGTCCTTTAACTTTCGCCCCTCCTGACAGCTTGTGAAATAAATCAAATTTCAACGCATGAAGCCTTGGGAGACACTCAGTCCATCTGGCCCATGGCACTCGGAAGGAGATCTTTCTTCCAGGGATTGCCATTCTCAGAATTCTTTCTCAGACATTGCTTCTGGTACGGAGAGAATGTTTTCTGGCTGGTGTAGCAAGTAATTCTTCAGAACTACAACTGACTTAGAGTTCCTCTCCTCATAATTTCTGTCCTCGGGGGTCCTTTTACACAAGCAAAAACTATTATGACTTCAAAGCGCTTTGCTCATGTGACCCGCATGCTATGACTAACCATATCAGGAAGCAACATAGAAAATTCAAATTAGCTATCCCCTTATTTTAGAACAATAACAAATATATTATATTACCACTCTGTTAACATCTGTATTCATACTTTTATGAAATTTCTCCAAAGCAAAGGAAGCTTTTGCAGGAAGGACAATGCTATTGTATATCTGTTCTAAGCTACTGCACTGCCAGGCTCACAGACCAACTCTGTTTCTCTGCAGTCCCGCTCAGGACCTACGGCAATACCATCTTAACTGAGCACATGAGGAACAGGCTGGTCTTTTGTCGATTTGTAAGTGAAAGGGGGTGTTGTTTTAAAGTCTTTCTAGACCACAATAGCCTTCTTTGATACTGTGCCAGAGTTCAACAAATGGTAGTTTCTTGGTAGTTCCTAGCAAAGTGGAATTGGAAACAAGAACAACTTCTTATATCTTGCTAAGTCAAAACCTGGTCTGCCTTCTACTTAAATATATATATATATATATATATATATATATATATATATATATATATATATAAAATTTACCGGTGCATATCCGTAAAATCACATGCTGGTTATTTAGAGAATACTGATTTACTGACTTGCGCAGCTCTGCCAATAT
The DNA here is from genome assembly GCF_021556685.1 of Rattus norvegicus. Classification (NCBI taxonomy): domain Eukaryota; kingdom Metazoa; phylum Chordata; class Mammalia; order Rodentia; family Muridae; genus Rattus; species Rattus norvegicus. Next base: position 133,789,905 of record NC_141540.1, read on the forward strand.
TGACATACCTCCTTATGTTGTAGAGCGTTATCAAACATCGTGGAGCTCTGGACACTCTTTTGAGGCTGAGGGTGGAAGGGCAAATACCTGAGTATGATCTAAGAAAGCAAGGCTTGGCTTCGTGGGGTTAGAGCATAGGCCTGACGCCCCTTTAAGACACTGTTCATGCCCGAAGAGCTCAAACCAAAATCAGCAGCCTACAAAGTCAGCTCACGTCTCCCTGCAATTGGCTCTCTCTGGAAGAGTTAAGAAGCAATGCTGTGCTGTGGCCTAACTACACACAATTTATGTTCAGAACGAGTACCCAGCATCCTCTCTGCTCTCTGTCACCTAAGCTACCCCATATTCAATTGCATGGTAGAGAAACTCCGCATCACTCTGAAATGAAACAAACGTTCAGTGTTTTCCATTGTTCATGAAGGCTCCTCTCTGGGCCTCTGTTCCCCACTCCCTAGATCCCATGGTCAGGAAGCCGCCCTCTCTCCTTACAAAGCTCACATCCGGAGGGTGATTTTGTGCCGGCTCTTTTCCCAAACCAACCTCAGTGCCCCTGGTCTCCAGACCACGCTTCGAGAATGAGACCTGGAGAATGAGCTGAAAGTCCTTCTGCCTCAAATCTCACATTCACAAACTAAGCAAAGAGAACTTTTAGCCAACGAGTTGTGGTGGCATCAGCAGCTAAACTGTCTTTATGGGAAGATGATTTTCTGTCCTTTCTTGTCAAATATTTTAATTAGTACCGAGCTTCATCTTTAGAAGTCAACTAAGGCAACTCATGAAAATGACCTACTGTGAGCACTAAGACTGTCTCCCATCAGACAGCTGGTGAGAAGCTGGGTTGTGTCAAAAGCCACAAAGCTTAACAAAGTCAAACAAAGAAGATGTTTTATCCAGATGAGTTCTAATTGCTTTAACCCATATCCAAAGTTTCTGTCTGGTATAAGGATATTTTAGATATCCTATGAAAGGGTCTACTGAAAGGGGATTTTTCTACTATACTAACATCTTTCCTCTGGAAGTATGATTTGTGGTCACAGAGTTTAATAGGGATGAATTATTAAAGGGGCCACAGAGTCCAGTGACCTCATGAAGACTGAGCAAAGGGGAAAAGCTAAACCAGGCAGCCACGCTAAGACTGGGCTGCCTGAAACTCAGATCACATGGCTTCCAGCCCAGCACCCTCCACATAAACTGAGAGCTCAAAAACTAAAGTATTTTATCTTACCTCTATTTCTCATCTGCCACCCAATCCCAATCACAGAGATGTAAAATTGAGTCCATAACTTTAGAAAAAAAAAAGAAGTTAGACGTTTTGTCATGCAAAAAAATCAAATGGCGATTCTTAAAGTACATTTTGAGCCTAAGTCAGAGGTGACATTTTACTGATAAGGGAAAAAATGGATATTGGAATAATTTTGTGATGTTCTTATACGTTACAAAGCTAGCCACAGTTGAAATTATTATCTATTTTATCTGTCTTGATGATATTCTTTCAAATATAATAAACCAGGACTCAGGGTCTTGAAATAGGCAATAAAACTGATACTTACAAAAATGACTGAGGATAGGTGGAGTGCCATTAATTAAGTAATAATCCCTTGGAAATCAGTCATTACCAGCAGTTTTTTTGCTATGGGCCATTAACACTCTAACTAGCACGTCATTAATAGTGGTAATAACCAATTCTGAGGGGATTACTGCTCGAATAAACTATATATAATAATTTTAAACTCCAAAAGATTCCACACTTTTACGTTAACCTTTGAATCAGAAGTGTGTGCGGACAAAATTATCCAGCTCATTTTTAAAAACATAAATATCGCCCTCCTCCCTTTGTCTGTTCCCATGCCTTCGCCTAACTTGTCTGAGCATCTGAGGATGGGGTTGTGCATATTGCCGGAATACAGAGGGACGCTCCATCCTTTGACACGTAGATCTATAGGTTAGCGATGTCTGCACTGTCTTTGTTCCTAAGACCAAGCGTTACTGTTCACTTCACCTGCAAAACGCAAGCTCACTTGGAATCCATTTTTGTCCACTGAGTATCACGTCACTAATATTTTTCGCACTACAGAAATTTTGCATTAATCACATATGTATATGCATGCATACATGTATGCATTGGTGATGACGGTGATGTAATGTTCTGTAGGGACAAAAGCAACAGCCAATGTGGGAACAGACTCGAGTGGCTGAGGCAGCGAAAGCACCCTGACTACTGATTATTGGCGTAGCTCTAACCTTGCTGCCTTCTGCTCTCCCAGGCCCTGTTGGAATGCTCCAACAGAGATTTGGACAGAAACTTCTAAAAAATATTTCTTTCATTTTTTTCTGAGGTTATAATTGCATCCCCCATGTTCCTGACCTCTTTCCAAACCTTTCATATAACCCTCTTGCTCCTTTTCAAATCCATGGAGTGTTTTGTGTAGTTATTACACACACACACACACACACACACACACACACACACACACACACACACTCCAAAAAGCATAAATAGACCCTGCTCAGTCTGTATAAAGTTATCCATCTGTGTTTTCAGGGCTGACCATTTGCCAATGGGTAACCTATTAGTGTGCTCTTCCCTAGGGGAATACCTTGCCCTTGGCATCCCCCAGCTCTTTGTGTAGTACGGAGGCCCCCTGGGCTCTCCTCCATTTGGCATGTCTGCTTTTGTTCATGTTTGGGCAGTCATGTTGGTAAGGCTCTACGAGTGTAGCTTCTGACATCACTAGGAGGTACAGTCTCACTCCCTGGTCCAATGGCTCTCAAAATCTTCCTGACCCCTCTTCCACAATTACCCTTGAACCTTAGATGCAGTAGGACAGCGTATTGTAGATGTATCCACGGGAACTGGGCTCCATAACTCTGCACTTTGATTGGTTGCATTTTTCTGTAATGGTGCACATCGGCTGCAAATCCTTTGAGAAGAGACAAGGACTATACTTATCTGTGATTATAAAATTGTAACTTAGTCACATGTCATATAAATCTAGGAAATTGACAGTTATAGGTTCTCTAGCCCTGAGTAGTCGGCTGGGTTTCCAGTTCCGGGTGAGATTTTTTCATTGTTGAGAGAGTTTCAAATCCAATCAGAGAGCTGCTAGGTCACCACAAAGGTATGTGTGTCACAGCTACACCCTTGGGGTTCCTGTGCCATAGAGGTCATTGTGAGTCATTGGCCTCATAGCTGGAGAGAGACTTGATGTTCACTTCCATCCCTTGGAGGCTGACACGGTGTCTTCCTGTACCATGAAGCTAGTCCTCAGGAAGGAGACTTTCAGTCATGTCCAGCTTATAGGCCTCTGCACCCTTGTGTCTCACATGCATGGTATCCTCAGCAATAGGGACTTACACCTTCCACCTCTGGAGAAGAGGGCAGCCTGGGGTAATAGCAATACTCTATAATATTTTGAGATTCTCTTGGACAACCCTGACCAACAACTTAAAGAAAGGCTTCTCATACCTGATGGGGGGTACTTGGTCTTTGGCTTTTAGACACAGTACCATGATATATATAAAACATATATATATATATATATCATATATATCACATATATGCATATATAACTATAATATATAATAATATATTGTATTAATATACATTATATTAGTAAATATTACAAATATATTAATATATATTACACACATACACACCTTAATATAGGTGTTTTAGGTAGATAGTTAATAGCATGATTCCTTATTACTCTTTCAGACAACTTTACTGTGTCCTTTTATCTCCTTCTTCTTCTGTATTTATTTTCCTTTCCTCCCCTAATTACTGCTTGTGGGGTTGCAAACTGGTGCAGCCACTAGGAGAATCAGTGTGGAGAATCCTCAAAAAATCCAAAATTAAATCTGCAGCGTGAGCCAGCCGTAGCATATGTCCTGGGCATATTCCCAAAGGACCCCACAGCCTACTCCACAGACCCTTGTCAGCCGTGTTCACTGGTACTCTGTCCTCAATAGCTAGGAAACGATCCAAATGTCCTTCAGCAGAGAAACGGATACTGAAGGTGTGGTCCATATATACCACGGAATACAATTCAGAAATAAAGAAAAAATGAAACCATGACATTTGCAGGTAAACAGAAAGGGTGGAACTGGAAAAGATCATACTGAGTAAGATAGCCCAGATCTGGAAAGAAAAATGGCACACGTTCTCTCTCCTCTGAGGCTCTGCCACTCTGATATGTCCCTGAAGCATTGATTTCAAGTGAGAATACATAGAAGAAGAAAGAGGGACAGGCTGTTCACCACCAAGCATTCCACACCCGGATACTGCACCAGTTTCAGTGCCTCCAAAGGACAAATTTCTCTCCTTAATTTAACAGCTAGTATGATTTACAAAAGCATCCTACTTACCCCCTGAAACTTAGGATACATTTTTCCTTGTCCTTATGAAGATGTTCAAATATTCATAATCAGATTTCTAAACAGGATCTCATTACTAAAAAAAGAAACTCTCGTGTTTTTATGTCCTTGCATGTTTTAAAGATGAAGCTAAATAGAAAATTGTCCTCCGTTTGAACTAAGTGACAGAAAAATTACTTTATTAGTCAATATTCCTGAGTGCATCCTTCCTAAACACCAACTATTATATTACCTCCATCTATTTAAGGAATAATAATAATAAAATCTTGCTTTCTGAGCTGCGGGGCTTTTAAAAAAAAATCTAGTCAAGGCCACTGTTCAATACAAGGCTGCTTAGAAATTTTAAAACAACACTGCATTGAAAACTCAGATCTTTAGACCTTTAGGATTATTTAACAGTCACCTAATATTAAACAGAAATATCTAATTCTTAAAATTCTCTCTAGTAACTATCTCTGTACCTCTTCTCTGTAAGTAGTCCTTGAAATTACGTTCAAAGAATATCACCATCCCAGTCTATGAAAAATCCCCAAGAAAGCACTGCACCCACCCCCAGGAATCTTTGTACCACCTACAAAACCTGCTCCATATGCAGGCTTCCCAAGTCCTCCTCCAGGGTCTAGCCTAGTGTATACCCATGACATCCTCAGCCATGCCTTTTCACAGTTTACCAGATTTAGCCTGGGTCCCACACAGGTTACCAGCCTAGTCTGTCCTTCCATGCCTGCTGTGATGACTATATTTGGTTGTCAACTACATTTAGAATAAACTAAAGCCTAAGCAACAGAGTATGTCCGTGAGGAATTTTTCTTGGTTGAATGATGTGCGTCATTATCCCATCAGCTCTGTTCCTCTGAAGAACCCTGATAGCGCACCTGCCTTCTGTTGGTGTGGTCTTTCTTCCCACTGCATAAAGATGTTTTTCTGTATTTTCAGTTGTTCATTCTGTACCAGCAGAATTAACAGCTAAGTGCTCACAGGATTTTGATATTGCCATGCCCCATCACCAGGTTTTTTTGTTTTGTCTTGTTTTGTTTTGTTTTGTTTTGTTTTTGTAAATGCTTGTCCTTCCACACCTGCCCAAAAGATGAAGTTCAGGCAACCCTCAATGCCGTAGACAACCAATGAGACATACCAGGCATCGTCTTATTGCTGATTGGTTATAATGAAGACCCGTCCACCAATAACTGGGGCAGGAAGTAAGGGGGTGGAACTTCCGGGCAGGCAGGGACGCAGGTGAAAAGCAAGCAGAGGTGAGAGAATTGATGGAGACCCTGGAGAGAGCGGAAGGAATAAAACAGTACAGAGCTGTAAGAAAATAGTGAGAACCACATGGGGAGATGGGATGGTGGAAAAGCCAAGGATAATTTAGGTAGATAGCTAGGAGACTGCCCCAGCTAAAGGTCCGCGGCTTTAAACTACATAGAAAACTCTTGTCTTGTTTAAACCTCAAGTGGGTCCTTAAAAGCCCTGGAATAGGCCTCACTACAGAGATCTATAGGCTTGGTCCAGATTCGTACCAGCCTATGCTGCTAACTATAGGACTCTACCATGCCATGTCCACACTTTTCCTCTCAAACTTATCTCTTTGCCTTGAACCAAAAGCAACGTACATCCTTTATACCAGTCCTGTCCCCTCTGCCCACCTGACTACATTCCACCCAAGACATTTTTAACTCTAGACTCTACTTGCCCATTTCCTCATCTCCCTCAACTTGATTATCCATAACAAACTCAGAACTAACAAAGGAAAGTCTGAGTAGCCCAGATATCATCACAGGAATACCAACAATATGAAGTCAAACCAATCGGTTATGCAAAAGTGCTTACCAAAGAGTATTGCATGTATGAACTCCAGAACACAGAACTTAAAAGAACAATTACAATCTCCTCAAAGACTTCAATGAATTTAAAGAAACAGATTCCTAAAATCAACGAGAAAGAGCTTATGGAGACAAATATCTGAGTGATGTCCAAAGAAACACAAATAAAAGGTGGATAAAAATGACAAAGACAATTTAAGATATGAGAATGTAATTCAACCAAGAGATAAAGAAAACCCTTGCAAGTAGAATGAATCAAACAGACGGCATAATATCAGGACTTAAAGATAAAATAAAAGATCTAGACCAAACAAGCAAGAAACATGAAAAAAATATTTTTAAAAAATGAAAGGGACTCACAGGAAGTACAGAACACTGTGAAAAAAAAACAAACCAAAACAAAACAAAAACTTTGAATAAGAGGCATAGATGAGGGAGAAGAACTCCAAGTCATTGGCATAGATCATTCTTCAACAGGATCATTGAAGAAAACTTCCCCAAACTAAGGATACACCAATATAAATATAAAAAGCACACAGAATTCCAAATAGACAAGACCAGAATAGAAAACCCCCACATTATATCATAGTTAAAACACTAAATATACGTAATAAAGAAATTATATTGCGAGCCTCAAAAGAAAAAAGGCAAGTGACAAGCCAAGGAAAGCTCATCAGAACAACAACTGACTTCTAAGTGGAATCTTTGAAAGTCAGAAAAACCTAGAGCAGCACACTCCAAGTCTGAAAAGATTATGAAATCGGCATAAAACACTACATACAGCAAAACTACCTACCATGATGGATGGAGGAAGAAAAACCTTCCATAGCACAAACAAGCCTTTAGAAAGTGAATATCCAACACACCAAACCTAAAGAAAAGGAAACATTCTATCAGGCTGAAGAGACTCCTGGAAACAGCAGGGAGACTATGGAAAAGAACATGAAGCCAAGATTATGAAAACACAAAATACCACTGAGAACACAAACACCACCAACTATCAACAACAGGATGACCACCAGTAACACAGACATTCCGAAAATAACTTTGAGCATCGGTGGCCTCAGTTCTCCCATCAAAAGACACTGACTGACTGAAAAGATCAGAATAATGAGATCTGCTGCCTACAGGACACTGTAGTTTTGAAGACTGGCACCACCTTAGAGTCAAAGGATGGACAAAGGGACTCCAGTCAAAGGACATTCCTATCCTAATAGTTGTCAAAATGGACTTCAACCTAAAACTAACCAAAAGAGAAAAGGACAAAGCCACACGATCATCTCAATACATGCACTGTTGCTGGGATTGCAAACTGGTCCAGCCACTAGGGAAAGCAGTGTGGAAAATCCACAAATCTACCATATGACCCAACTATACCACTCCTTGGCCTATGTCTAAGGGACTCTACATCCTACTCTACAGATACTCACTCATCTAGGTCTATACCTGTTCTAGTCACAAGAGCTAGGGATCGGAAACAACCTAAATGTACAACTGATAAACGAATAATGAGAATGTGTGGAATACTACTCAGCTGTGAAGAAAAACGAAATAGGAACTTTGTAGGTAGACGATGAAATTAGAAAAGATCGTATTTAATGAGGTAACCCAGACCCAGGAAGACAAACATCACATGTGCTCTCTCATCCGAAGCTCTTGCCCCAAATCTTCAGATGCGTGTACTTAGCCTGTAGGAACTACAGAAGCCAGGAAAGTAAAGTGGGACCATTTTTAAGGCAGGGAAGTTGGGAAGCAATAAAGAGGGGAATAGTGGGGTAATTTGGTCAAGGAAGTGGGGGAAGGGGAGGACTCCTTAGGGAAGTAAGCACAGAAGAAAGTAGGATGGACAGTAAAGGGAAATAGCAGGATACAAATGATCTGATGGGAGAAACAGGAAAAGTGGGGGGCTCCTTAGGGATGATTGAGGGAGGTAAAAACAGGAGAGAGAGGGGGAGGTAAAACAACAATATGAACATCTGAAAAAGCCACCAGGAATCATACTAACCATTTACCTAAAAAAACTATAATGCACATAATTTAATGTATAAATATACATGTATAGTTTTAAGAAACTTTTCTCATCTACATTCATGGCACCATCCTCAAGAACCAACGATCGCAAAAATAAAACCCTGATGCCGGACATAAGAAGCCCTCTTTTGACTTGATAGCCAGAGCTGTTCAAGAGATTCCAAAAACACGTAGCCTATCGCTGTTGCCCACTGCCCTAGAGATAGATGGCAAGACTCTATTGCCAAAGATGCCAAGTACCTCAGAAACAGGACCCAGAGAGCCCTGAGCTGGAACTGACCTGAATGTTCCCTTCCTGGGGACTAGCTCTGATGGTACCAGAAAGTACCAAGCAAGCTTCCAAAGGAGGAAGGGAACCAACTACCCAGCTATAATAAATATGAATCACATCAACAACCACCATGGCAGGATAACCCTATTTCGGTAATAATGGTACATACGCCTTGGTGGTAACCAACAGCTCCCTAATTGGACTTGAGATGCCCCCAATATGAGGGATACCATGCCTCATAATGGAAACTTAGCTACCTATTCAATGCCAGGGAAATGTTTATTGGAGGCAAATCTACAACCATTAACTTAATAAACCAGCACAGTCCCAAACAACAGTGTGTAAACCTTGGCCCTTATACCCACAGATAACTGTAGCCTTCACCCCTCATTGAGGAAATGTCTCTTTGCAATAGAGAGAGATCATTACGGAAAACTACAGGCAATCAAAATTCAGAGTTGCGCAGCCTGGTGCCAGTGGACACACCTGGGAAAACCCTACCTCACTTACGGCTCAGGGAACATTGCAGAAGAGGGCATGGAAAGGTGGCAATAGCCAGGGAACCAGGAACTTTGCTGTGAAATCATGTCTCCTAATAACATCAGAAGCTGTATTCATATTGCCTCGCCAACCCAAAGGTGAGCTGAACAAAGACGACACCAACGAACATGCCAAAATGGATGGGGACAGACACATGGGGCCTCAAGCTGACACAAAGAACTACAGTAACTGAGTTAATCTGGGAAGGGCACGCTAGTAGTTTATTTAGTGCCAAACGGTCAGCTCTGAAAACATGTACACATACACATTATATGGACTTGATAGGTTATGTTTAGGAACATATAACATTATATGGACTCAACAAGTTTATACACACACACACACACACACATATGTATATTTGTGCAATAGAAATTAAGAAAGAAAGAAAGAAAGAAAGAGAGAAGGAAAGAAAGAGAGAAGGAAAGAAAGGGAAGAGGTATACAGGAGGCTTTGTAGGGAGGAAAGATAAGGGGGAAAACACACAAACAAAAAAGAAAACAAGAAAGAAAGAAAACAAGCAAGAAAGAAAACAAGCAAGGAAGATCTTCAGTTTTATGTTTGACAGCCCTTGTGACAGTGTGTAGCATTGCTCATAGCTTCACCACAAATTTTAAATTAAGGACCCATTTGTTGTCTTGAACTAGGCGACAGAATCATATCAGCAGCCACCAACCCTGGAGTGACCGCTAAAGGTACTAAAAATGGAGGGGCATAAACTGTTGTCTGAACAGCCATGGAAGCCTAATGAAGATTGGAAGAGCCGCCTAGAAAGTAAGGTATCTGAGGGAAATCCAGAGGGAAAGGAACCCTAGTGGTGCCTGTGAAATGTCTTATCTCTCTGTCTGTCGTTATTCTGTATGACAGAGACCATAAATTCGTCTTAAGCTACAAGTCCCCATCTCAAGAGGATTATATGATTAGAAAGAAAACAATGTGTTATACAACTGCCCATGCCCCTAGATCCAAAGTAATGTTTTATGCTAGTATGTCTCTTCCCTTCTTCCACCAGTGTTTCTCTTCTTATCTCTGCCTCTGTCTCTCTGTCTCTGCATATCTGTGTGCATGTGTGTGTGTGTCTTTCTTTCTCTCTGTCCCTCTCCCTGTCTCTGTCTCTTTCTATCTCTTGCCGTCATCCTTTATCATATATTTTGTTAAAAGTTAACATTTAATGATAATTCTGTGATAATTTTATGATAAAGAGTAAGCAAATGATTTACTCAGGTTTTCATGCTTAAAAAAAAAAAAAAAAAAAAAAAAAACCTCAGAAATACATACTTCAAAGACAAGTAGAGAAGATGAAACTACCAGTCCTCTAAATGCATTGGATGTAAGCATAGACCATACCGAGAAGGGAATGTGGTGGAGAGAAGGCCAGTGCAGCCTGTAGGTGGGGAGTGCTAGAGCTGAGCTACGGGTGAGGAATTCTGGAGCTGAGCTGCGGGTGGGGAGTGTTAGCTGACCTTCAGTCTAGACCACCTCAATTCTGGGTTCAGTGTGTCCATGTTCAATACAGTAGCAAATATCTGCTCCGTGTTAAATATAAATATAAGTGACTATGTGCTTGTGAGTAACCAGGGTGTGTATATCAAAGAACTAACTGATACCCCTTTGGCAGGAGTGTACTAAGACCCTCATCCTCAGGCTTCCTGGGCCAACAGCACCGTTCATTCCCAGCTTAGCTGTTCTTGTCCATCTTTCCTCTGTCTCTGAAGAGGAAGGGAATATTAGGCCCACTCTTACTCTAGAATATGGGGTAAGCAAAGAACAGAGAAGAAACATTCATTTGCCTAATATCTGAATTGTCATTTTGAAGAATGAGGAATCATTGAACATACATCATTTGAGCGACCAGTGAGAAAGAAATAAAATACCAGCCACTGCCTCTCCCAATCCACTCTCACTTTGCAAGAGCAAAAACCATCTTCAGAATTTCCCCAGCCATTTCCTGGAATCCCTAGAGGATATCTGGAATCTGCTGATACATGTTATATATCCTCTGAGATATAGCAATTCTATATGCAATGAATCTAGAGTCTAACAACTCTGCCAAATTACATATGTGTGTACACTCAATATATATGAGTGTGTGTATACTCAGAACATGTGTGTGTACTCAGATTATATGTATTAGAGAGAAAGAGAAAAAGAGACAGACAGAGAGAGAGAGAAAGAAAGAGCTTGGAATATATGTGTATGTGTGTGCACTCATAATATGTGTGTGTGTGTGAGTGTGAGAAAGAGAACTTAGAATATGTGTGTATATATGTGTATGTACTCGTGTGTGTGTGTGTGTGTGTGTGTGTGTGTGTGTGTGTGTGTGTGTACTCAGACTATACTACTCTGAACAAATTATGAAAGGCCACGCCTTGGTTCCATTCTGCCATGGAAGAGGGCACATGAATTTTCATAGCCACAGAACAAAGAAGGCCAAAACCAATACCCAGTAAGTCAGCTAGAACATTGGAAAGGGAGACACTAGCAAAGAAACATTTTCTATTGATTTCATATATGAATCTGAGCTATAGGCTCGGTGGGGTTAAAGGTCAACTAAGCCCAGCAATACATTCCATGAGTTTAGTTTAATCGTAACGAGAACACTAGGACAAAAACAGAGGTGGAGAGGGAAGGGCAACCAAGGGGACAAATGCCCAAGCTGACTTTCCCTTCTGACCTGCAGTATTATCTCTCCATGGGGTCCTGCTCCACCAAGGTCACAAGTCTGCAGCATCTTTAATATAATTAATATAATAATACAAACATTAACTCCACCCTCTAGAGTCTGCAGAACAGCTCACTCATGTGCCAAGGCAGAAAGAATTCCTCCCTAGCTTTGGACACTAGTGAGAAAGGAGGAACTCTATTCTACATAGCAATGCCTTACAGAGCTAGGGTACACTAAAATCTTGTGGTATTTGGGGATATCCTCTTTCCTGCTTTCTTTTTTTTTTTTTTTTTTTTTTTGGTTCTTTTTTTCGGAGCTGGGGACCGAACCCAGGGCCTTGCGCTTCCTAGGCAAGCGCTCTACCACTGAGCTAAATCCCCAACCCCTCTCTTTCCTGCTTTCTAATGAGAGAACCATTCCGCAGAACAAGAGATCAGGCTCACAAACCACGTGGAGATCAGCTTCCCGGATTCTGACATGCCTTTGAGCCCAGCCTGTATGTTCCCTTCCATAAAAGTCACTCCTCCCCTCTTGCAAGCATACCTAGGTCTGCCTCTCCCAGTCCCCAGAATGCATTTCTACTGAAAGAGAAACTGCACTCCCACAATCCATTGCAATCTGCTGGATTTGTAACACTCAGAGCCATAAACTACCATGTCACATAGCTTTAAATAGAGACCCCTGTAGCCGCTGGGTTCAATAGACAGATGAGGTGAAGGTTCTGGGCCTGAACAGGTTTGCTCAGAAACCTGGCAGCAACAATTACTAACCTCCCATCCTGTACCCATGCCTTCCTGGTGCACAACACACTCTAAGAGTTCCCACAAGCCCCAAGCCACCTCTGCAATGCCCTGCCTCTCTTCCACTCTAGAAGAGATGCTCAAATGTCCAGGAGTATGAATGATGTGTAATGTCAGACGGAAGCTTCGTTGTGCCGCAGTCCACTGAAGCAACGAAACGTTCAGTGTTAGCTCCTATACCCCGCGTATCAATCCAATGGCAGGGAAGAGCAGCTCATTCAGACCCATCAGACTACCAAAGCAAACACAGCCAACCCGGGAAGAAGAGGAACTGTACTGAAAGTTCCAGCGGGGGCTGGAGAGATGATGGCTCAGTGGTTAAGAGCACTGACTGCTCTTCCAGAGGTCCTGAGTTCAAATCCCAGCAACCACATGGTGGCTCACAACCATCTATAATGGGATCTGGTGCCCTCTTCTGGTGTGTCTGAAGATAGCTACAATGTACTCATGTAAATAAAATAAATAAATCTTAAAAAAAAAAAAAGAAGAAGAAGAAGAAAGGTCCAGCGGGCTCGACCACGGCAGCATATGCCTGGAATTCCAGCACGCAGGATGGTGAGGCAAGATGATCGCAAGTCTGAGGCCAGTCTGATCTACATAGCAGGGACACAGTCCAGCCTGAGACCTTGTCCCAGAAAGACAGAGGGAAAAGAAGCATAGGGAAGGGAGGAGGAGAAGAAGAAGAGGGGGATATCAAGAACACAGAAAGGTAGAGTAATTCTGGACTTCAGAGAGAACTTAAAAGCTGACTAGACTCCACTTCCTGTTTCTCATAGCTGTTTCTGCCCTTCTTCTAGAACCCAGCTTCCTCCACATTGTGTAGAACATGGCTACTCAGAGGTCCGACAGCCAGGCTCTCGGGGCCGAAAAGACTTTCTGCGGTCACCAGACAAGAAGTCCAGAAGAACACATAGGTCATCAGCAAGAGCCACAAACAGCCAACCAAACTCCTGAGTCAAATCCAAAGGAGATGCTACTTGTATGTGTTACATTCACAGAGCTCTCATCCTGATCGTGATATTTACTGAACTCAAAGGGTAAACCTAAAAGAAATAAGTGATAAAAAAAAAAAAGGTGAAATCAAAACTCAGAAGGATAGACCAAAGAGCATTTTTGTTCTATTTTGTTAAAAATATAATCAGATACTAGGCTTAAATCGGAGTTGGGTTGAATCTCAAGAGCAGCGGAAGTGAAAGGAAGTTGTTTGTTGACAGTCTGACGGTGGCCCTCGCTAAGACAGGGATCCCCACCTTTAATAATAACCAACGATGCGTACACCACGAGGCTCGCCTCTCTTCTAATATTATGGTTAAAATTGTGCCGGCCGAATCAAATGCAATTACCGCTTAAGGCGGAATGGATGGAAACCCCCAGCTTCTGCACATTAGAAAGATTCAGTGGATGAGGGGAGGAAGGAGGAAGACGTAATCATGTTTTTATGATTATTACTTGCATTGTTATCATTCGGGTTATTATAATTATCAGTATGATAATTACTTTTTTATTGATACTTCCTTACGTTTGTCTTGAGATGGAGACAATAACTGCCCGGCTCTCCCTGTAAAAGCGCCAAGGGAGTAGTTGTAAGTGACAGCGTACGAGTCCTTTTCTTCTGCGTCCGAGGGCTCGCTCTGCCGGCTGCCTCCTCTTTCGACAGAGGAAGCCAGTGTCGCCGAAAATAAAGGCGTGGGGCTTTCCCAAAGCTCTTAAACATCGGTAACTTCTTCACTATGCAATGATGTGTTTGAGTGGCTATCAATCCCCCTGCACCCGTTTGCCCAGTTTCTGTTTGTAAGAGTTGATAAGGAAGACCTGGTTCTGTCATTTTTGCCCTGGATCTCCGTTGGCGTGAATGATTAAAGACTCCTACAGCCGGGTCTTGTGTGATCAGTGAGTTTTAGAAGGAGAACAGAGAGGAAGTCATCTATCTCTGAATGATACTATTTGATGGGAGTTTAATAGGACCTGGTAGATTTTAATATTACCAGAAAGCTGTAAAGGACTTGACATTTCAATTTGTTTCTGAATCACTCAGATGGCTAGATTGAACTGGAAATCTACATATATTAATAAGCTTTTCAGCACAGCGACCGGGAGGAGAGGGGAAGGAAGAGCCACATGGCTCAGTCACCCATGGGAAACACACCAGAAACCAGTTCGAGCTACAGAGAGAGATTGCTCTTCAGTCAGCTCTACTGTCCGGGAATAAACAAGCATGTTACTCTAGAGGATAACTGCACTGAAATCCTGAGGTACAACTGGCTTCACGAAGTTCCCGTCACCTGCCATTCCCAGCTACAGCCTAAGGTGCCACCTACCCTGGACCGGGGCAGCAATAGGCTTCCTGCTCAATGCACCCTCTGGCCTCCACCTTACTAATCCACTCCCTTCCTCAGCAGCAGTCCTCTCCCAGTGGGGCTCACATCCTCCTCAGGGCTCAAACCCCTCCACACTCAGAAAGCAGCAACCTCAGTCCCCCTTCCTCCAAAGCTGTAGTGACTGGATGTCTTGCCTCTGAGGCATTTGTCATCAAAATGGGAGAGGACCTCACTTCCTTATCAAGAACGATGTGGTATTGCCTTCTCTGGCACCTGCCTGTCTGACTCTGACAGGCTTGATGCCCCAGCCACCGGATGCTGGAGAGTCCTGCTTACAAAGCCCTAGCTTCATGGGGAAGAAAGGAAGCAAGATTTTCCGACTTTGCCTTTTACAAAGAGCATCTGTCAGAACTCTCTTTAAGCAACCTTAATAATTCAGTTTATGGAAGATTTGATTTGCAATCCTCATTAGAGGGCAACATTAACGAATTCGTTTAAGTAAAGGTACTTTTTAAAATTTATGCACACATAGCTTCTAGAGAAAATAACGCTAAACTTAGACGTGAACGCTAAGCACGGAAAACAGGTGATTAGGCTGTATCCTTTTTAAGAATTCCCCATCATGGAAACTAGTAGACCGCTGTCATCGCTCCATGACTCTGGGAATGGACCGTCTGGGTCAGCCTATGCAGACTGTGGTTGATCACCACACATCACCCAGAGATGTGACGCCACAGCCCGGTGGTTCTCCACACCCGTTCACCTGTAAGATTACTTCTTTAGCAAACTCTGCAGCTCGGCAACTCAGCTTTCAAGTTTTCTTTTCTTTCTTTCTTTTTTTTTCCTTTTTCTCTTTTTAGTTTTCTGTTTGTAAGAGGGCCTCACAATATAACACATGTCTCCTGTGGTCCTGCAGGCTAGCCTCCTACTCCCAATCTTTTCTCTCTCTTCAGTACTGGGATTACAAGGTAGCACCATCACGCCAGGCTAATTTTGCTGGCTGGCTGCCTGCCTGCCTGTCTGTCTGTCTAAAATAAATCAACCGGGAGCAATCAGTTAAAAGCTGTGCCTCCCTCTGGATGTGTGCTTGTTAACTCCCATGCTCAGCAAACCTAATTACTTTCCTCACTTGGGAAAACATTTACAGGTGTGAGTAAGAGACCTACAGCATCCTTGATGATACAGCCAGGTCCAACGGGACCCTTAGAGAATGAAAACAGGGGACGAAGCATCCACAAAGAGGCTGTGGTGGAGAACAGCAGCATCCACCTCTGGAGACTGAACCTGGGGATACTCCCCTCATGCTTTCCAGAAAGAACAAGCCACCAATACTCGGACTTTAACCCAGTCAGACCATGCCATACCTCCAAACTCAGACAGTATCTGTAGAGTTTGAAACGACTAGCTTCATCCTAACTGCCTACAGCAACAGGAAACTAGCATGTAGGAGAGCAAATATTGTATTATCTCACGATATTGCAAAGAAACCTTAAAAGCCTTAATATTAGGAAGGTACTTTTAAGCTCTAGTGTTCTATTCAAATCAGGAAGCTTAGAAATATACTGACTTTATATTAAAATATAATCCTGATTTCAAAGCTATAAAGGTAATTGATAACAATATTTATTGGATCCTACTCTGTGAAGACATTATATCATGAGGGATAATGGCCTAAGGAACACTGCCCTTGAAAAACTTAGTTTTAATAAGGGAGGGACATGTACAAAATTTGGTTACCTTGAGAGTTACATCTTTTTTTTCACTCCAAAGTCTTCTCCGGCAGACAGCGGGTGCTCTGTGCTCTCTGGCGATCTGTGTAAATTAAGTTCATGGAAAGCAACAGTGCTGGAACTGTCCTGGAACAGCTGTGGCGGAAAGTGACATCACTGTGTTTTAATCGATATCCTAAGAAGAGAAAAAGAAAGGGCAGCAGGGATGGCAGTGGGAGGGAGATGATGAAGAAGGAGGACCTGCCAGACGGATTTTCAGAAGGCTGACCTGGGGATGAGTGGGCTTTTCAGGAAAAGATCCACGGGCCCATCAAGGTGTGCCCCATACTAGGACATGGTCGGCACTCAGTTTACCCCAGTTCATTAGGTTCTGGAAAGGTCTTCAGGTCTAGAGGGTGTGTTTGGAAATTCTTGAGTTCATTTGGAATTATACAGGTGAAATGTTACACTCTAGT
The DNA here is from genome assembly GCF_021556685.1 of Rattus norvegicus. Taxonomy (NCBI): domain Eukaryota; kingdom Metazoa; phylum Chordata; class Mammalia; order Rodentia; family Muridae; genus Rattus; species Rattus norvegicus. The sequence continues at coordinate 133,806,912 of NC_141540.1, forward strand.
TGGGACAGCTCAGGGAGAGGAAGTAACTGGGAGCATGGGTTTGAAGGAGATGGTCTTCTAAGCAAACATTCCACCCTTTTTCCCTTCCCCTCCCCTCCTCCTCCTCATCCCTCTCTTCCCTCTCTCTCCATCTCCTTCTCTCTTCTTTTAGTGCCACGAAGTGAAAAGCTTCACTGTGCCCTGCCGCCTCTTGCAGGATACTTAGTGTCACCACAATGCGAAAACAATACAGTCATGCCACCATGGATGGAAATACCTAAAAGTATAAACCAAGATAAACACATCCTCCTGGATATCCTCAAATACTTTGTTACAGCAAAGGAGACCAATAGAATAAGGTTGCCTTAGCTAGGGTTCTATTGCTGTGAAGAGATACCGTGACCAAGACAACTCTTACAAAAGAAGCATTTAGCCCTGGATTTGTAGAAAGATCTTGTGTAAATTTGGTTTTGTCATGGAATATCTTGGTTTCTCCATCTATTAATTGAGAGTTTATGACTTAGTCAAGTCATAAGGACAGCTAATACTGAGAACTTACAAGATGCTAAGTACTGTTCTAAAGACTGCTACCTCATACAATCTCTTCATGCACTATGGGAAAATGGCTCTCCATTCTGTAAGTGTATAAACAAAAACAGAGAAGATTGCTTGCTCATAGTCATGACAAGAATAAGCTTAGATCTATTGTCCTGTAGTATCAGTACCTTTATCTTAACCCTCATTCTAAGGCCACAGCAGACCATAGTTGTCATTAAGGTGTCCACCTTCAAACTCTATCCCGACCAGCTGTGTTTACTGACTCTCCCATTGCTAGCCTAACCCAAGTCCTCACATCTCACCTGGACTACTAGAACAGCCTCTTATTTTTTTTTTACATATGCCCCAGTAGGGTATCCTTTCAATCCAAATATGCCATACTTCATAACCAACTCTACCTGAAGGATCTGTATTTATACAAAGAATGGTTGACTCAATTACTCAACAAAGAAGTCTAAGACAAAATCATAGTAAATACCACTACACACCATCATGCTACTGCTTCAGATAAGAAACTCAATGCCAACTACTTCAAGCATAGGGGCAACTGGAATGTTTCATAACGGTGGGTGCAATCACGTTGGAGAAGTATTTGTCTACTGTGGGTTTTGTTTTGGTTTTTCTCATTGTTGTAACAAAATTCCTGACAGAAATAATTTATGGGAGGGAAGATTTATTTCAGTTCTTAGTTTCATGGTATTTTCTTTCATAGTTGGGGTTGAGGCCAGTGTCATGGGTGGTAAAACACACGACAGCAGTGGTCCAACCTGTGGTCATAGACCAGGAAGCAGAGAGTATAGGCAGAACCACAAAGAAGTATAATCTTCAAGGCACAATCCCTACTGACCTACTTCCCTCAAGAGGACTCCAAACGGCACTACTGAGCTGACACTAATCATTCAAGACATAAGGACTGTGGGGGACACTCCAGGTTCAAACCATAACATCGGCATCCACTAAGGGTGAACTCGTGCTGTAGCCCCACAATCCCAGTCCCAAGGGCATATCTAACTGAATGCCTATATGCACCCAAACAGAAGATGACTCAAGAATATCAAAACACGGGGTTGGGGATTTAGCTCAATGGTAGAGCACTTGCCTAGGAAGCACAAGGCCCTGGGTTCAGTCCCCAGCTCCAGGAAAAAAAAAAAAAAAAGAATATCAAAACACGTTCTATTTAATAGTTAAAGGCACAAAAATGCCGTGGCATTTACTTTGAGTAGAGAACTCACACGATCTATTGTATATCAATGGCAGCAAGATTACCGCAGAGTACTTGAATCTCATAATGTCGGAGGAAAGGATTCAGAAATGAAAGAGGAGTCCCTTGACTCCCAGATCGAATCTGCAACATTAGAAGTCAGATTAGAGTTATCCTGGTTGAGTGTTCAAGGTTAGCTCGGGTCTGTAAAGGAAACATGGAGAGTTTAGGAGCTGGTGGTGCTCTGTTTCCAGAACTGGACACTAATTTTTACACTGCAAAAGTTCACTAAACTGTTACATATATTTGTAGGTGTCTACCATATTTATATATAACCTGCTTGTGGACAGAGACTGTAGCGAGAATTCTGGAAGTTTGGTATCTTTTAAAAAAACAGAATTATTAAGCGAATGTTTTTGTCTTAACCCCAGATGTGGAGATACGGGCTGCTTCACAGCAGGTAACAATACTTGGCCTCTTGCTCTAGCAGGGGTGTGCCCGATGAAGACAGTTTCTGTGATTGTGTGAGTTTTGAATCCTTTTCAGAGAGTCTCTAAACGGTAGGGCCCTCAGAGGTATGGTGGGTTGTTGGTTGGTTGGTAGTTGGTTTTGGTTAGTGTTGGTCAGAGTTGAGCGTAAAGAAGAAACAAGATGAAGGAGAAATTAGATATTCTGATGGAGAAGATCAAACTTGGACCAAGGAACTCGGTGCCCCTAATATGCAGGACGTATTCTAGTGATAATACAGCCCCACCCCACGCCCCGTTTCTTTCCTGCCTATGCTTTTTTCTCTTTAGTGTCAAGGGGTTGAAAGGGTGGAAGAAAAAGAGTGGAGAAGAGTGAAAGAAAGAACCAACCAAGAGACTCCATGACTTAGAATGATACGTTATCCGACTCTCCATTACTGTAATGAATAGCTGAACTGATAAATTTAATAAGAGAAAAATGCATTTTGCCTCACAGTTTGAGAGCCCCTAACCCATGATCAATGATTCCCCTGGATCCTGAGAGGATGTAGCACATGCCTGCAGAGAGCCCATGGTAGAGCAAAAGCATTCACCTCAGAGTCAAGATAGGAAAGAGATGACCCTGGCCCCAGGATCCACTTTAAGGCTGTGCTGGTGAGATTTAATGTCAGTTTGACACAACCAGGAAGAGAATTTTAATAGGAAATTGGTTAGATCAGGTTGGCCTATATAGACATGGCTCTCTCTGCCTTTAACTGTGGATACAATGTAACCAGCTCCTTCAAATTCCGCCATTGTTACTTTCTCACAAAGACTAACTATAAGCAGGTGTTGTAAACAGAATAAGCCCTTTAAGTTGTTTTTTTCTGCAGGATATTCTATCAGAGTGACTGAAAAGAAGCTAGAACAAAGGCCGTGTGTGAGGAAACATCACCTCCTCACACTGATCTCACCTCCTAGCCCTTCTTTATGCTCACTCCAAAATGACTATGAATGCCCCATTAGTGTTCTTACCCCAAGTCAATGTTCTCTCTCTCTCTCTCTCTCTCCCTCTCTCTCTCTCTCTCTCTCATCTAGTTTGCTCCTTCCTCACCTTTAAATTTTTCATGCAAATTGTCTTTTTGATGAGAATTTTTCTGATTATTTCATTTAAAAAGACAACTCACCAAACCCCAAACGTTTCCTTTTTCTATTTTATTTTTCCTCATAGAATATATTGTCTTTTGTAGGCTTGGTTTCTCAAAACCTACTTTAATAAGGGTTCTCAAACACACTGGTCCCTCCCTTCTAGCCCACTGTCCAAAGGTAGGGGAGAAAAGATGGGAAATAGGACCAGGGGATGTGGACCTGTTTAGAGGTCATTCTCTGGGGCCATCCCAGTCTCTGTTGTCAGGATACCAAGCACGAATGAATGTGCAGGAGTGGCACAATCCTGAATCGGCACCAGTCAGTGGTTGTGACCAGAACCACCCGGGACAGCAGAAGTTCTCTGCCATGCCTCTTGAAATGAAGATGAGAGACCAACGAACTGTTGCAAGGGTAGCTATGCAAGTGCCCCATCAGTGTCCACTGAGACCCACTTATTCTCTTCCCAATTATCACTTGTCCTCCTACGAGTCTTGCCTCAACCAAACACAACATGAGTCTGCATCACATGATACAACCAGAAGCTTCCACTTCAGTCTTTCAATTTGCCATTATACTAGCAATTTACCAAAGGAAAGGTTTATTTTAGCTTACAACTTAAAGGTATATTCCATTATGGTGGAGAAGTCAAGGGGATGGGCATGTGAGAGAACTGGTCACATTGTGTTTGTTCACAATAAGGAAGTGGGGAAATTAGTTCTAGCACCCAGTTTTCTCCTCCCCACTTTCTCCAAAGACCTGGTGCCACCCACATTCAAGATAGCGCTTCCCCCTTCTATTAAACCTTGATATACAGAACCAGAGAAGGCCCAGAGGTGTGGTTCTTAGGTGATTTTAAGTACAGTCAGGCTGATAAAAATGATTAAGTATGGAAACCTTACCCCTTGCAAATGCAGATACCACTTTAAATCATAGCATTACACCCCTGTCCCCTTCAATCTCGTTTTCATCTCATAATGTAAAACACATTCAGTCCACCTAAAACTCCCCATTGTCTTTAACTGTCCTAAGACTGCTCGCTAATCCAAAGTCTCTATTAATTGTGAACCTCCAAAAGCAAAAAAACATGCTTTCAAAATACGACACAGAAAACATTCTCATCCTAATGAGAATAATTAGGGCATGGCAAGAAAATACCAGAAGTTGATTGAGGCTTGGCACCATGAAGAGAGCTTATGCAAGGCTACGGGTGAAGCCCAGTTGCAGCAGAAGAAACCAGTGTATTGGAGATGCCAATGCCATGGGATGACCACCAAGAACAGCAGTGGCAGTGGAGTGGGTCAATGTGAGCTTAGAGTGCTACAGAGAACAGAGCTGGAAAAGTGACACTAGCCCTTTGGAGGAACCCAGAAGATTATGTGAGTATTTTTACATCAATGTTCATAACAGAAACTGATCTGAAATTTTCTTTAGTGAGTATTCATGTGGTTTAGGTTATAAGGCTGACTGTGGCTTCGTGGAATGAATTTGTCAGAGTTCCTTCTGTTTCTATTTTCTAGAATAGTTTGAAGACTATTGGTATTAGTTCCTGGAAAGTCTGGTAGAATTCTGCATTAAGGCCATCTGGCCCTGGTTTCTTTTTTTTTTTTTCTTTTATATTATTGTTTTTGTTGTTGTTAGAAGATTTATAATGACGGCTTCTATTTCCTTAAGGGTTATAGAGCTGTTTAAATAGTTTTACCTGATCGTGATTTAACTTTGGTAAATGGTATCTGTCTAGAAAATCATCCATTTTATTATGATTCTCCAATTTTGTGGAGTAAAAGCCTTTGAAGTAAGACCTAATTCTTTGTATTTCTTTCTCCTCTATAGGTCTCCCTTTTCATCCTTTTCATTTCTGATTTTGTTTATTTGGATAATATCTGTATTGTGGCTAGTTGCATTAAGGGTTTATCTTGTTGATTTTCTCAAATAACCAGCTCTCGGTGTTGCTGATTCTTCGTATTGCCTAGTAGTGTATTCTTATTATTGCTACCACCAATTCTGTGGTCATCGATTGTGTGTCGTGGGCTGTAACAAATTTTGTGTGCTTTTTTTTTTTTTTTTACCTTGTATAGTTTGGCAGTGTCGTGACTGGACTGGTTGGTTTCCTCTTACTGAAGGGGTAACAGGGCTGCTTTGTAACTATCCTTTTAAAACCCCAGCAGAGAGAGATGAACCCACACATGTTCAAATCACAGCCCCAAAATCAAGACATATGGACAAGCACAGAGCATGACTCTTGCAAGTTCCTAACTTCTCGATTATCACAATCAAAGACACTGAAACAGGTAAAATACTTGAAGATTTCCAATGTTTTTAATAAAAAGTTATCAATAACTTAAAACAGATATAAGCAAAGTGATGAACTCTACTAGAAAGAAAAGTCAGCAATATAGAAGAAAAGAAAACAAATGGGCAAGAAATTGGTAAGGTAAAAGTCATCAACACACACACACACACAGGGAGAAAGAGAGAGAATAGAGAGAGAGAAAGAGAGAGAGAGAGAGAGAGAGAGAGAGAGAGAGAGAATACCCAGCAAATAAAAATATCATGAAGAAAAAAAATAAACATAGTCAGATGTCAGAAGTGAAAACATAAATATATCAAATAAAAAACCCAGTGGAAAGCATCCCCAGTAAACTCAACCAAGCCAAAGAAAGAACAGCAGGGATGGAGGGCAAGAGGATGCAATGTCTCACTTAAATATCAGTGAGGAAAAAGAGAAGGAGTATGCTGGAGGCGTCCAAGAGCTCTGAATACAATCAAGAAGCCAAAAGTTCTTGGGATTCAGAATAAACAACAGAGAATCTGTTCAGTGAAATTCTAGCCAACAAACATTCCAAATCTAGAAAGAAACGGACATCCAGAAGCAAGAAACACAGACTCCTAAACAGGCACAACCAGACAAAATCCTCTCCATGACACATAGTCAAGACGTCAAAAACGCAAAGAAAATAAGCAACATGGAGTGGGGCAGTCCAGATGTCTTACATAGAACTCCAGAGACTCAACCGAACTCTCACCAACAAACCTAAAAGCTATCAAAGCATGGGAAGACACATTTCAAGCCCAAGAGTAAGTAACTGCCGACCAATCGAGCTTCAACAGCAATGCTATCATTTAATATTGACAGAGAAATAAGGGCATTTCAAGATAAGCACTAACGAAAGGAGTTCCTGGAAACTAAGAGCTGCAGAAGGAACTGGCAAGGAAAACTATGCGCAGAGGAGAAATAAAGACGGTTTTAATCACTAGGGCACGGGAAAGGTTAAATTTCACGAGAGGAATGGCAGGACAAAGGAGAATCCATCACATTCAATGCAGAAAATAAGACAAACCCTGATACTAGGCGTCACCCCCATGTTAGAAGAGATAAAGAGAGCCACTACATATCGATAAAAGAGAACAATTAGTGAAGAAGATGTAATAATTGTAAGTTTATACACCAAATGTCAGGACCCTTTGTTTAGTAAGACAAACGTCAATAGACATAAAGTATCAACGGTATCTTGTTATAATTACCAGTGAGTGGCTTCGGTACACAGCTGGCTCTGAATAGGTCACCCAAATTAAAAATCAGCAAGGAAATCTCAAGAGCACACGGATTTAATAGATATCTATGGGATATTCCATTAAATAGAAACTGAACACATGTTTATATCCACGGCCCATGGGACCATTACTAAAATAGATGGCATTCTAGGCAACAAATCGTACTATAGCAAATAAAAAGTACTTTAAATAATCATGTACCTTATTAGATCATACTGTGTTACAACTAGACATCAATAGCAAGAAATACTACAGAAACTACATATATATATGTATATATGTATATATATATATATGTGTGTGTGTATGTGTATATATATGATACATGCTTAAATGACCCAGTGTGTCTGAAAGAAATTAGGGAAGAAATCAAAGAGTTCTTAGAATCAAATGACTACATACAATCTACAAGAACCTTCAGCATACTGCTAAGGCAATGCTAACAACAAGCTTTATTTCCAGGAGTGCTCACATTTAAAAAGACCATGAGAAATGTCAAGGAATAGATGCTAGAGCATAGCATATGAAGGAAGAAAGAAGAGCAGTGGTGCAAGAAGGGTTAAGTGGGGTGGGTAACAGGAGGGCAGGGTAGAGGGAGGAGTATGGGGGGGGGGGTAACTAAAACTAAAGACCTCTGAAAACTCCATGTGGAAACCTACTACTGTAGAAATTTCCTAAAATAGAGACATACGTTAAAAGAGTTTAAGTAGAGTAATGTTGTAACGGGATGGAAGAACAATGGCTCTCCCAGACACTAGCTGATATCAAGAAGAGAAAGGAGGAAAAGAAGGAGGCAGAAAAGGAGGAGGTGGAGGAGGAGGACGAAGAGAGACAGCCACAGCGGAGGCAGAATTGGGGTGCCAGGTATGGCCATTTCCTCATGTTCTGTGAATCAAGTACAGGGGTCTTCATCTAAGGGGTCTCACTATTACGTTCTGGATAGTAACCAGGAGCAGGGGCAATAGCCTGCAGTGTCGGAGGGGGCGTCCTGTGGGATCTTACTGACTAACAGCTTGGAAAGAAGATATTCATCATGGGAGTCCTAGAAAAATAAAGAGGAGAATGAGAAAAATCCCTTATTGGTGAAGAAAAAAAAAGCAATTTTTCAGACAAAAAGTCCAACAAATGTCAAAAGCAATGGGTGAGAAAATGCTGGAAGGACGTCCACCTAGACATGCCCTTACGGAGTTTCACACTCTGAAGTAACCCAGAGACCCAAACGCTGCCCAACATAGAAGCAGTGAATGAAACCCTGTTGACTTGATGTTCTCATTTAGATGAGAAGGTAATTAAAGTGTCACGCTAAGATTTTTCTTGGTTTAAGAAAAAACTTCAGAAATTTACAATTCCCTTTGTTTGATTCGCTGGTTTTGGGCATAGTGGCTAGTAGGCTGTTGTGTTGGTTGTTGATGGCTGGTTGCCTGTTTCGGTGGTGGTGACAGGTTGGCAGTTTTGGTGATGGTGGTGGTGGTCATGCTGGCTGTTGTTCTGTTCCACTTCGCTTTGCTCTACTTTTGTGCAGTCTATCCTGTCAGCTTCCTCTCTCTTCCTCTTCTCTGCTCCAATGTGTCATTGGGAATGGCTCTACCAGAATGCTCATGCAATGCCTGGCCATTTTCCCAGGTATGTTTTCCCATCGGGAGTCCTGGAAGGAGAGGAGTGTGAAAGTTATCCGTGTCTTCCCCCGGCCCTAGTACTCTGAAGAAGGATGAACTTTCATAAGAGTTGACTTCATAAATGGATGGACGTAACTTTTCCTATAAGCAATTGGGAACAACAGTGTTTTCAATAAGGGTGAAGGGAGTCTGGAATCTATGCTTGAAATTCCTTACAGTAGACCGGAGGCAAAGCTATCTAGACTGTGTCTGGCAAGGTTTCACTACATGGTGTTACTGGATGTCAGGGTATATGATTTAAATGGAGGCATGCCATAGCATGTAGTAATAAGCCCCGTCCTCTTCCTCTGAGGCAGGAGGTTAATTGCAATTACGCTTAGTATCATTTCCTTTGGCGCAGAGCTGTGGTTTATCCCGAGGCTCTACCCTCGTTCCCACCACGGGATGTGTGTCATTTAAGCTTCGCAACTTCCAAAAAAACCATTCCATTGCAAAGGACTATGAGCTCCTCAGAAAGGCCTCCGGGCGCTCATTGGAGGACTACTGCGTAGTAATTGGGGCTTCCTGAGGTGACCCAGAAGCCTGGGCTGGATTGGTTGCTTGTGCATGCGTCCACAGAAGAGCCATTAGGAAGCATTTTTAAAAGTGGGCGGTGCCCACCGCACAACAACTTAGGAAGCTGCCTTCACCCGGAACACGGTACAGATTGGAGAGCAGACCATGAAAGATGACAGCAGATCTGTCAACAAAGTTTTAATAAGAACGGCTGGCACCTATAGAGAGTCCATCAGGAGCTTGGCTAAATACTTCATACATATTATTTTTCTCGCTGAATTTTGGGGCACAGATCCATGAAGCAGATAGGCTCTGCTCATCTCTATGCTTACAGACCGAAGCTGGAGCTCGGGTGGGCTAAACTACTTGCTTCGAGTCACATGACGTACAGATGCTAGAACTGGCTTTCACCTCATTTTGGTGACTCTCACCCCCTTTGTCTTTTGCTGCCCTCAGGGCACTACCCTGGCAGCTGTGTCTACTACAAGAGGCTTCGTCAAATATGGAACCAAACTCAAGGCAATGTTTTCCATCCCACCCATTGCTCATTTAAGAAAATTACTGGCACACGCTGTCAGTCCCAAGCTTCATTTCCCCCTTTCTAACCATATGTGCCTCCCACTTCAGAGCCAAGAGTTCCTGGATGTTTTTCCAGCAAACGTTCCTCCTTTCATGATAGTCAGGATGGCTGTGAGCAAAGTTCAACTCGGTCAACCCCAGGAGTCCGAATTGGCAGAAGGCCACCAAAGACACTTCTAGAACGGATTCACTCTGACATCCTAGAGGAAAATCATTAAACAGGCCCCGCTGAGACCTACTGGAGGGCACTCAGGCTTGCAACTACACAGTAGCTTTTGTGATGGCAGTTTTGCTTAAAAAAATCCAGCATCGACGACTTCTGTGAGCCACAGCCAGCCAAATAGCTACTGGAACCATGCTGATTTCCTGCTCATACAGATATCTTCCCTTAAAACCCTGTTATGGAGGAAAATATTCGAGTCCCGCAAGTCATAAAAACAATTTAATACTAGCCACTGTCTGAAGACATCCCGAGAATATAGAGTAGACCAGGAGAACCTGAGGAGCAGAATTATTTTTAAACAGCGAGGAAGAAACTTTGAATCAGAACCACTAAGTATTAGGCAAGGTCCAGTGGTGTTCACAGGGAAGGCAGATCACATACTCGGACATAAAGCAAGTCTTGCAACATATAGGAAAGTTGAGGTCGTTTCTTGGATTCGATCTGACGTGTAATAAGACTGGAAATGAACAGCACAAGAAACTATGGGGTGTACACGGAGTCCAGGAGGCTCAATAACTTACAGAAGGACCACTGGATCGTCAAAGGAATCAAGGAGGAAGCAAGCTATTCCTGGGATCAAATAAAATAAACCGTTCTGAGAACCAGAAGTCTCATGCTTAGAGAAGGTGGGGGTCGACATGTGGTACCAGAAGGCAAGCGTGTTTCCCAGGAAGATTCCACGCCGTTCTGATCATTTGTGGAACCATTTTGCAGCAGAAAGTGGAGTCAGAGAGTGCTGCTCAGTTATCCGCACCTCTTGCCTTCTGTTTGAGCCTAAACTCCATTTCAGGGCCCCGCAGAATGACTGAAGAGGTCCTCCGACCTCCTCGTTCCTCCTCACCGTGCGTCCGTATTGAGTACTTCACCTTTTTCTGTGTCTCACTGTTACTGGTTTCAACTGGCTCACTGAGGAGAGGTGGCCGAGCCTTGCTGGCGAGGGTCACCAGGACCCGGGCTCTAACCCCAGTAACTCCTCGAACACCGATAGTTAAAATCGCTGGCACACAGTTGGAGGTGTGGGGGTCCCGTGTCAGTTTTCACTCTAGCTTTGGATTTTAGCTGGCGGGCGTCCATGGCAAGGCGCCCTTTGTCACGTCAGCAGTCTTCTAGGGCTTCAACCCAAGGTAATTGACCATGGCTGGGGGGAATTTTCTTCGAGTCTATCATTTTAATGAAGAAAGTCGAATGGAAATGATCCCATGTGATGGAAATATTGGTTCCAGTCGAACAACTTCAGAAATATCCCTCTTCCCCGCTGTCAGGCGCTCTAGGTTGAGGAAGAGCGTTTATATTTAAAGAGATGAGGGAAGGGCTCCTGGGCCAGTGACTCTCACCATTTCCTGTCTATTACCATTTCCAGTTGCCCAGAGATATCAAAATAGTTCTTTTCAAAGTGTAGCTTAAAAAAAAAAAAAACACGCCAATAAGGAGAGACTTAGTTCCTATCTTGCCCTCATATATTTTCCATTTTATTTATGAATGCAGGCAGTGACCCACTAAATTGATTTTTGTAACCCCCCACAAACAGTTTGCATAGCCTGCAACCTGCATATTTTTTTTTTAAGTTACTGGAACAGAGCATGTGAGAAACTCTCAGAAACGACTAACATTTCATTCATTCATTTTTTTACCCACTGGCCCATTAAGGGGAAGCTTTCTTAATTCACACCGCTCTTCTCCAAGAGCGATGGATGTGATTCCAGGACATGGCAATAAGACAGTCTAGCAAGAAGAATGTGTGAAGAGACCGCAGCGGGATTTTTAAAAAGGCAAGCACCCCCTGGGAAGGGATAAGGTGCAGGAGGGGACACCGCCCTCCCTGGTCTTCAGAAAGCTCCCTCCATTCTCACCCTGTGCTCGTCTCTCTGCCAGAGCAGATTCAGGGGATTCTTTCCCACATTCATGTTGAAACACGAAATTCTAAGGCAAACGAGTGGGCAAAGTCTTTCCACCTGTAGCGCTAAGTAGTAAAAACCAACAACACATCGGGCCTCCGCAGCCGCCCACCGCCAGAAGCTTCCACTATGGATCCCCTCAAAGTGAGCGAGCTTCGGGCCTTCGTGAAGATGCGTAGGCAGGACCCGAGCGTCCTGCACACCAAGGAAATGCATTTCCTGAGGGAGTGGGTGGAGAGCATGGGGGTAAAGTACCACCTGCTACTCATAAAGCTAAGTCAGAAGAAAACACTAAGGAAGAAAAAAGAGACAACAGAAGACAACGTAAAGACAGAGGAGCCATCGAGTGAGGAGAGTGATCTAGAAATTGACAATGAAGGTGTAATTGAAGCAGACACTGATGCTCCTCAGGAAATGGGAGATGAAAATGCAGAGATAACTGAGGAGATGATGGATGAAGCAAATGAAAAGAAGGGGGCTGCCATCGACGCTCTAAATGATGGTGAGCTCCAGAAAGCCAATGACTTGTTCACAGACACCATCAGGCTAAACCCTCGCTTGGCCATTCTGTATGCCAAGGGAGCCAGTGTTTTCGTCAAATTACAGAAGCCAAATGCTGCCATCCGAGACTGTGACAGAGCTATTGAAATAAACCCTGATTCAGCTCAGCCATACAAACGGAGAGGGGAAGCGCATAGACTCCTGGGTCACTGGGAAGAAGCAGCTCGCGATCTTGCCTTTCCTATAAACTGGATTATGACGAGGATGCCAGTGCAATGCTGAGAGAAGTCCAACCTCGGGCTCAAAAGATTGCTGAACATCAGAGAAAGTATGAGCGAAAACGTGGAGATCGAGAGATAAAAGAACGAATAGAAAGGGTGAAGAAGGCTCGAGAAGAGCATGAAAAAAGCCGAAAGGGAAGAAGAAGCCAGGAGACAATCTGGATCTCAGCATGGCTCTTTTCCAGGTGGTTTTCCTGGGGGAATGCCTGGAATGGGAGGGGCCGTGCCAGGAATGGCAGGAATGCCTGGGCTCAATGAGATTCTCAGTGATCCAGTGGTTCTTGCAGTCATGCAGGATCCAGAAGTCCTGGTGGCTTTCCAGGATGTGGCCCAGAACCCATCAAATATGTCAAAACATCAGAACAACCCAAAGGTTATGAATCTCATCAGTAAATCGTCAGCCAAGTTTGGAGGTCACTCATAATGTCAAAGCCTTTGCTGAACGAAGAACAGCTTAGCTCACTGACTGGATGTGGCAATAATACAAACCAGTGTACCGCTGACCTCACCGGAGAGCTGGGGCGCTTCGAAGATAATCCCTACCCTCTGCATCATATGCGGCTGAGGCATATTACAGTAGTTTGCCATTAGAGTGTTCGTTCAGATAATGTTTGCCTACTAGGAATTACAAACTGAAAACATGTTTCAACCTTAAACGTATTCTTTTAAAAATGTAGGGGATGTCAATTCCTACATTTTTCATTACTGATCTTTTTTTGGGTTTTTCCTTCAGAGTTACTGGGCGAGGAAGCTGAGTGTGGGTGATTTACTGCTTTCATGAATGAAAGATTTGTTAGTGGGAAGCAAATAAAACACATTTAAGTTGATTGAGTCGAAAAAAAAAAACAACAACAACAAAACCACCAACCCACACTCTTGCTGGCTCCAGCCTGCTACATGGCATCTTGCGGGGTATTTTCATCTCCATCAGCAAACCATCTCCACCCAGCTCGCTAGGTTCCCAATTTCCCTCCCATGTTGCCTCTCCAGCTCCCCTCTGGGCCCTGTGAGCGATCTCACCACCCATCTAGTTCCCAAGACCAGGCGCTGCCACGCCAGTTCCATGCAGAGACCGCCTATGCCTATCTGCGTGCACCTCCCTTGCTGTGGACTCTGCTCACATTCCCTGCACCCACCCTCTTGTGTTTAGGGTTGTTTTCTGAACTAATGCTAGAACCGAGGGTTTTCAGCTGTGCTTGGCAATGACTTCTCCCACCTGAGAAAGATTCTAACCAAGAGTGTAGGTAGCCTTTCTAAAATGTCTGCCCTACCTCCCAACCTAGCCCTAGGACTTAAAGACAGTGAGGATGACGTTGACTGGTGTATAAACGTATGTGTCCAGGAAATGATCTTGTCATTGCCCTCTGTCTCATGCTTAGTGAAGAGAGTGATCTTTGGTCAACATCAATGTGAGGTAAAAGCAAACCTGAAAGGACATTTTACCTCCTACAATCGCATGTCTACGATTTCTTAATGTATGTGGCCTGCTGACTAAAAGTCAAAGATCCATAGGTAATTCTGTTAGAGTCTAAACTATCACTATCAACGTATGCGAATTTGAGAGAACTAGTCAAGTTCAAATACCATCCAGTGTAGCCTGATTCCAAAGTTTGGGATCTCTTTAACTCTGACTTTTCCTTAGCAGAAAATGCACGCTTCTGGATGGTAAGCACACTTCTTTCCACCTCACCAGTCAACAGTGCATGGTTCTGAAGAGGAACCAGCTCAATAGCTGTTGTATCAATACAAACGAGATGAAAAATAAGTATTTCTCCCAAATACGTGCTGGACTCTAAGTCCGCATATCCCAGAGGTAACAGCACCCTGTGTTTTATCATGGCACAACCCCCAACAAGGAAATTATAGAATCAGACTAGATGTCATCGTCACACAAGTAACTTTGAAGGGATGCTTCATCATCCAAACCACAGGTGGAGGGCAGAAACAGATGGGTTGGCGCCGAGAAAATGAGACCAAGCCAGGGACCCGGTACCTCTGAGTATCTGTTGGATCAGCACCCAAAGCCCCTTGGGGCTCAGGGCTATGTCAGAGATCGAAATTCTACTTTCGCTCTTCCCCACGCAGAACCTAGCCATGCAGAGGCAGGAGCTCCCTGTCAGCCAAGGCCAAGAGATTTCAAAATTCTCTAAGCAACAGAAGTCCCAAAACATCATAAACGCTAACAACAGTGAATTCACCCATCAGCACCAGACCCGGCGTTTCTGAACAAAGCTAATTCGGGCAGACACCACTAACCATCCAAGAACGACTTTCAACCTTAAAATCTCGAGACAAATATGTATCTGACCAGAGGTTAAGAGCTTTGCTCCCTCTCGCCGAGGGCTCTGGGCTGCTTCATTTTTTTAATCGTCCGTTTTATCACCACCACGTTGTCCGAGTCATCGCCCCGGCATCTAGCATAGTTTTTATGTGTCATGCAGATCCTTATCAAGTACGAGAAGGGTCTGGGTGGGATGAATGAGAACCCTCTGTCTTCCATGAAAAGCTCTCATTTATGGGCCTCTGGACCATTTGTCTGATCAAAGGATTTCAGGGGCCAGGATCATGATTCACGACAAAGTGAGAGTTGATCCGAAGAGCCCATCCAAAAGCTTCTGACAGCCATGGTTAAAAAAAAAAAAAAAATTGAAAAAAATAACTCTTTCCAAAATCTACACATAATGGGGAATCTTAAACAGGCTCACATACAACTTCGTGCTTATTAAGCAGAGATTAAAGATTAAAAATAATAATAATAATAATAATAATGATAATGATAATATAATAGTAATAAGAGACTCACCCATCTGGATTCTCTGGTTTTGTTCACACAGCTCAAAGACCAATTTTTGCTCACTGTACTTTAACAATGGAGCGGCATGTCGCCCTGGAAGGACAGCATGGTGATTTCAAAGTGACAAATTGTATGCATGTATTGGTATCTGACTGCATTAAATCACTAAACCAGGCACCACTTTAATGCAAGCTCATGAGTGGGCTTTAGCATAAAACGTCCAGCAAATCAGTGCTGCCATAAAAGGAAATCGTCAGGGACAGAAACTTTTGTCCTTCAAATAAATAAAAGGAATCTCGGTGAAACAGGCTGCCTTATTTCCTCCCTGACTTAGCGCTGTCTAATAATGATCCTGCCCAGAGCCTAGATTTTTACACTTAGGGTTTCCAGGAAAATTCGCTCTGCGTGATACAGTTAACAAGGGGACCATGATTTTTTTTTCTCTTTTAAGTACACTGTTGATTTGAAAGTTAGAGATGCTGATACTTTTAAGTCAGCAGGCTGTAATTCTACTTTCCTGGTGAGATTTACACCTTTTTTAGGAACAAAGAATTCCCATCATCCTTAAAATCATCCTGGTGGCTGCTATGAGCTGAGTAGCTGTTAGGTTCAGCTGGCCCTGCCTGCCTCTCTGAACCTTGTGTGACCTTCTCTTTGTCTCTTTTCTGTCTCTTTTGGGTGCTGGCCAGAACCTCAATGTACGTTTCCTGACCCTTGGGACCTCTTACTCGTTCTCCACAGCTGCCCTCTCACCATGCGGCCATGTGCCCTCCGTATGTCTGACCTCCAGCTTAAACAGCCTCTGGTTTTCTCCTTCTCTGCTCCGTTCTCCTCTTCTGAACAGCTGCTGAGATTTATAGCTTGTCGGCCCTGGCAGGGTTTATTTTGGTTTGTTACTCTTAAGAAATTGTCCTTGAGCTTCTGTTTGGGTCTGTTCTGAAACTATGTTATTAATGAAGCTAAGACCAACACGGAGAGGGTCTGACTTCCCCCTTTATTATCTGGTAGGCACAAAGGGGCTCCCCGGAATTCTGGTACCACATTTGGGGGCCTGTATATTTAAGAATTGTCTCTAAAGACAAAACAGGTAGGCTCCTTCATCTGTCTTGCCTTGGGGCTACAAGATGCTTGTGTGGTACTCTGTCTCCCCAGAAGAAGAAAAAAACAAGTTCTTTATTGCAATACCTCTTCCTTGTATTGTTTTTGTGTGTGTGCGTCTGACTAATGGCCAAGTGGTAGGGAACTAAATAGTTTTGTTCAGTTTCCTTCTCTCTCTCTCTCTCTCTCTCTCTCTCTCTCTCTCTCTCTCTCTCTTCCTCCCCTCCCTCCTTTCCCCCCCTTCTTCTCTCTTTCTCTCTTCCTCTATACAGAGGTGTGATGGTTTGCATATGCAAGGCCAGGGAATGGCACTATTAGAAGGTGTGGCCTTGTTGGAGGAAGTGTGTCACTGTGGGGTGGGCTTGGAGACCCTCCTCCTAGCTGCCTGAGGATGCCCAGTCCATTCCTGGCTTCCTTCGGGTGAAGTTGTAGAACTTAGCTCCTCCTGCACCATGCCTGCCTGGATGCTGCCACGTTCCCACCTTCATGATGATGATCTGAGCCTCTGAACCTGTAAGCCAGCCCCAATGAAATGTTGTCATTTATAAGACTTGCCTTGGTCCTCGTGTCTGTTCACAGCGGTAAAACTCTAAGACAAGAGGCTTCTCTTCGTTCCCTCTCTGTCATGGTTACCTCCAAGGAACTCAAGGAAACCGGGAGAGTTTGGGTCAGGTTTAGAGGAAGGAGAACAGGAAAGAAAAGACTGGTGTGGTCAAGCCAGACTCTGCTTTAGACCCCATGAGGAAGCTACCACATTCTGCACATGGTAAAATGCCACCCAAAGAGTTAAAATTAGGATTAACTAGTTTTAACAAGTTGGTTTCTATTGGACTTAAGTTCCCACTAGTGTGGAGGGTCACAGATCTGTTTGACGTCAGTTCAGACCATGCTCGGGAGAGACAACTTGGATGCAACAGTAGCTTTCCCGTTCCCCGTTTCTCCATGTTTTTACACGGTAATAGCATACGGACATTCTGCCTATCCCTTCCACTCTTCTCATAAGACCATTTCCCAGCAACTTTCACCTGGGTGCCAAGGGTCGCTCAACACAGAATCCAGATGACCTCATTCAGGGCTCCTGGTTATAATGGCAATAAGACTGAAGGGTAAAAAGAAAAGCTTCTCTAGGAGCCTAGTGTGTCTCAATAAACCCAGCTGGCTTAGGGGAGAATTACACAAAAAGTAAAGCCCATGATTATCTCTTTGTTGTAGAAACTACGGTGACAGTCCACTGTGAAAAGTATATTAAAAGTGACCGCAGTGAAACTTCCGGCACAGCAGTCCCCTCGTTCACTGTGTGTGACCCCTGGTTCCACAGATGCTGGTTCCTCTGTTGCCTCAGAACAAATTGTAGCTTGTCAAGGAAAATATTGTCACTCCCATTTGTTTTTAATTTCTTCCTGTATTTTAAATTTTCTGTGCATATTTGTTTTGCCTGTATGTCCTGAACCATGTGCATTCAGTGCCAAGAGAGGCTGGAAAATGGCATTGGGTCCCCTGGAAACACAATAGCAGATGGCTGTGAGCCACTAAGTGGGTGCTGGACATTGAACCCACAGGACGTTGGTCCACTGGAAGAGTAGCCAGAGCTCTCAACTACTGACCCATCTCGCCAGCTTCTGTGGGCCCATCTGAAGTGAAACCTTGGAAGCCTACAAAGCCCCAAGTCACAGCTCCACCATTGTTCCGAACCAAAGTTCTTTGTAAGGTTCTGTAACTTGACAGTCTCATTAACTAAAATGGATCAGGACATATATTCACAAAATGGCTAGTTAGTCTCTTTCCCCGCGGTCAAAGGTGAGTTAGCCCATGACTGGGCACATACCCTAACAGGTGGCAATTCCAAATCTCCAGGATGGCCATTTCTTTTCCTCATTGGGCACAGACATTGTCCACGAGAGTCATAACCAGGCCATATGAACCTGAGCACAGTGTTACTTAATAAAGTTTTCCGGTTGGTAAGAAATTATCTTAGTTTGGAGCTTCAATTTCTATGATAAAACAAAGCACCTTGGGGAGGAAATGGTTTGTTTCCGCTTACAAGTCTCGGGTCACAGTCCATCACTGTGAGAAGACAGGGCAGGAACCTAGAAGCAGAATCATGGAGGATTCCACTTACCAGCTTGTTCCCCACGGCTTGCTCAGGCTGCTTCCTTATACCATCCAGGACTGCCAGCGCATGAGTGGCAATGCCCACAGTGCACTGGGACTGCCCACATAATCATCAATCAGGAAAATGTCCCACGGGCCAGTCTGGTGACTGCACTTTCTCAGTTGGTGTTTCCTCTTCCCAAGGGACTAGCTTGTGTCAAAGTTGACACAGCAATAGCCAGAATTCACACTAAATCTAAGAGTTGCCCGCCTCGTTAGTTTCGAATTATGAAATTCAAGAAGACGCCAATTTTAGTGACTATTACAAGGGTTTTGGCCCCTTCCTCTCCACCCAGATTTTCTTCTTACTCCAAGTTGCACACATGCAGAGTGCTCACAGGGGCTGGTGCCACAGCTCAGTCACAGAGCGCTTGCCTGGCACAGCCATGATGAGGCCATCATCACTACCACGACAGAACAAAACCCCTACCAATCTTCCCCAATCACATCTTTTCCCTCTTTCTGTAAACAGACCTGCTGATCCTTACCACTCATTTCTTCCCAATTCTTCTTTTGTTTGCCCAGCCCGCCCCCTAGCCCACCACACCATCACTTACAATGTAATCATATATACATCTTAAATGATGATGCTTTCATGATAAAATCAATCTACCACAAGCTGCAGCTATGCTACTCTTGGGCATCTACCCAAGAAGCACCACATCCTACCACACAGACACTTGCCTTTACAAGTGCATGGCTGCTTGACTTATAGTAGTCAGAAAATGAAATAGCCCAGATGTCCAAAACCGATGGATAGATAATAAAATATGTGGTATTGCTTCACGATGGAATATTACTCAAGTGTTAAAAAATATGAAATTTGCAGGTAAATTGTTAGCAACATAAAGTCACCCTGAGTAACTTAACTCAGACCCAAGATACAAATATCGCATGTTTTCTCTTAGAACTAAAGCTTCTATTTTAAGCTTTGGGTATGTGAGTTTCGATCTGAATAACCACAGAGGTTTAAACAATCATAACGGAAGAAAAGTGGAAATAGAGTGCAGTGTTATAAAGAGAAAGGGGGTGAATTAGACCAGGAGAATGGAATGGGGAGGGAGAGGAGAGGTCGCGGTAAAGGAAGGGATGGGAAGGGACATGGACAGTAAAGGTCTTCCGAGATGGCTTATGGAAACCCACTAATGTAGAAGCATCCTAAAACACACACCTGAGTGAAAGAAATCTAAATAGAGTCACCGTATTGTGGGGGAGACAATGTCTAGCTAGACATCTGATGACACCAAGTAAAACTTCAGCTAGGAATGGATGGCATCTTACTGAGTTGTTGGCCAAAGGCTTTCATAGACGCCCCCAAACATTTTGGATACTGACAAAGCTATCGGATACTCTCTGTAACCTACTGGTAAGGCCCCAACTCTGAAGAAACAACTTACTTATGTCAGCAGACATGGAGAAACAGAGGCGGTGCCCAACTGGAATGACATACCACATAGGAAAGGTAATTAAAGTAACACAACAGGTTTGCTCCCCACACAAATAATCTGATTTCAGTTTCCACCTTCAGCATGTGTTATTTTTATTACTACTGCATAGCAAGGAGAATGTCTGCACTTTGTCAAAGTAAATGTTGAAATCTTTCAATTGCCTTTTTGTTTTGTTTTGTTTTTAGGGAAAGATGGTTCTATGATTTTTCTCCTTCAGTGAACCACAACCCTGGGACAAACTCAAGTTTCTTTGTGAGGTGTGTGACTTGTCCTAGAGCGATTAGGCATGAGCTATTAACCCAGGATAAGGCACTGATGAAAGACAGGCCAAAGAAATCATTGCACCAAAATCCAGCTAGGCGAACCGGTGAGTTTACTAACGTTACTTCTAGGAGCACAGGGGACTCACTGAAAAGCCTACTCTGGCAGGAGTAGAGTCAAGAAAGTCGCATCCTATCAGGCAATCAGCCAATCAGAGACTCTCTCCTCTCCAGCAACTGTTACATGCTGATACAACTTTGCAAGGGTCCTGTAACTCTAGTTAAGTTTCCCATGCTTCCTAGAGCCATAGGCCCCCTAGGAGGGAATGTTTCCCTTCTGAAGGATACAATATCCTGTTAACTCATTATGGAACTCTCCTTGGTGATATTTAATGTGGCATTGTGTGGCAACATTTATGAGGGAAGTTGAGCCAAAGTTTGGGGGCTGATACATCAGTGACAGGATGGTCTGCACTAATACTGTGATTTTCCGTTTTGCCAGTTCAGCTTAACCAGCTTTGGAATTACATGCAGTTGAAAATTGAGATAGATGTAACTGGATGTTTTTGCAAGAAACAACCTTTGAGAATTGTACGTTTTCTATACAAATCAGTCTATTAAACCAGAGCTTCCAGGGACTAAGCCACTACCTAAAGACTATACATGGACTGACCCTGGACTCTGACCTCATAGGTAGCAATGAATATCCTAGTAAGAGCACCAGTGGAAGGGGAAGCCCTGGGTCCTGCTAAGACTGAACCCCCAGTGAACTAGACTGGTGGGGGGAGGGCGGCAATGGGGGGAGGGTTGGGAGGGGAACACCCATAAGGAAGGGGAGGGGGGAGGGGGATGTTTGCCCGGATACCGGGAAAGGGAATAACACTCGAAATGTATATAAGAAATACTCAAGTTAATAAAAAAAAAATAATAATAATACTGGAGATTAAAAAAAAAAGTTACAATCTCATCCGCGGTTCTGAGGGATACATTACATTTTCACAGCATTTTTCCAGTTATTTCCTCCTCTAATTTGCAAATTGAAGACAATACCTGTGGGCTTTTTATTTTCCCTTGATTTCATGATGATTTGCCCTTTCACCCTCTCTTCCTCTTACGCTTGCCCTTTCCTCTGCTTTTGGATTTCTTCAAATCGCTTTCACTTTTTCTAATTCGTGTTTATGTCAAAGAAAAAGCTTGACCGCATTTATCCATCCTGTTTGTCTATTTTCTGTTTGTCTATTTTCTAAGTCAGTGATTTATTCTCATGTGTCCACGCGCTTTTCTGTGTACATCTCACTTATTCTGATAGCTTTAAAACTTCTTTATTTAGATGCCTAATTCAAGTGTTTCATCCTATGTCTATTCACATATTTAAGACCACATCTCTGAAAATACCACTGACCTGGACCTGTTAGATGTTAATGCGGTTTTTATTGCTGTTTTTAGACATTCTGCAGTTTTAACTGATGCATTATCTTTAAACTAAGAATTATTTCTAAAAGGGAAAGACTTTGGTTATTTGTTCTGATTTTTTGTTCTTTGTTTTTTATTTGTTTGTTTTGTCTTTTGCCTGAAACTTTCCAAGTTTAGTTATATTGTGATAAAAGAATTCTCTTTCTCCTCCTCTCTCCTCTTTCTCTCTCTCTCTCTCTCACACACACACACACACAAGCACACACATACACACATACATGCACACATACACACACACAAGCACACACATACACACATACATACACACATGCACACACACGCGCGCACACACACACACACACACACTCAAGCACATGCACACATACATGCAATGTGTTGTATAGCTCTTTCTCCACCTGTTTAGTTTATCGTGATGGCTTCCTGTCCATTTTTGACACTGGTTCAAGGACAGTTGAAAATAAAACCGACATCTAGTTTGTCTACAAGGGTTTTGGTCCACCTCACAGTCTATTAAAGTCTCCAGTTCTCTCACCTGCTACGTTTTATCTTCAAGTGTCTACAGAGCACTCCACAGGGGCTGCTGTGCTGCTGCTGCTGCTGCTGCAGAAGCGCATTTATTGATTGCCCTCTCTGTTCCAGAAAACAGGTTATTTCCTTGGCTAGAGTGTGTTGTTCTTCCTCTAGTCGCGTGCATATATATGTGTGTGTATATATATATATACATATATATATGTGTGTGTTTGTGTGTATATGTATGTGTATATATATGTATGTGTGTATATACGTGTGTGTATATATATATATATATATATATATATATATGCACTCATGTTTTCTCTAAACTGACACAATGCCTCCAAATTAACTTCCAAACTCGGCTTTGACCCACTCAAGTCTCCATTCACTATGACCACGCGGTGAAGCCGAACTTGGCAAACATCAGGCTTCACAGCCTCAGAGTCAATGAAAACAGGAAACTTTATTTCTTAAGGAAAACCAAGGAAGGCCTTTGGCAGACTCGAGATGTAAAAGCATTAACTAGCCATCAGAATGCAAGACTAATGCATGCCACATGCCATATAGTATTCCATGTTTTGAAAGAAAATGCATAGCTGTAACTATTCAGGTAGTATTAATTATTTGGTTGGGTGATTTATATTATAAAATATATGCCATTAACAGTGAAAGCTCCCTTCTATAGTTCAGCTCTCATTCCCCTCCCTGTGGATCCCTAATGTTAATATTTGGTGGGCATTCTGTTTATGCCAAGTGTGGATCTATGATTGTTTATTGATAATTAATAGATATTAATACCCAGCTTCTTACTTTCTATAAACAGTAGTGCAGTAACATTGGAGAAGCTGATATTTCCTGCAAACTCATGGGAGGCCTTCGGTTGACAAGTCTCAAGTATGTCCAGTTGTAGCCATTTGCATCAGGAGAGCTACGGAAGGGGCCCAACACATTTGTAGATAGCATTGTCTTGCTACAATGTCAAAAGGTTGGACAGCCCTGAAACTGGAATTCAATGAACGCCATTTCACAGCCCCCCTTCCCATTCCTTCAGCCTTCCCTAACAGACTTCTTCCTCCCGAGGCGAGTCCACTTCACTAAGCGGTCGGAGCATCCTGTTCCCTCAACCACACCAGGAATTACAGACACTGCTTCCACTCTGATTGCTAAGGCAAAGTCCAAGACTGACTGACTCTCTCTCTCTCTCTCTCTCTCTCTCTCTCTCTCTCTCTCTCTCTCTCTGATTTGATTAGTTTGGACTGTGTATCCATTTCTGCATCATCAGTAACAGGCCCAGAGGGATAGTCTCTTCACTGACTTCAGGAACACACAGACCCGCAGAGCTGTGATTGAGACCCCCTACCCAGAAGAGTTTGATTGCCAAACAGAAATAACATACAATTGGCATGAGTGTCCACCAAAGAAAAATTATTCATTTCGATAGATCAAAACCACATTACCTTCCAGAAAGGCTGTCTAATTCACACTACCACCAACCATGTGTGAAAGTAGCTGTTTCCCAACATCCTCACCAATGTTTTCTAATGTTTATATTTTACTCATAGTTACCTAATTTCAAGTTTATGAGTGCCTCTTCGTGTGTTTATTGGCGCTTGGCGTTTCTCCTGTAAATTGCCTATTTATATAGCCTCTACTCACATTTTCGAATGATTTATAGACGGCCCATATATACTCCACACAATAATCAATCAACCATTAAATATGCGGCGAAGGGTTCTCGCAGCTTGTTACTCATCTTTTAAATGTATCGTGATTTTTATTGTGCAGAGATGATTTTTAATTTTTATGAGGTTTTATATGTCAATCATTCTCCTGTAGGGCTTCTGGTACTTGTCCTATTAGCAAAGTCGTCTCTGCTTTTAGATTTGTAAAAATGCACTGCACTGTAGTCTCCCGAACACTCCTAAGTTCCTTTTGTATTCAGCTAGGTGTTTGTTTATATGGCTGATAGAAAGAAATAGTGTGCTCCTTCTTTTTTTCTGAATTGAAATTCAATTTCCTAGCATTATTTTATTGCCCAGGTTACACTTTCCCATGAGTCTGAAATCTACCTTCGTTGTAACCTATGTGGAAACAGATGCTACCTAAGTCTGTTCTGCTCTCTACAGCATCCAATCCCAATGCAGTCTACCACACTGTTTGTTCTTTTGTTTCTTAATTAGCATATGTGATCATGGGTTTTATTATGATATCATCATATATAAATATGTGTACTAATATCCATGTTCTCCTTTGTTATGCTGCCTCCCGCCAGGCCCCTCCCTTTCTTCTCCCAAATCACCTCCCTTTTGCCTTCATGTAGTATATATTAATATAGTCAGTAATGTATTGATATAGATTCCAAATAGTTAAAAACATGGTATTTGTCTTTGTGAGCCTGACCTGATTTTCTTGATGTGGTGGCCTCCAGTTTCATCTAATCCTCTGCAAATGTCATGATTTCATTTTATTTATGGCTGAATGATACTCCGTTGTATGAGTGGATCATATTTCCATCACGTTTTCCACCTGTAATGCGGACATAAGTATCTATGCCGATTCTCCACCTTCGGGACTGTGACTGGTGCCACAACACATGGGCGTGCAAGTGTTTGTGGTAGTAGTAGAGCTAAGTCATGTAGCTCAAGAGTTAACTCTCTGTCACAACACCCAAGACCCTCGGGTGTGTTCATAATTATTTTCCAGCCTTCTCACCCATTTCCTAGCTCTCGTTTGGGATTTTGGTGAAATCAAATGTAGGTCCTACCAAATAGACGGAATTCTGGAATGCAGTTCAGTCTTCTTTGTCTTCTACCTCCTTCTCCATCCACCCCTTAGCACTCAGCTCAGTCAAAGCTAAAGCAGGTCAGCCCCAGGTAGGCTCCCACAATGCTCCTTGCCAGTCACTTTCCCTTGCTTTAGACCCACAGGAGAACAAATGATACCTTCTTCGTACTCGCCTGTAAAAGACTTTGATTCTCTTCTTTAATCTATTCATATTCAGAAAAATAACTAGTTTATTTATAGTTACCGATGATCCAAAGACTCACCCCCAGTCTGAGAGGAGTTTCCTCATCCTACAGGTTACACTGAGCCACCCAGCTCGTCACCCAGGCTAAGTGACACAAGAGGGGAATAAGCTCATCTCTTTGCATCCAGGCAGTGCCAAGTCTGTGAAGTAAATCACACAGCACAGGCCCCCAGACCACACCCTTGGTAAGCAACCTCCCTCGGTCCCCCTTGCCTCCTTCCCTCCTTCATTCAACCCATGCTTCCTCTGTAAACCCCAGGAGCCAAGTCCTTCTCAGGCTCTGCTTCCCCGAGACCCAGGCCGACAGTCCACCTGGCAACCGCACTATTTCTCTATCGAGCAATGTTTCTCCAGACATCTTTATCTAAATTTGATGACCTGGGGAGATGAAGTCAGGAGCTGGAGGGATAGCTCAGTACTTAAGAGCACTGGCTGCTCTGCCAAAGGACCCGGGTGTGATTCCTAATAACCACATGGCAATAAACAACCATCTGTAATTCCACCGCCAGGGGACCTGAGGCCCTCTTCCTGTGTCTGTGGGCAACAGACATACACACATGATACACATACATACATGCAGGCAAAAATATATGTGTGTGTACATATATACATATATATGTACATGGATATATACATATATATGTACATGTATGTATACACACACATATATATGTATGTATATATATATATATATAAATTTTTAAATATTTGCTGTCTTGAGCACCTCTATATCCCTGCGCACTCCTGAACATAACGCCATAAAACCCTCATGTCTCCCCTCAGGGATAGCTCCTTTGTTACACAAAATCTCCACATCTGAACCTTATATTTCCATGTCCAATACTCACCTGACCATTCTAGCTATATCTGACAGAACTGGAGATTCCCTCTGGATGATACTGTCTTCTCCATACTCCCGCCAATTCACTGTCTTACCAGTCTTCCTTTTTCTCTTTCCACTGCTCTCAACTCCCAAATTGTTTCTTCAAGACTTGATCTGTGAGCTTCTGCTTCTTCACTCGCATGGCTTCTGGGTATGGACTGTTTCCTGTGGTAACTGATACTGTCAGACTTGCATCTCCAGCCCTGGATCCCCTCTGAACCCCAGAACTATAGTCCCGCTCTATCTATAGTCATACTACCTGTTTGATATATAATATATATATAATATATATATTCAAATGACAACCGACATCTCAAATTTAATATGTTTAAAGCAAGTGCACAATCCGTGACCGTGCCCTAGCTCAGACGTGCTTCCCTCCCCACACACACACCTCCAGAACTCAATAAATATCAGCCTTCCCTTTTCATTGCGTAAAGTATAAAGTTTGAAATTGTTATGATTTTCATTCTCCTGTGCTTCCCGCACAGAATTTATTGAGAAATATAGCTAGTGTCAGCCTTCAGAGCGTGTGCTGAGTCAATCCTTCTCCAGCCATCGTCTACGACACACCTCCCTTCTCCAAGCTTCCCTCATTCTTGGCCTAAACAGTGGTCCTCTTCCCACACCTTTGTGTCTTATCATCTGTTTTCGACAGACCATGCAGAGTGATTTCTCTAAAGTCAGCCCACACCACCCCCTCCCAGGCATGAAGTGGTGGCTAAAATCATAGCGTCTTAGTTACTTCTCTATTACCATGGCACAGCACCATGACCAAAGCAGCTTATAAAGAAAGCATCCAATCTGAGGCTCACAGTCCCAAAGGGTTGGAGTTCATGGTCAGGATGGCAGGGACATTAGCAGCAGCAGGCAGACCTGGCACTAAATCAGTTGCTGAGAAACTACATTTGAGCCTCAGAGAAAGACACTGGGGACGAAATGGCACTTTTGCCATCTCAAAGCCCGCGCCCAGTGACACGCCTCCTCCAATAAAACCCCACCTCCTAATCCTTCCCAAACAGCTCCACCAACTGGGAACCGAGCATTCAAATGGACGAACCTGTGGGGGCCATTCTCATTTAAACCATCACACAGAGAATAGTCAATTTTCGGTCAGGTTCCTGTTTCTCCATCTCTCATCTGTAAAGTGGGTATGCTGGTAGTAAGAGATACTTCTCAAAACTGCCATAAGATTTGAATGGGGCTGTATTCAATAACACACACACAGCAAGGTCTGGTGTTGTACTGTCCCATAAAACAGTGACCCCTTTCAGCCATTTTCTTTTACTTCTCCTTCATTCTATTCTATTCTATTCTATTCTATTCTATTCTATTCTATTCTATTCTATTCTATTCCACTCCACTCCACTCCACTCTACTCTATCTAATTTAGTCTTGGGATGCACAGCTTAACAATGAACACACCAAGCCTAATCCAGGTCTCCTACTGATTGAAACACACACACATTTACTGCCTGACCACCTTCCAGTCGCCTGTGCAAAACTACCTGATCGATGAGGTTACCACTGAGAATGACTAAGACAGCACCCTGCATCCCAACAGTCCTTCTCCACTAGCCGGCCACACGTTTGTCCATGTTGTCTGTTTCTAGAACCCTAAGGAATCTGCCTCTGTTTTGTCGCTGTTCTAGCCCATAATGGCACAAGCTCTTTAAGGAGAGGTTTCCTCTTGTTTTGTTCATAGCTTAGGATAGTCCCAAGGAACACCGGGTATTTGATAAAGATCTACTGAGTCAACGGATGAGGAGACTATCAAATCCCTTTAAATATTTCACTGGCCTGGGAATTAAATAGGAAACAAGAAAGAGCCTGTGAGAGCTGGCAGGGCGAAGCCCCAGACAGAAGAAGCACAGAGAATAGAGTTGACAGTAGAGGGCACCAGAGAGAGTTTCGGGGAAATTATTTTGAAATACTTGTCAAAGCGAAAGGCTGCATGGGACGGAATAAACACATAAGGAGAGAAACCCGGGGCAGGCAGCTGGAGGTCTGGCTTTGCTATTAGGAGTTGAACTGTGACTACGTCTAAAACCATGTTTTGAACAAAAGTCCCATTCGAAGCCACAGGCTGCAATGAGGCAGAGAGGGAGGAGGAGGAGCAAGCCCGTATGAAACAGCCCATGTGGGAGCTTGCACTGACTATAACATGAAATAAATAAGAGTAGGGACGCAGGCTGGGAGAGCCGAGAGCAATGAGCAGGAGAATAGAATGCCTGTCTTAAAAGTTAAGTTACTGCTCACCTCGACCAAAGAAGCCGTTTCTACTAGAAACATTTTCAAGACCGTAATTAAGATAGAGTATAGGACGATGGGATTTTACACCCATTCTCTGACTGAGCAAATGGGGGATTTGCCTGCCAGTGTGGACCCTGGAGGTCCCTGGGCTCTTCTCCACCCTCCACATAGCCTTCTGGGTCTGATGCCTATCTCAGGACCCACAGGGCTTCCCTACCTGTCATGTAGCTGGCTAGACTCATATGGTCTCGCTACCTTGTGTCTTGTCTTCCAAGGCTCGCTTCTCTAAAGGTGTTCTAAATCATTTTTCAAAGTCTCACTAATCCTTCTTTGTTCCAGACATAATTCTGTGGGGGCTGCTTCTCCACGGTCTGTAACTGGAACATGTTTCTTCTGTATCAGTGCAGCCACATCCTCACAGCTGAACACCTTTTCTGCCAGCTCTGCCTTCTGCCTTAAGAAATGACCCTCTTCTCAGAAGGTCTCCAGCAACAGGCAATTCATGATGTGTGAGGACCTGCATATTTTGTACCTAACAAGCTATCTTCAGCAGCGGTGGAAATGGTAATTATTTACTCTGGACGGCATGCTAAGGGTTCAGTTAAATCATTATTATATAGGTAAATGGGCCTCCCTCATCTGCCATTGATCATATGGGTGATTTACCCAAAAAACAAAACAAAACAAAACTTCACAATGTGCTATTGGCTAATTCATTGCCAGTACTATATATATTAGTACTGTGTTATGTATAGTGCTGTGTTATGTTATGTGTTATGTGTTTATATATGATGTATTATATATTATACAATATATTTATTATTATATATGATATATTTATTGTTTATTTATTATTTACTATGCTATATGTTTGCTATGTGTTGTACATTGTATATTTATATAGCATATATTTATATTATATAATATATATTCACCTATATGTATAGTTGAATGTGAATAGCATATACCTGTTTGCTGAATGTTTCATATTCCCCAAATTTGAGATTTATGACAATATTCTCAAGAAATGCAAGGTAAGTGAAGAATACAATTTCTAATGTAATAGTCACTGTTCATAAATATGCCATATTAGAAATTACAGGCAATGAGCAAAGCAAGGAAGTCAGCAGGCTCTGGGTACTAACGCTGCCTCCTGCGGGGACCGTATGCATGGAAATAAGCACAAATGGTGTGCTATGTTGAAATAAGGACTACCCCATGTACAACATTTGCAGTTTAATCCTTTTGTTAGCATGCATACGAGGTGGGGGCACCTCTTCATAGCTACTAATCTACATATTGTCACACTGAAGACAGTTGTTAGGGGAGTACATTTGTACTCATAGAAATAGTAACAGTCTGAGGGCCTAAAAGAAGTGATTCTCCTAACATACTTTTGGTTAACATAATATCAAGTCGAGTTCATTTCTCAACTTAACTCTTCAAAATTGTTTGTGTACATGTGTGAACATGTGTGAACATGTGTGTACATGTGTGTACATGTGTGTACATGTGTGTGAACGAGTGCGAGCGTGCGTGTGTGTGATACAGATAACTCTTTGGTTGTGGGGATATAGCTTTGATCATCCATTCCACACACACACATGTTTATTGTATATTTGCTAAGCACAGTGATCAACTCCGTGTCTCCCAACTCACAGTCTAGACTGACTACTGAGCAAGGACACACAGAACACATCGCTGCTCTTTACCTCAATGCACAACATGAAGAAGAAGGAGGAATGCTGTGGGTGGGAAGGTTTGAGCAGGAAGATGGTGCTAGGAGATAGAGAAGAGGAAGGGAAAAGTTAGCCCAAACTAAGACCATAAAGAAATATCGCACAGGGACATTTGCTTAGACATTTATTTATGCAGGAAGCACAGCTTGCTTCGTTTGTAGTGTGAATGTATCAAGACGGGTGGAGAAAATAAGCAAACTAAAAAATGCAGTCTCTTCACACAATCTCTAGTATACTGGACGAGAAAATATCCATTCAATGGGCCCAGGAAACAATCCCCAAACAGAAACATTTCTAGAACACCCAGGAACATAGTACAGGCATGAAATAACGAATGGGTTTATTTTCACCATGCTCTATACCCTAGACAATAACTCAGAAACTTTTGAATTCTATTGCTCATAGCTCAGGGTGCTAGGAAATCGAGTATCAAGGGACCAACAGGCAGCATCTGGTTTAGACCCGTTCCTTCCTTGTATTAGAAGGGCACAAAGAATGTACAAGAAGCTAACGGTATATCTGGACCTCCTTCAGAAGGGCACTGACTCACCGACTAGAGAAGAGCCATCCTGATCAGCAACAGCCCTACCTTTGGATACAAAGGCAATACAAAACCGTCTCAGTAAATATGACAACCACAAATAACGTTCAAATTCTTCAAGAAATAACCCTTCCTAAAATGAGCCAAGAAGAAACATAAAACCTAATTAGCCTGCTAGTTAGCGAAGAAACTGAAACTGTCACTTAAAATCTTCCTATAAAACAAAGAACTGGTAATCTGTGAGTTCAAGGCCAGCCTGGGTTCTATCATGAGGGGAAGACCATGGGGTTACATGGCAAAGTAACCATGGGTGTGCAGCCATCCACTGAAGCATAACCTAACAGTTGCCAAACCTACAAGGAAAAGTGACTCTCCCTCTCCAAGAAGCCATCAGCTGTGGATAGATAGTTCCTCAGCTAGGGGTAGGCGTTGTGAGATAATCTCTGATCCATGAGTTTGTTTGTTTGTTTGTTTGTTTGTTTGTTTGTTTAAAATAATACCTTCAAAGCATATGTAACTTCAGTGGTAAACCTACCAAACATTTCATTTAGTAATATTCAACTAACTTGAAAACCAATCCAAGTATTTCAGAAAACAAAGCAGGAATAAACATTCCCAACCCTTTCCTCTTTCCTTCCTTCCTTCCTTCCTTCCTTCCTTCCTTCCTTCCTTCCTTCCTCTTTTTATCCCATTGGTAAGAATCAAACTGAGGCCTTTGTATACTAAGAAAATGTTTTGCCACTGATATATATTCTAACCTCTTCTGACATATTTTATAAGCTCAGTATAATGCCAGTATCAAAACTAGAAAAAGCATTACAGTGAAACCAGCACACGTCACAAACCTTAATAAACCTAAATTCAGGCCTATTAGCCCCAGCTAATCAGTAGGCTCACCCAGGAAGATAGTAAGCTCAGTGTCTGCCTATGCTACAGAGTAGGTTCCAGGACAGAAAGGGCAGCTTAATAAACCCTATCTTAAAAATTAGAAGTTCAGGGGTTGGGGATTTAGCTCAGTGGTAGAGCGCTTGCCTAGGAAGCGCAAGGCCCTGGGTTCGATCCCCAACTCCGAAAAAAAAGAACCAAAAAAAAAAAATTAGAAGTTCAAAAAGTGCTGGGGATATAGACCAGTGACAGTATGTTTGCCTAGCATCCAAAAATCCAGGTATTGGGAAATTAGACTGGGGTAAGGTCTCTGGAGGAGATCCCAATAGGGCACGGTCAATTTATTAGTGAATGTGATTGACTACTGCCAACCACTTTGGTGATCAATATAGTTAGCAACTTTGCTGGATCTGGAACCAACTTAGAGACTTGCCTCTGGGAAGGCTTATAAGAGAATTTCCCAGAAACATGAATAGAACCTTCCCCAAACTCATAGCACCTTCTCACAGTAACATGGGTATGAAAAGGTCCCCGGGGACCTTGCTTTTTGCCTGACTGTCTTTATACCTTACCTGTGGGCTGATCTACGCCATGGTTTCTACCACCAATACTGGCATCCTATGTCATCATCATAAGCCTGCTTCTCTGGCCTTCCATGTGGGCTGAAGACCAGCAGCTCTCCAGGAACCCTTCAGGACCTTGGCACGAGGTTGGAAATGGTAAAACACCATGGACTGAGCAGCTACTGTCTCATAGCAACCAAGCCATTAATATCCAAAATACATAAAGAAGACCAAAACAAACAAACAAACAAATAAATAAATAAATAAATAAAAGCCAAAAACTTCAACAGCAAGGAAAGAAAAGAGTTTCAAATTGGGCCATGGAAATGAATAGAAGATCTTCAAAATTTACTGACAGCCAACATAGATATGGGGGAGGGGGAGTGACTAACATTGCTAATCATTAGGAAATGTAAGATGAAATCACAGTGGGACACTTTTCTCACACAGGACAGATCTGTCATCAGACGATGAAATACGACAGGTGCTACCAAGGAGGCCGTAGAAAGGGAACCCTTGCAAGCTCGGGTCTAAGTCAGTTTGTTCACAATTGCCAGATCATACAACCAACCTATGTGCCAACTAGATTAGTGGGTAATAAAAACAGCGTATTGACATAATGGCATCATTTATAGCATGAATTTCGGTAAAAATTAAAAAGGAACATTTTCAATCAGTTCCTGCGAGCTAAATTTGCTCACTCCGGCTGCCACTCTGCCACGACATCCTCAAGCCACCCACTCCCAGCTGACTCCCTTTTAGTCGCCCTCTCCACGAGGTCCCCTAGGCGGTAGTTACCACACCACACACACACACACACACACACACACACACACACACACACACCTCGTTCTGTGGGCCCTGCGCGTTCTCACTCTGAGAGGGCAACAGAACCAGATCCACACACTCCAACTGCCTCTCAGCCATTTCTTTCACACACTGTCCTCTTTAGCCTGGTAAAATCAAAGTTCCAGAAAATCGTAATTTAGCATTTAGATTTACATGTTAAATTCTCAATCCACAATTCATCCGCACAATAAATTCACTGCCAATTGATAAAGATATAAACCGCCCACCTAGACAAGATAAAATCGATCAGGTTCACCTAAATCTGAACCATCCCCCTCCGTGGACTCCCTTCCTTCCCCTTTCTCCCGCCTTACAAAAACTTTGTCCCCGCCCCACTCTCTACTGTCCAATCCTGTATCACCTTGACATCAACCTACACGCATGCATGATGACATCTTTGTAAACATGAATATTATTCTGTGATACCATCACGCATATTATATGCTAGGTTACCTTTGGGGGATTGTGAGGCACTTAAGCTGTGCGACCAAGGAAGAGTGAGGTCCAGCGAGGCGTATCCAAACCCCAAAATCCCATCCTGAGACCATCAGGAGTAAGGTCCTTCCCTGTCCCAGTCCTGCATGCCCCAGTGCACATAGTTCTGCATAACCCTCACCTCCACCCTTCTTGAGGTCACCCAGCCCATTAGCCAAATTACAGGTTTACGTACCTGAAATCCCTCCTCATGCAAATAAGGCATTCCCAACGTCTTAGCCTTAGCCAATAATGTATGCTCTCCTTGCAAACCCCTACCTACTCCCCAAGGATTTTACAGCCCTTGTTACCCCTGAATAAAGAGAACGATTTCACTGAATATCATCTAGAAGAGTTGTACTTCCCACAATAGAGCTGTAACATTGACAAAATTGCCCGGAGACGATCTCTCCCTTACTCGGCCTGATTGAGATCCAGATCCTGCAAACTCACCAGGCTGAATACCCCTTGGGCAGAAGCAGAGCCAGCCCATGGGGGATTGGAAAATAAAAGGTGATAAGAGTCATAGAGTGTAAATCCGCATACAGAAATTTTCTTATCATAAAGCTAGCTATTGGATTTAGCCTCTGAGTCACGTCAGTTATATCTGCTAAGACTCTGTTTACCAAGGAGATCACATTCCAAGATTTCAGGAACGTGCAGATCTAGAGGGGACAGTATTTCCCACCATTTAGCTTTAAGCTTTAGAATACCCCAGAGGCCCATTAATTAAAAGCTTAGTCACCAGCTATGGTACCCTGGGAAAGATAGACCATTGGAAGATAAAGCGTAGGAGAAGGAAGTTAAATCATAAAGAACAATGACCTCAAAGATATGACTAAAACCTTCAATCCCTTCCTTTCTTCTTCCTGGCTTTCCTGCCACCCTGAGCAGCTTAAGTAAGCCTCTATCGCACACTCCCACCAAGACTCTTGTGCTACAGCAAGACCGAGCGACAGGGCTAGCAGTCATGGGCAGACACCTCTGAAACCGTGCGTCAAATGAGCCTTTCTTCCAAGTTGGTTTATTGTGTGTATTTCGTACAGAGATTGAGATCCAGTCCACGCACTGTTCAACCTCCTATAGGAGGCAATTTTACTTTTAAATTTGGTGTTGTGTTGATGGGTAATGGAATTCAGAAAACTGACAAGTTAGAGGCAACATCGTAGGAGAGTGAACTAAGAACGAGATTCGGGCAAGCTAGCTGGAAGACAGGCTGGCAGGCCTGGGACAGGGGAAACAGCTCAGAGGCAGGCCTGACTGACAGAGTTCTGCCTGGGAAGTGGAGGAAACTAAAATTGGATAAACACAGTGAGCCGACGTATGAGGGTCCTTGAAAGCCTGGCAGATAAATTTAGACTTGACCCAGTAGGAAATAGGAAATGACTGTAAATTCTCGGGCGGAGAAGTGACATGGTAAAGCAGTGTTTCAGGGAGATTATATTGGTGGCAGTGGCTAGATGGATGGGAGGCGAAGGGATTGAAGGCTTATGCATTCTGTCTTTCTTGTTCTGGATGGATGTAGTTTGCTTCATAAAAAAAAAAACGAAAAGTCATGACCACAATGACTCTCGTCAATCTTACACTCTCTGAACTCATTCTGAAATAGAAAAGTGGTCCAGGGGAGAGGGGGTATTTGAAAATGCTAATTGTTTCTCAGGCTAAAATTCCACCTTAGGGAAGAAAAGTTGAGAGCTGACCACCGTCCTTTGTTATGAGATAGGAACTGTCCTTGTCACCTGGACAGAATTTCGGAATCTGCTTGGTCACCGGATTCCCCAGCTTTTCAGCTTCTTGGTGGCTGGGCACAGTAACGTTTTACTGACTCTCTGGGTCCGTGAGAATGAGCGTGTTAACAGTCAGAAGAGTTATGCCAACTTCGAAAGCCCAGTGGGAACCCCTTGCTTCCTATGGGCAGGCTGTCATTTAGAGGTACTTGCCAATCACAGGGCCAGGATACCTGCTCACCAGGCTCCCATCTAGGGCAGGGTCTGTTCCACAGAGGAGACAGAGGCATCAGGTTGCCTGGTGAAATGTGTCACCCGGCATACACGGGTGAAATCCCGACAGCTGCTCCTCTCACAAGTATTCCGTTGACCTTTGCTCGCTAAGTGGACAGTTAACTTTCTGTCGCAGGGATCGAACACTACGACCCAGCCCAGTTACAGGGAGGAGGGTTTATCTGGCTTGCGCTCCCATATGAAGAGCGACACAATGGCAGAGTAGAGGCCCAGTGGCAGGAGCTGCAGGCTGAGGGCTCAGGTCTTGAACCACAAGCAGGAAGCAGCGACTGAGGTAGAAATGGCGTGAGTCTTTAGAATTGTCAAAGCCCACGCCCAGTGATGCACTTCCCCCACCCCCTACCCTCCCCAGTCAGTGCCACGAACTGGAATTAGGTATTCAAATATCCTAGTCCATGGAGGCATGGCATCACAGTGATGCACATTTTTTTTACCCGGTGAAATATATCTTCACAGCATAAGAGCTCCATTGCTCTGCTGAGGAAAGGTGGGTAAGGAGGGCAGGCACTGGTACAGATAATGAAAATAAGTATTTGTTAAAATTAGCCACTTATCTAGAGTCATGTGCTTGGGACTAGGACGCCAACTCTGACTCTGGATCCCATTCCCCAACACAGGACAGCAAGGCAGCGAAACCATTTGAATCATCTTCACTACGTCAAAGTCGCCAGGGAGAGCTGGGCTCTTTGCACCTCTGGTTAGAAAGGAACTCCTTAAACCTTCACACACATGCAAGCTGCCTGGGCCCTCGCCGAGATAAACCGGAAACCAGGAGGCCTGGAACAGAGCAGAAAGCAGAGCTGTAGTTCCTACAGGCTCACAGGTGAGGCTGGTCTGTTATTACAGTGCCTGAAGTATAAGACCAGCAAGGGGCCTTGTATCTTGATGAGGCCTTCAGATGACAGGCTTTGGTTTTTGTTTTTTGTTTTTCCCAACCACAGAAATAGTTCTACTGGAAAACAAGGCCAAGGACAAGAAGAAACGTAAATGGGCCCAACTGGAAGGATTAGAAAATACGATTTAAAAAAGAAAAAAAGAGCTAATTTTTAAAAGACAAAGACATAATAAAAAGACAAAAAAAAAAAACGACAAAAACAACAAAACGGTCAAATATTGCAGCAGGGTTGACCTAGGAACCCAGAATTTGGCTAGCAACATTCTACCGGAGACATCCACAGCTCGCAAGACTTAATGGGGATTTTCAAATCCCTGGGCCAGCAGGATGATAGGGAAAAAATATTGACTCTGGCAGGCAAGATCTTCCTCACTGATCCTGGACATCTGGTCACTAAATCTTTCAGAAGGGCAGATTTAGAGATGATGAATTGAACACCCCCTCCAGCAGAGGTACCAATGGTTGTTTTTAAATGGGGATGGAAGCCGGCCAATCTCTAGCCACTGGATCTACAAAATCACACTACGCATTCAGTTGCAAATGGAAGCAGGAGAAAAAGAAAACTGCGGCCATATCTGTTAAGACCCTATAGGGTTTCCAAGGCAGTAGGGGGTGTAAATTAAGACATTTTTCCACCCAACAAGAACTCAAATCAAGTAACCACTAGGAAGATAATTTCCACCAGGTTTTAGGGTTTCTGTACCATGAGCTCGACCTGAAAAGCAAGCACTTTGTCTCGGAAGATGTGGCAATCCCAGGCAGACAGTTAGCAAGCAACAGGCTTCGCACCCCTCTAAAGAAATAACAAAGGAAATGTTCTTTTCAAAGCCGCTGGTGAGTTTCCTTGTGCCTCCTAACAGACTTCTAGCGAGAACTAAGATAAAAAGACAACTCTTCTCTTGAATGGATGCCCTAACAACTGTTCCGAATCTGCGGGTCTCCGCCCCTCCGAGTGCCAACCAACCCTTTCACAGGGGTCGCCTGGCACCATCTGAAAACACAGATATTTACAGGATGATTCAGAACATCAGCAAAACAGCAGAAGGTAGCCACGAAAATAATGTTGTGGTTGGTGGGGGTCACCAGGACACGAGGGGTCGTATTAAGTAAGGGGTTGCAGCATCCGGTTGAGAAGTACTGCTTACGAAGCAAAAACAAGGGACAAGACAAACCCAAGGATAAACCAGCAGTAAGAAATCTGCCAAACCTGCCAGTGTCATTACACCCCTCCCCAACCCACCCGCACACACGCAACTGAAGGTGTCAGGTATGGCCAAGGCAGGCAGTGGTCTCTAACTAGCGGTAAGCTGCCAGCTGTCAGCAAAAACCATTCCCCAGAAGGAACAGCTCCACTCAGATTGCTGGTGCGAATGCGCGGGCTTTTACATTCTGATACCATCCCCAATCCACGTCAAAAGTCCTAAGGGGCATACATAGCCTACACTCGGTGCTTGTCTTCTGTTTCTGCCTTCATGACACTGGTCTGATGACCTGGTCTGCCTCTGCAGTCCGTAGAACCTGTTTCCGTCCATCTCACCCCCAGCCTGGAGGCTGAAGAGAGATCTTTAATGGCAGAGACACAGACAGGAAGGCAGCTGAGCCATAGACTTCATAGTCTCTCGCCTTCCAACTTTGAATGCAGAGGCAACATTCTGAGACCCCGACCTCATCATTTCTCCAAAACCCAGTTCTTGATTCAGAAGTAGAACTGCCTAGGAGGCACGGGGTGCAAATCCGAAATCGTTAGGTAGCATAGTGTGAATTGCAGAAAACTCAGCGCTCAGACGGGAGCAGTGGGGCCCCAGAAAGCCCTGCTTTGGTTCACACCCCAGTCCTGCTACCGGGAAGCTTTGACAACAAAATCCCCAGGCGCTAGGTAACAAAACAGAGATGGCAGATAGCACCTGGAGCACAAGTGTTTGAAGATCGAGTGAAAGTATTTTTACAACAGCAAACACGTGCCTCCACAAAGCACTGAAGAAGAGTCCTGGATAGAAAATGAGAAGGGGGAGGGGGTGTGGGGTGCATACCCTTGCGATCAGCAAATGTTCCTGTGCACCAGAGGCAAAAGGCAAAGAACAAAGCCTGTCAGTCTTAGGAGTTTCTCTGTAACAAAAGTACCGATCCCTTCCTGAGATATGACAGAGAGAGAGAGAGAGAGAGAGAGAGAGAGAGAGAGAGAGAGAGAGACAGACAGACGGACGGACGGATGGACAAATGGATGGATGGACAGATGGATGGACAGACAGGTTAATAGATGAATCTGCATATAAAGGAGATAGATAATAGACAGATATAGGTGATGATAGATAGATAGATAGATAGATAGATAGATAGATAGATAGATAGATAGATGATACACAGATGGATGGATGGACAGATGGACAGAGGGACAGACAGACAGGTTAATAGATGAATGTGCATATAAAGGAGAGATAATAGACAGACAGACAGATATAGATGATAGATAGATAGATAGATAGATAGATAGATAGATAGATGATGGGTGAGTGGACAGGCAGACAGGCATACAGACAGACAGAAGTATCGATATGTCCTCTGAAACTCTTCCATATAATTTAGGCCACTGTTTTCCTTAGCTCATTTTACCTTTTTGTGTGGCAACATTTTCAACCACAGCTGTCTGGGAATGTATTTTGCGGATGAGGCTAAGGCTTATGACCTGAGCTGTGATGTCCTCTCATCTAGCACCTGGTAGTTAAACTCCTTCTGTGTTAACAGTGAGGCTTTTGTCTCTGTCTGGCTTTCCCAAAGTAGGATATCGTTTCCTCGACATCCCCTCGCAGCAGGTGCAGCTCGGCTCTGGCGCCTCCCCCTGCCCCAACCCCCACTGGCTCAGTGGCATCAGAACAGATTGCACGGGCTGCTTTGGGGGAGAAACGGGTAAGGCACAGCCTCCTCGTGGCTTAAGGAAGGATTCTGAGGCTTCTACAGGAGGCTGCGCTCGCCAGCCAAGCACCCGACACGGATGGCTCTGGATAGATGCCACGCAGCAGGCCTTGAGCTCGGGTCCCCAGGCCACCTGCTTACCGCGCGCCTCTGCGGGGTTCCCATCTGGCGATCTCCAACATAGCTTTGCCCACCGCATGAGCAGAGTCTCGTGCCTTCCCACTGAGGGCCAGAGGACCTTCCTCTCTCAGCCATTTCTCTCCATTGTGGAGTTAATCACATGTGTTTTCAACAGTACAACCATCTGGGCGCCTAATGCCAGTCACCGAGTAATTAGTGGGGGAGTCAAAGCACAGCCGATGTTTAATAAACATTTCTTATATTAATAAAACCACCTCAGAAGTTCCACATTTGCCTCCCCTCTGGGACACTGATGGAGAGCAACTTGGTTCACTCCCCTGGCCTCCCTCGGGTTTCCTTTAAGGGCCCACTTCTCTGTGCCTGTCTAGACCCATGCACGGTGACTGGTGTCCATCCTTAGACTGCCATCCTCCTCAGGCAACCTCAATCTCTTCAGCAAGCTCACGCCTGTCCTGTGTCCAAGAAACACCTATATCGAGTAACAGCAAAGACTTCCAGCCCCTGGAACTTCCACAGCAGACTTAGAAATCAAGTGTCCCAAAAGGCCGCTTCCGACAGAAATTCCTGCCACCCGAAACTACATACGAGCACCGTTGACTCTTTTGCCATCTGAGGTTTCCGTCACCCTTACAGCCCACTACTCTGGTGACCTGGCTATGCAGAGCCTGCCCTGCATCCTCCATCGTGTAGGTTCTGAGCTCTGCAGATTCTACTGCCCAAGTGCCGGCCAACATGGAACCTTGCCTTTACTTCCGGCTCCCCCGTTTCTACCTCAAAACCCTTAAACAGTCTCTCCTGGCATCCCTACTTCGGGCCCAGAGAGAAGCTAGTGACCCAGATCAATTTACCAGCCTGACCCTGCCATTCTCTCCTTTGAAAACCTTGAGGCTTTCTCTCCAGCTCACCGCAGAGCTCACGCCATACGGTGAGCATTTGCACCTTCGGTATCTCAGGGTCCACAGCGTGAGCTTCATTGTTCTATGAGAACAAGCCCAGCTCCACATCCAACAGCCATGAAAAGTCTGCATTGAGTCTGCACTGTGACACTTGGGAACTACAAGTTCACTGCCAGGGAGCCTATAGGCCCATGGGAATGACTTCCACCCACCCACCTCCACCCTCCTTTCCTAGATTTTCCTTTGTTCTTGTCGTTTCCAAAAAAAATATATCTCTCTTCCATAAAAGTTAAAATTTGATGTTTTTGTTGTGGAGGTTGTGGAGTTTATTTTAATGCATTATGTTCTTCAACGGTCTTAGAATATGATCGGCACATAGCAGTTACATATACGATTACTGAATTAGCAATTGAAATTATCAAAATCCATCTCCCAGCAGAAGTCACCACAAGGTGGTCCCCTGGTCTTTCACTTGGGCTCTGGTTCTCTCTACAGCTGCCAACTCTACGGGAAAACATCTGAGGTACACCCACCATCCAGATTACCCTACACACCAAAGAAAAGCTCCCCCCAAAAGAAGCTGGGCTCTCTACTGATGCACAGAGATGCCCCCCCACCTAAGTCTCACTGCACCAGGAGCCACAAATGTCCTTGGGCTTCCAGTCCCCAGCTGCTTCTCACCTCAGGAATTCGATGCACAGGATGCTGCTGACCGCATACCCTCTCTACAAAGCCAGTTTCACCACAAAGACACCACGTGTAGCAGTGAATACCCGGGAAGCACTAAGTCCTGGTGTGAGTACAAGACTAGAAAGAAAGCCCTCGATTTAGGCGAGCCACCCACAGCATGCAGTTTGTCTGGAGAACTCCAGAATTCTCAGACCTCAGCTGAAGTGTGTCCTCTTTCAGCAGTCACCTCACCAGGACCTCCCTTTGAGCATCCCACCTCTCCACCCCTAACCACAAACCCCAGGTACAGCCTCCAGGGTGGGGTCTGGAAGTCAGCACTGTTCACATAGCCCCCATTTAAAATAAATTTACAAGGTAAAAGTGGCATTATTTATAATGGAGGGGAAAAAAAACCCAACACTTGAGGAACAAATTACCATCTATCAGAAAACCAGAAAAGTGATAATAACATTGCATGTGATTAATTGACCACCTGGTCCTTCCAAACTCTGTCTCGTTTCCCACTTGTTGAACACACACTCCTCATCATCTCTTCAGACAACAATGACGTTGGAATGTTTTCTGTGAACAGAAGGAAAGTGTAACCCAGTCATCCCTTAGCCGTAAGAGAGTAAAACTTGTTTCTATCACTCAGAGCAGGGGGCTGGGGGGCTCAGAAGGCAAAGGCATTTGCTGCCAGTCTCCAAGACTCACACAGTAGGAGAGAACGGACTCTGAAAGGCTGCTCCTTGACATCCGCTTGCCCTGCATGTGCACGTGAGCACACATACAAATAAATAAATACATAAATACGTGGAATCTTAAAAAAAAAAAAAAGACAACTGAGAGTTGAGCTTCATCAAAATTCTGGAGCCAACAAGACGGATAAGCAGGCACTTGTCATGCAAGCCAGATCTAGGCACCTTAGCTCAATTCCTAGATCCCAAGGTAGAAAAATAGATTAGAGTCCCATTGTCCTTTGATTTCTACCTGTGTGCTATGGCAGGAGTATGCCTACGCCTACACCTACACACACACACATGCACACATACACATATGCACACACTTACACACACATGCACATACATATTATATATATATATACACACACATACATACACACACATATACACACACCTACACACACACACACACAGACACATATATATGCACATACATATATACACACACACATACAGACACACACATATACACACACATACACATACACACACATAAACACACACACACACACACACACACACACAAAGAACAAAGTGCTTTTCAAAAAACATTCTATATTATCTACAGACAAATTCTATTGGCTGCACAGAATTCCCGATGAATTTTTTATGATTCACATCAAAACCAATACATAGTGTTTATAATTATAAAAGATACTCATTAAAAGTACACAACAGCCTAGCAAGCACAAGGCCCTGGGTTCGGTCCCCAGCTCCGAAAAAAATAAAAAGAAAAAAAAAAGTACACAACAATGAGAAACAAAGTCTTTGTTTACAATTTTACATACTGAACAGGGCATTTATTTTTTTAAAAAATAGAGATATATTAAGAAAGAAACAGTTACCCTTAAGGGTGGGTGTACCCTAGCAAGCTGGGCATATGTTCAAAAATGGAGCACCGTAAAGCTATGACCCCTTATGGACCATTAAGACAGGGCTTGCCTTTTCGGGGGGTTCTATATTTCTGTTTTTCACATTGCCGTATTACATGAGACTCAGATCTAAAATATGGCTCCCAATCTTTCGTTGCTCTGCCAACTGGCTTTAATCTTGTCGCCTCTTTCCACATGTCCCTAAGCTCATGCCACAGACAGAGGTTTTAGGAAACGCACATTGTAATCATTGCCTGTCATCTTCACTGGTGTCTTTAAAATGCTACAGTTGTATGAGAAAGAAATAACTTTGAATTCATAAACGTATAACCTCGGCCTCTGGTTCCACCATGCGCATGATGTTTGATCATGCTCTTCACCCCACGTGGCTTCCACCTGCCATACCTCTACCACCGTCATGGGTTCTAATCCCTCAGGAACGCAAGCCGAAGTAAACTTGCTCCCACGTCGCTTTGTACCACAGTGTTTATTACAGCGATAGGAAAGCAGCTAAAACAGTGATGTTACAAACTGGCAAGAAAACAGGATAAAGCAAAATCTCTATTTCAGATTCTAATTCTAAAATGGTAGCATATGCACTGTTGTTCTTTTAAACCAGAAAGAAGGACTGAGGTACTGTCTGTATGTCCCATGAACTCAGACCCATCTATTTGAAAAGCAGGTTATGTTTTAATTTGATGAGTTTCCTCACTACTGGTTTTCTTTCTTATAACCAAGGTTCCGGTTTTATGAGGAGA
This sequence comes from Rattus norvegicus, assembly GCF_021556685.1. Taxonomy (NCBI): domain Eukaryota; kingdom Metazoa; phylum Chordata; class Mammalia; order Rodentia; family Muridae; genus Rattus; species Rattus norvegicus. The sequence continues at coordinate 133,850,268 of NC_141540.1, forward strand.
TTCGGTAGGCTGGCTTGCCAGTTGCTAGAGCCTTCTAGACACTTAATTTCCTTGTCTCTGTATCTTTATCTCTAAATCAGTGTTGATGATGATAATAACGCTTTGGTAAATAGCTCCACGATAGATAGAAACTCATTTCTGAGGGATTTGTCTGGGAAACTTCACAGTTAAATGGCTCACCAACTGTGTGAATGGTACTTACCTTTACAAAACGGACACTGTTTGTGGAAGAGATTTGAAAACCCTAAAGCCCGCATGTAACTACAGGCTTAGTGGGCAGTCACATCAGTTATAACCCCACGGTTAATAAGAACTAATATTAATCACTGAATCGTGTGAGCCCTCAGCTAGAGCTTTGGAAAAATATAGTGGTATAATATAATAATCTTCACAAATGAATAAAATTACAACTTTTTTCTGTTCTATAGAACAGGGCTTTTTTTTTTTTTTTTTTTTTTTACAAATTGGTTATGCTCCATACATTTCAAATTGTTTTTAATCTCTGCCCACCTTCTTTTTATTCGAGCACTATGGAACACATTCACATCACCTTACAAACACTAGCCATGTCACCTGCATGTCACTGTGTCGGGTACGTTCACAGTAGGCCCAACACAGCATGGCTCAAACCCATTGTAACCCAGGATGAGTAGTGATGTCTTAAATACTCATGGGAATGGCTTTGAAAAGCCACCAAAAAAAATGTGCAAAAACACATCCTCAACTCGACGTGTCTGTATCTCAAAAGGTCTGCTGCTAGCCAACCCGGGATCCGAGTGCAAAAGAGTCCGCTCTACCCAAGCGTGCATAATAGCTAACAATACAACAGTTTACAAAAACACAAAATCGTGTGAGCCCTCAACTAGAGCTTTGGAAAAAAGTTCAGAGAGTGAAATTTCTAAAGCTTAAGCTTCATTAACTTTATAGAAAATCTATTTCTAACCACAGTACTTAGCAGATTGCATATTAATTAATCAATCAATTAACCAATTACGGTGGCTGGAGAGTGACAGTTGGTGAAGAGGAAGAAGTGAACCAAATCCTGCTGAAATTGCAGAAATCTGTGAGTCCGTTCTATGCGTTTCGAGATTGGTACCTTTAAGGAACCGAGCGCTGAGCATGATGGGAGGAGGGCACAGGGCATGATGGGAAGGGGGCACAGGGCGGGCATGAGAAGACCCTCCCTGCAGCCGATGGCGGTGGCGGTGGGCTCTGTTGGGGGCAAGGCTCAGATTCTGGTGTGAGTAAAGAAAGCACTGACTAGGAGTCCTAACTAATCCTGAGGTGAGCGCTTGTCAAAGGCTCAGAATCTGGAACTTGAGCTCAGAATGGGGAGCTGGTCAGGAGACCACTACATACTCACACATATTCACAGGATCGATTCCCTCACTCACAATAGGAACATGGTCTCTTCTCCAGTTTCGGCAATAATGCTTCACCAACTGTCGACCGACACTGATGTGGTGTTTCTGTCGTGGCCTGAAAGGCTTCCAACAGGCTGCATCAGCAGTGACGATGGTATCTGTGGTGAATGCTCCTGAAGTAGCTAGGACATATACAGCATTTCTGGCCTGTGGTCCAGCAGGTCCAGGTGCTTATGTCTAAGTAGAAAAGCTTGACAGGACAGCTCCCAGCAATCCTGACCTTCACTGACACATTACATAAATATGCCATCACATAATACGAAATGGTTTATGGGAGAGAATCGTTGAGGGGACTCTCTTGGGTTACAGCCCTGGACTCTGAGAGCAGCGACCCCTGGAATTCCTGTCCAAGTCATCCAGCATGAGGTTCTAAGGGGTCCGTTTACCTTTCTGAGTTCTGACTTTCCCTTTTTCTTCCTTCCTGTCTCTTTCTAGCACATTCTACCAGAACCTCCCTATGCTTTCTGGCATTCCGGCCTTCTTAGCACTTTTTCTGGAGCTACCTCCCATCTTGTGTGGCTGCTTGCTGAATCCCCATGCCTAACCCAAAAAGACCTGGCATTCTCTCTTCCTCTTCTCCGTCTTCTTCCTCTTAGCAGCCACTGAGATTTATAACTTACCTACCCGGGCATTTTCTTTAAAACTCCAGTAAGATGTTCTTGACTTCCTTCTGAATCCTTTCTTAAATACTTTTATTAATAAGACTAAGAACTTTGAGAGGGAACTCCGATCTCCCTGGTAGCATACACCATCCCATGTGGGGCTTTCCAAGATGTCTAGTAACACTTTTATGACATTGGCACTTTTTGTGCCTCTGCAGCAAAACATCACAAACTGGAAGGTTAATAAGCAATAGGTAGTTCTTTCTCAATTTGAGAGATGGGAAATCCAAGGTCAAGCTAGGGCAGGGTTTGGTGAGAGTAAAGCTCCCTTCTTCACAGATGAAGTCTTTGTCCTCACTTACAAAAGGAGCAAACAAGCTCCCTTGGATAATTTTACAATTGTTATTATTGTGTAGTAGTAGTAGTAGTAGTAGTAGTAGTAATGGTAGTAGTAGTAGTAATAGTAGTAGTAGTAGTAGTAATGGTAGTAGTAGTAATAATAGTAGTAATAGTAGTAGTAGTAGTAATAGTAGTAGTAGTAGTAATGGTAGTAGTAGTAGTAGTAATGGTAGTAGTAGTAATAGTAGTAGTAGTAGTAGTAATAGTAGTAGTAGTAATAGTAGTAGTAGTAGTAATGGTAGTAGTAGTAGTAGTAATGGTAGTAGTAGTAATAATAGTAGTAGTAGTAGTAATAGTAGTAGTAGTAGTAATGGTAGTAGTAGTAGTAGTAGTAATGGTAGTAGTAGTAATAATAGTAGTAATAGTAGTAGTAATAGTAGTAGTAGTAATAGTAGTAGTAGTAATAGTAGTAGTAGCAGCAGCAGCAGCAGCAGTAGCAGTATTGACATGGGTCTTGCTGTGTTACCCAGGTTGGTTTCAAACATACAAATACAGGTGACCCTCCCACATCATCCTCCCAGGAGCTGAGATTCAGGCTCATACCTCCAAAGCCAACTCCAGGTCTCCTTTACAAATGCATCATTTCATGACTGTCCGATTGAGATCAAGTGTATAGAGGACCAATGGGGGACCTCCCTTCATCACTTACCTCCCAAATGACCCTACATCCTATCATTTTGAGGTTTAGGATTTCAGCATGAATTTGGAAAGTGGAACATTTAAACATTTAAACAAGAGCACACATTTATTTATTTATTTTTAGTCTATGATTCAGAAGTTATTTAATGAACCCCTGCCTTATTGGAGGATTGTGTGCCAGGACCCGTGATTAATGCAGAGATTCTGTCATGAATTAAACCCGACGTGGTCCCCAGATATGAGAAGTATGGGCCCTTACGAAGCATATAGACATGGATTAAATTATTACACCAATAAAAGGATAATTAAAAACCCAGACATAAAAAGCGTCTAACTCTACAGTGGAGAGTTTAGAGCTATTAACCAGCTGACGAACAATGGTGGGAAAGACTTTACTAGTCAAAAATGATCAGAAATAAAGGAGGTGCCCAGATCCAATGGGGGAATGGGCAGGAAGCTATCAGCCACCACCCTTCCCTGCCCACTCTCCTCACTCTGATCTGCAACTCCAAGGGCTGGCTAACCACAGTGACTCTCCCAGATCTTCTGCCTCTTAGCTTCTGATCAGTTTAAGCCATCGTTTTCAGGTCAGTCACTCTGCTGGCCTTCTCCCCGAGGACCTGGGATTGACCGTAACCATGGTCTTCTTCCAGAAGGCACAGTTCTACTTGGTAGTTTTATCCCATAGCCATGGCCCAGCATGTTCGTAATATTTTTTTTTAATGCATCATCATTTCTTGCACCCATGATGACTTTTATTCTTGTTAATAACTCTTGCGGACTTCCTTTGTTACTGATTTCGCTCTGCCCAGTCCATATCATTATTGCAGCCTCTGCTCAGTCCTGAGTTATGTTTCACCAATTCACTCTGAGAATAGGACATAACGTGTATTGAAAAAACTGAAAGTGAATGGCTGTGCTGGTAAATGAAAGCAGGGGTGAGGTGTGCCTGGGGCAGGGGTGAGGTGTGCCTGGGGCAGGGATGAGGTGTGCCTGGGGCAGGGGTGAGGTGTGCCTGGGGCAGGGGTGAGGTGTGCCTGGGGCAGGGGTGAGGTGTGCCTGGGGCAGGGGTGAGGTGTGACTGGGGCAGGGGTGAGGTGTGACTGGGGCAGGGGTGAGGTGTGCCTGGGGCAGGGGTGAGGTGTGCCTGGGGCAGGGGTGAGGTGTGACTGGGGCAGGGGTGAGGTGTGCCTGGGGCAGGGGTGAGGTGTGCCTGGGGCAGGGGTGAGGTGTGACTGGGGCAGGGGTGAGGTGTGCCTGGGGCAGGGGTGAGGTGTGCCTGGGGCAGGGGTGAGGTGTGCCTGGGGCAGGGGTGAGGTGTGCCTGGGGCAGGGGTGAGGTGTGCCTGGGGCAGGGGTGAGGTGTGACTGGGGCAGGGGTGAGGTGTGCCTGGGGCAGGGGTGAGGTGTGCCTGGAGCAGGGGTGAGGTGTGCCTGGAGCAGGGGTGAGGTGTGCCTGGAGCAGGGGTGAGGTGTGCCTGGAGCAGGGGTGAGGTGTGCCTGGAGGTCTCTACAGGAACCAGGAGCTTGGGTCTTAAAGAGTTTTAAGAGGAGAAACATAAGGTTTTCCATATTGGCCAATACTAGACTCTTGGTCTCCCGAGGGAATCTGGGCTTGGAGGAGGAGAAGCTTTAGGGCAATAGCTAGCGACAGGCACAGGATCAAAGGACAGTGTTATTAGAAAGTTAAAGAATGTGATGAGGAAGGTGCCAAGATGGAGAAGGCAGTAGGCTGTATGTGGAAAAGGAGGATACTTCGTATATGGATGTTAGAGGTAGGGAAGAACAGAGGAAGGCACCAACCCTGAATAAATACAAAGCCTTTGCGTTGCATGATGGGAAGGGAGCAAGACATTGAAGGGAACTCTCCACTAGTTGGCTTCAGCTTCCTTTGAAAAAGTAGAAGTGTCAGTCATCTCTGAGACTCAGAGAAGGCTGAGGCTAGGGGGAACACAGGGCCACGGGCTTGATAGTAAAGAAAAAATGGTTCAGAATGTCTGTTACTGTAAGGGTCCATGATTAGCCAAAGAAAGATATCCAGGATTCAAAGAGTCTGCAAAAGCAAAGAGCGTTTTATTCTGCAGAAATTCAACATGCTGGGGTCTACCATCTTCCAAGATGCAGGCCCCAAGTGAACTCAAAGGCCCAATTTAAAGCACATTAGGGGAGGGGTAGGTGACCTCTCTCTTAATCTGTTGGCTCTATCTCTAGGAACATTACAGAACAGTTGCTGTGTCACGGGAGGCTGGAAACTGCTGCTGGGGAGGTCTGGAAACTGCTGCTGGGGAAGTCTAGAAACTGCTGCTGGGGAAGTCTGGAAACTGCTGCTGGGGAAGTCTAGAAACTGCTGCTGGGGAAGTCTAGAAACTGCTGCTGGGGAAGTCTAGAAACTGCTGCTGGGGAAGTCTAGAAACTGCTGCTGAGGAAGTCTAGAAACTGCTGCTGCCCCACTGTCTTTGCTTCAGGCCAGATGGCGGGGCAGCTTCTGAGGCCTGGACTTGCCCAGTTCTTGGAAACAGAGATTTAGGCCTAGTCTCTTAAACTGCCAATTTGAAGCCTGTCATGGGTCAGCCTCATGACTTAGTCCTATGCCATAGCAGGTTGGTAACCATGGCAGGACCTCCCCTTCTCTGAGTAGAAAAGGAGAAAGGGATTGAAGGAGGAGGGTTGAGGGAAGGACTGGGTAGAGAGGGGGGCTGCCATCAAGATGTAAAGTAAATAAATAAATAAACAAACAAACAAACAACAAATAACAGAATAAAGTATAAGAAAAACTTTTAAAAGTCTGTTACTAAGCGTAGAAATGCAGCTTGAACCTAAATTGAGTAAGAGGGGAGGTGAGCAGTTTTGAGTCGACGTCTAAGTTTCAATATGGCAGCAATTTCCCCTCAGATACGGCCCAGGAGATTTAAGTAGACCAAGCCTGGATCACAACCCTACATAAGAACGCAAGCCTGGCCCTGCCGAGCTGAGACTTTCCCTCTCCTTAGCTCGATGAATGCCCTCTCTCTCTCCTCCACTGCTAGCAGCAAAAGCACCAGGTGCTGTAAGCCTAGCTAAGAGGGGCACGTCTCATCTTGTCATCCGGAAAGAAAAGATGACAGAAGAGAGCATTTAGGTCCAAGCCAGGCCTAAAGCTCTCTCCTCTCCCTTTCCACTCCTATAATAAATATAAGCCGATGGGTGGCTTTTCGTTCCTGCCTGAGGAGAGCACGCGTGGGCTTCCTTAGCCATTTACACGTGTAGCAGCCATAACCATACAGTTCTATCGATATTTTGTCATGCTTGCTCCAGAGATAGTGAGCGGCTTGAATACAGGTGTGGGGAGATACTGGCAATGACAGCGGCTTATCTAGGGACAAGAGAACAGGGGGAAAGACACAGGAAGTGGGTGTGAGTAAGCCCAGTGCTGACTTTCTAAGAACAGGAAGACAGTTAAATGATACACATATTCAAAGTTAACTCCCCACTGAGAGAGATTCAATCCACAAACATGTCTCCTCCCCCTCCCTCTCTCCGTCTCCCTCCCCTTTCATTTAACACTTTCCACAGCAAAGAGACTGCTGGCAACACTCTATTCACTGCAGACAGGATGGTGGCTGCAGTGACGCCTTGCTGATAACGGAGGAGACTACACTAGGAAACCCAAAGACTTGGGGGACAGAGAGAGATTAAAGAATTCAACCTGCTGTATTTCCAGACCCCAGAAGTGAGAGTCAGCAGTTGTTACAGTGGAGTTCGTCTGGTGAACCGCCTGCTCTTCAGATCCGCTTATCAGGGACAGAGAACAGGGAAATGCCACGGGCTCATGAATCATCTACCCTCGTGCCTGGCAGGAAACTTCTAGTAATTTATACTTTCCATCTGGATGCAACTTAAAAGACTAATTACCAGCGATAGCAGTGAGCCTCCATGATTAATGGACGAGGGTCTTAGGAGTGAGGCCAAGGAGGAGCCCGAAGTCAGCATGACAACAGACAGAAAGTTTTCCTTGACGTAGCAGATGCTACCTAGAGCTTGTGATCTGATATGAGTGCCCTTGTTGAGTGAATTATTTAAATTTCACTCCAAGATCAGTAATTCAGTCTCAAATGTCACTTGTTATTTGTGGTATCGCGCCTACCTCTTGAGTAACTGAATTCATAAAGAAGTTTCTGAAAGGAGGAAAAGGCCATCTGGCCCACCCTGGTTACCATTCACGGTTAATTATTATTAATATTAATAATTTTAAATACAAGCGTACACACCCCGAGGCGTCCACGCCCTCAGCAGGCGTTCTGTGTCAGTAAGCATTGCTGAACCACGCACCGAGCTGAGGAAGTAATTAGCTGCTAAGTCCCGCTGAAAAGAATTTAATCAAAATACAAGTTGAGCCCCTGTACAGTGTAGAATGACCTTTTCCTGAAGGCCCATATATTTCCCGCCCCCATCTTCTCACCATATCCAATTCCCATTGCCCTTTGAAGTCAGGGTCACCTTCAAAGTCTGAAGACAAGAGATGGAAACTTGGAAGCAGAGTGCATCCCTCTAGCTAGATCCCAGCTAACTTCTGGAGAAGCACACTGATGGGTCTCTTGGAAACGCCACAGAACTTGCTTTAGAGAGCATCTTCCTTCCTGGCAAAGCTTGCCTAATAGTGCCTATTTGATTTACTTTCAAAATAGTTCATTGTTCACACACAGTAGGTATGTATTTGGTTCCAGGTTAACTTGGGGGAGTTCTATGGATTAATTAAAATTGCATTAATCAGTAGTCCAATTGGGGGATCAATTGGGTTTATCATTTAAACCACTGTCGGGACCATTCGTTTTCCCATGCATCAAATGCAGACAACACTTCAGAAGTAACAGAGCACAGCGGAGCGGGAGACCGCAGCAGTAGCAGTGATAGCTTTCTCTTTTCCCTGTTTGGCTCATGTTTCTGTTTATCTTCTATAATTGGGACTCCTGGGACGCAAGGGGAAGGGGCATAACCCTTGTGTATGGGTGCACATGTGTGAGTAGCACACCCATCCATGTGTATACGTGTGTGGAGATAAGAAGACAACCAGATCCCATTCTCAGGAACCATCCAATCCCAGATAGGGAACACGCCACAGAGACTAGACAGGCTGGTCAGTGATCCCCAGAGATTCACCTGTCTCCAGCCCCCCAGCATGAAGATTTCAACCATGCCTCTGTTCGTTAATGTGAATTCTGGAAATCGAGTTCAAGACCTGGACCAACTGAACTCTCTCCAGCTCTCCACACTGCTTCGACTGTCTCCCAGGACCTGCCCATCACTAAACAGTTTCCCCATCCTGATCAGCTGGTTTCCCTCTTTTCTCAAGTTCCCAAAGAGTCTTCCTTTAAACTGAGTGTTTTCCTAATGACTTAAAATTCCCCACCTGTTCCTGGATAATCTCCGACGGCAAACACATCCTCAAACAGCATTTGCTCTGTGCTACCACCATCCCTTTTGCAAAGTCCCTGAGAGTTTAAAAACCTCCCCCCTGACACTATCCAATTTACAAGGCTTACTAACTGCCTTCCCAACTTGTCCTAACTCAGACCTGCACGCTGTGGTGAGGGGGTTGGGGGGCGCACTCATTCATCTCACCTAAGTAGACTTTACATCCTTGTGACAGCAATGTTCCCCCAGTCCATGCCCTCTGGCCTCTGCCACTTCCATGCCTTGCGATTGGAAAGGGAAATGGGGGTGGGATGGCCAGCTCGGGAGGAGGTAGCCTCTAAGCCCTGATTACAAGTGTCAAGTCCTCTCTGAAATATTCTGGAGGAGAGGGAGACTGCACAGATTTATAGTGTTCATACTTCACTGGGTTTTATTTTGGTGGTGCGTGTAGATGAGAAAAGATTAAAAGCCCAAACAAATGTCTAAATCATTTTGCAAACTCCTCACCGGGTTGCACGGCTCTGGCTCTGTAGACAGCACTCCAAAGGGACAGCTCCCTTGCTGGTTCCTCAGAGGAACCTCAAGTGGGGAGAGGGGGGGAGACACGAATCAAGAGGGAAGCAAATTGTCAAAATATCATCGTCCTCAAGAAATATATCATGAGAAAAGTGATTCCATTTTTAATAGAGTTTTCTTTGAAGTTTTAAGTACCAAAAACTAATTCAAGGGTTTGGGTATGGTGCAATTCACGGCATGATTTATATATAACATTTAAGGGTGCAGGCTATTATTTCTTTCAGAAATATAAGTCTAGAGGAAGAATAACATATTAGTTTAAAAAAAAAAAACTGTTTCTGGTCTCCCAGCTAAATTAAAAACCTAGCTTGAACTTTTCCCAGCCGAACAGACAGGAAAGTTAGCTCTCCTCCATTGTGTGAGCAAGGGGAAGGATGCTTAATCTCTCCAAGCACAGTGTAGCATGCGAGTACAAAGACATCGGCCCCTAGAGTTATCCAGAGCCAAGACCAGGAGAATGGTGACAACCATTTGACCAGTAGAGTATCCATCCCAGCTCAAGAGATGGGAGACGCAGACTGAAGAGGCCTACGGAAGGGCAGCTGGGATTCTTGACTTCCCACAGAGAAGAATCTCTCAAGACAAGTCAATATTAACCAAAGATGGGTTTATTGATTAAGGAAGTGTTTTAACACAGAGTAAAGCACAGGCATCACATGAGAGGGTGGGGAGAGAGAGCTCAGATGGGCGCTTAGGAAAAGAATAATATGTCCGTTTGTAGGGGCTTCTGAAGAGAGTCACCCTTCAGTCCCCGAGTGTCCTCACAGTGGTCATATAAACGATTTTGGTATGTTGCAAAGTTACATTCTTTAATGGTTTTTTTTTTTAGGGAAAATTTCACTATTTTTCTCATTTTTATGAGACCGTAGGGTAGATCACTGGCCGGGATTTCAGCAATTAATGATTAAAGTAAAATCGAAGGTCCTAGGGGTTGAAAAACCTTTATTGTGCTAGATGTGGTAGTTTGAATAATAATGGCCCCACAGGCTCCTTCTTTGAATGCACTATTTGAGAAGGATTAGAGAAACTGGGAGGCGTGGCCTTGTTGGAGGAAGTACAGCACTAGGGGTGGGCTTTAGGGTTTCAATCACTCATTATCAGGCACAGGCTCCCTCTCTCTTTTGCTCTCCTTCAGCCTATGCATCGGGATGCAGCTCTCTCCTACTGCCCGAGTGCCGTGCCTGCTGCCATGTCATGATGGGGAAGCTCCAGCCACAGATCTCAACAGTATATTAGCCTGTACCTGCATAAGGCCTGGACAATGACTATATCAGCCAGCAAACCAAAAGCATCACAAGGCCCCAGCCTGATGAAGAGCTTTAGGTAACCAGTTGCTGCTGAGAAAGGGAGAATCCCTCTCTTCCGGGAATGAGGCTTCCAGATGCTTTATCCAAATGGTCAGCCCTAAGCATTTATACACATAGATATGTCAACTGGACTCTGGTTTATATATGCATGTGTGTGTGTATACATACATAACAATAATAATTATAAAAGAGGTCATAAATTCAAGGTGGGGGGCACACGGGAGCAGCTGGGGTGGCAAAGGGTAGGGTAGAAATGGTACAAATAGAATGTACTCACGTCCCTGCCTTTGGTACTAAATCCCATTTAATGTTTCAGTATCTGAATGCACCATTCATGCAGGTGTCTTAGTTTGGGTTTTACCACCGTGAACAGACACTATGACCAAGACAACTCTTATAAGGACAACATTTCATTCAGGCTGGCTCACAGATTCAGAGGTTCAGTCCATTATCATCAAGGCAGGAACATGGCAGCATCCAGGCAGGCATGGTGCAAGAGGAGCTGAGAGCTCTACATCTTCCTCTGAAGGCTGCTAGCAGATACTGGCTTCCAGGCAGCTAGGGTGAGGGTCTTAAAGCCCACACCCACAGTGACTCACCAACTCCAACAGCGCCACTCCCTGGGCCGAGCTTATGTAAACCATCCCATCAGGCGACTCCGATCCATGCAGAGTCCAGAACTTGGTTGAAAAAGGGGAGCTGTTTGTCTCCAGGATGGTGCGACAGTGAGAGTCACATTACACATGTGATCAATGCTGCCTTTTCACACCGGTTAACATATCACACTCAGATGTTTGATTGAAAGCAAATCATAGAGGAGTGTGAGTATGCTCATATTTTAATAACTTCAGGGTCAGGGTCTCACCCACAGATATCCCTGGTATATATTCAAATGCAAAACTGCTGGCTTTATCACTTTAAGTGGTTTGAGCCGATGAAAGGACACCCCATTTGTTTGCTCAATATTCAATTGAAATGGAAACGGTTAGTTGAGTGCACATCCCCCAAAAGTCTCCTTCCCTCCCGCGCCAATCACACAGAATGAAAGGTGCGCTCGGAGCCGCTCGCCTTGGATAATAAATCGCTAAATTGGAAGCTTTGATTACGTTGCTGGATTTGATAAGAAAATTAATAGAATTAGCAACGTATCTTTGAGTCAGGGAGAGTCACATATGGAGTAGAGAGAGACGGGGGCAAGAGGGAGGAAAGAAAGAGAGGAAGGAGGAGGAAGGAGGAGGAAGGAGGAGACAGGGACAGAGAACAGGAGAGAACAAGCCAATCTTAGACCAAACATCAAGTAAAGCTGCATCCTGAAGACTCCAGCAACCACCACACCGCTGGCAACAAATAATAATTATTGTTTTTATCTTAAACAGACCCAAACTGGAACGTGAGAGACTGGGAGTAGCTTCTCCAAGGGGATTCACTGTCTTCTTGCTTGGGGAAGGGAATAGATAGTGTAACACTTTCATTCTCCCCGTCCAGGGAGGGAAAGCATTTCTGTGAAGCTGCTGCTGTGCAAACAGAATGGAAGAGTCATTTGTTACAGGGGACCCTCGGTGGCCTTCCTCCTGCTCCTTTTTCTTTAAATATATATGAAGATCTGTAATTATGCTTTGAAGAACATTTCCAACAGCTGTAAGTGATAATGGGCCAATCACTGTGAGCTCTTTCTCTCTCTCTGCAGCTGCAGAGCTCCCCATTCAAAGCAATTAATTGATATTTTGTAAAGCCCCTTGAAAGGAGAAATGGGGCCTCGTGAGTGGGAAATACTGTTCTTACGGCGGCCTCGCCAGCAATTAGAAAGCCAGGCCCTCTTCAGACAAGCCTTGGAATAAAAAGGGGCAACGCTAAGGGGTCTACAACTGTTTGAATCTCCAGGGCATGCTCACAACTATAGCCAACCTTCTTAAGAGACATCATAGGGTAATGACTAACGGTGACTTTACTGAAAATTATTCCGCATTAAGTCGAGGAAAGCTTTGATTCCGATAAACTTAATTTACATGTCCACGCCAAGGCGCCAATCTGCACTAAAGTTTTCCTTCAAATGCACTTCTTAAGCCAAGTATGTAGGACGAGAAAGGGCTTCCTTATCCTGCAAGTCTAAAATGCTCACAGCTTATCAACTTAGAGAAGGTGGGCCTCATATACCATCTTCCGATAAGAAATACCAACCCGAAAGATATTGTAGGTTAACCCAAATAGTTCTGCTTTTCCTAGCAATGCCCAGATAACAAGAAAATGTCTGAGCATGGGACGTCAGTGTGGTTTCCAGCAGACCTCCCTTTCTTCATTCAATATTTCAATTTAGAAATTCCTAATGGACATACTTATGCTTCTGCTGTCTTTGATGTCACCAAAAGATACATGCCCTTGATATCATCGGCCATAAGGAGAGCTAGCACACTGACATATGTTTCAAAGTAAAAGTGAGTCTTCCTGGAGATATTTCACGGAGGTGGCTACAACTCAAATATTAATTCTCAAAGCAGTTACTCTAGAGATAACATCGTAAACCTGCTGGCACCCGTTGCTGTTAAGAACCACGGCGAGGAAACCCTATATCAATCAGAGACTGAGTGGACGGGTATGTTTTTTTTTCCTTGATCCTGGAAACCCAAGATTGCTTGAAAACACTACGTTGCTAAGCAATTAATTGCTGGTTTCTCTACCCCGTTTCTTGAAAAGGGAAACGAAGATGCTCACAGATGCTTAGCAATACCCAGCAATGCTTCCACTGCGCTTGGGGTATCTCTGGGTCAAACAATGGCACCACTGGGCACGAGTGCTGAGGAACCCCACAGAGTGCTGTGTGAGAGACACAGGCACAGTCCACCACGCATCTGATGCCAACAAAAACAAACAGCAAACCAACAAAACTTGGTCTCCTAAAACCACCCTCATGCTTGAGACCTTTAACTTTAACTTTTTTTTTTTTTTTTTTCAAAATTGACGGCTTCAGGGGCTGGAGGGATGGCTCAATGGTTAGAAACACAGGCTGCTCTTCCAGAGGACCTGGATTTGATTCCAACCAACCACATGGCAGCTCGCAACCGTGTAACTCTTGTTCCCGTGGATCCAGCGCCCTCTTCAGGTCTCCATAAGTAATGCATGCACAGGGTACACAGACAAAATTCACCCAGTCATATAAAAACACATAAACATACATACATACACACATAAATACATGTATACATACATACACCATATATACATGCATATATTTTTTTTAAAATTGATGACTTCAATAATGACTTTGAACACTAGGAAAATACAGTTATCTAAAACCTCCATTGTCGATTTAACTGTCTTAGCAAAAATGGAAAATTTCATAAAATTAAAGCAAAGACCTCTGGTCTTGTTTTCCCCTCCATCTTGGATGTCCAGAACTTGAATAACAGAGCCAGGTTTAATTTCTCTAACTCTAGGGAAGGAGTGGCCAAAAGAGACAACTAAAGGCAGTTCTGAAATACCCGGAGGCCAAGGGGAAAGAAGTGAGAAGACAGCACCCCACCCAGATGCAAGGCTTACAGTATCCCCCAACAACAACTGCAGCTGAGGGTCCATTTACATAAAGGGCTCACCTAAGTGGTCTGACAGACGGTTCCATCTCCTAGAGAGTAATAGAAAAGAGAATTACATCACCAGCTTTCCTCTCAACGGACACTAGATGTATCCGTTACTTCTCTGTTGCTGTGATCGAGTACTATGGCCAAAGCAACTTATCCGAGAAAAAGTCTATCGTGGCTTACAGTTCCAGAGTGAGATCCCGTAATGGTAATGGAGGCAAAGAAGCAGGAACCGGGATTGGGGGGTTGAGAGAGCACATCCAGAACTACACATATAAGCAGAGAGTGGGAACTAGAAGTGAGGTGTGGTCATAAAATCTCAAGGCCCACGCCCAGTGATGTATTTCCTCCTACAAGGTTCCATCTCCCCAAACAGTGCCAAATGTGAACCTATGAAGGACATTGTCTTTCATTCAAACCTCCACGGTGTTGAGGGAGGGGGTCATTAATTTTAAATAGTGCAAATAAAATCCCATGATCATGTAACAGAGGGATGGGAAGAGAATTTGAGAAAAGGAATAGAAAATGAACTTTGCTGTGTTGGCTGTTTTTATCATCTTAAAATTACAATCTGATTTAATTCTCATGACATTGCCCGAGAGGTACCATCACCCTCCTGACTTTGAGCTTGCGAGCCGGAGTAAGAATGTGGAGAATCTGGTGCCACAGGTCTGTAATCCTAGCCACACGGTGGCACCGGGAAACCGAGACAGAACAGTTATAACTTCAAGGTCTGCCTGGGCTGCCGAGAAATTGCCAAGCACGCACAAGGTCCTCCATTCAATCCCCAGTGACACCAAATAATAATGATAAAAACTAATTTGTTGAAATATAAAGTGACACTTAAATCTGGATTAATCCATACTAATGTGCATGGGAACCCCTTTGTGATACAGCTTGCTACAACTGAAGTTTTCAAATACAATAATTTATCACTTCTTTGAAAATTCAAGCATACATACAATATATGTGAATCATGTTCAGCTTCTGCCCCCTCCTCCTAAGTCCTCCCAGAGCCACTCTCCACCTCTGGGTCTTTTTCTTTTTATAAATCTGATTTGTGCTGCCCATGTATTCACGGGTAGGAGGCCTGTATTAGTCTGGGTTTTCAAGAGTCGCAGAACTTATGGAATGAATAAATAAATATTCCATATATATGGGATTTACTGGAATGACTTACAGGCTGCCACCCAACAATGGCCAGCTGTGAATGGGAAGTCTTAGAACCTAAGAGTTGCTCAGTCCCCCGAGGCTGGGCATTTCAGCTGGTCTTCTGTGCAAGCTGGAATCCTGAAGAAGTGGACTCCAATAGACGTGCTGGCCACATGAGCAAGCAAAGACAGAACAACCCTCCCTTCTCCCATTGTCCTTATGGAGGCCTCCAGCAGAAGGTATGGCCCAGATTAAAGGTGTGCTTGGAGATCTGGAAGGAAGGCCTGTGTCAAGCTGGATTGAGAGCGCTGCCATCCCACCTCAAGGTCTGGATCAGAAGCTTGTGTCTTCTAGCCTCAAGATCTGGATCAAAGTCATGTTGTCTTCCTGCCCCAAAATCTGGGCCACAGGGGTGCCAGATAAATGGAGATTTATGGACTGTAGTTCATTCCAAACATAGTCAACTCAACAGGACAGACACCACAAGGCCATCCACCAAAGACTGGGGGAACTAGCAGAGGCCCCGTCCACCCATGCTACAGTGTTTACTGCCTTGAGCTTATACAAGTCTCGTCCAGACAACGACAGCTGCTGTTCGTGCATGAGTACAGATGCTCCGTCATATCAGAAGATACTGTTACCTTCCTGTCCTCCCTGAACTCTGGCTCTGAGAACCTTCCTGTCTTCCCGACTTGAATTCTCTACATTCTGTGACTAAAATATGTGGCATGTTGGGCAATAGGTCTTAGCATCACATTCTTGTGGGCAACCAGGACAATGGCAGCAAGCTGCACTATTTGGGATGTCTCCCGGACTCACCTTACCAACCTCTAGAGGAGGAATCCCTGGCACTAAGCTTTATATTTGATAACCTACAGCTTCTGGAAGAGCATTATCCCTGCGTAGGATAACTCCAATTAAATATTTTTTTCCCAATATGGCTTTTTCAAACATCCTTCTTGTTGGTTTTCTCTCCTCCCACTCCTTCCTCCACCCTACCCGTCCCTCCCCCTTAAACTTCCCTCCCCATATTACCCGTGTTCTACTATCTCCTGCCCCAACCCCCTCCTTTAAGATCTTTCTTCTCCGCCCTAACAGTGGTCTCTTTCTAGTTTCTTGGGAGTCTCTGGGCTGTTACTCCACATGAAGGAACAAGTTCAAAACTCGAACGGGAGGATCCACATAGGAGGGAGAACCTGTCACTTTTGTCTTTGGCGGGCTGAGTTACTTCACTTAATTTCATAATCACACTTTCTCTTTACAGCCCGATAAAATCTCAAAGTGTATAGGTGTTGTGTTTTCCCTACCCGTTCGTCGGTTGAGGTGAATCCAGGCTGTGTGCATTGGGAAATATTTGGAATCGAGCATCAGTGAATGGGGATGAGAAAGTCTCCCTGTGGTGAGAAATGGAGCCCATTCTGCATATGCCAGATGACGTCTATCTGAGCTGTAACTGTTTCTAGTTTGTTTGCTTTTGTAAGGAACCTCCACCCGGATATTTCAACAGTGTCTGTATCCATTTGTCTTCCCATCTGCAGTACATAAGGGTTCCTTGATCTATGCATCCTTGCTAGCATTTGCTGTCTTTCCCAACTCTTAGGTAGATTTTCAAGCCACCTCGTCACCTACACAATAGGAGACATCAATGCCCTTAGGATTGTGGCCACAGCATGATTTTTTTTTATTTTATTTGCATACTGGATCAATATAGAATATATATACATATATATACATATATATCCAATAGCAGCGTTCATTTTAAAAGATTCAATAATTTCTCCATGTCAAGACTATTGCACATCAAGCCCCCAAGGAGGCACCTAGCATCTACCGAGAACTCGGAATGCCTCGAGCTGGAGATGCCACTCATCTTTTAGAGTCCCTACGTAGAAATAACAGTGACTTACTTTTAACTAGAGAAGCATCAGGCAGCTGGATAGTGTCACCGGTTGTCGGGCTAATCACCTGAGCCATTTTTCCAAGTAGCAGCAGATGCACTAACCCCAAGAACAGTGCTCACCCATCCATATCCGAGCACATCTTTTAAGACTTAGCACGTTTGTACTGAACTAATAATAAAATCAGATTATGTCTATCCCATAAAGCAGTAAGAAACTAAATTCTGCATAAAGTTCATCCTGTTAAATCCTTCTCTGACCACGGATCAACCAGTCTGATGACCATAAAGGGCATCTTGAGACACGCCGAGGGAACGCTGCCCCTCACTTCAGAGCTCATTCCCTGCCTTCTTTATTTTCATTAGATGAACTGAAATCTCACGAGATGCACGTTCAACCTGTGCTCATAAATTCCACTTGACCTCCAATTCGTGATCTGAAATGGCCAAGAGAGCAAATGGTATTCCTCCTTCTGAAGATCAAAAACTCAGGCTCATTAAAAGCAAAGAACCCTGTTCCAAAAAAACAGGGCTGTGTGTGCACACCTAGATCTCGTCTGCTTGCTAGGTCTGCGGCATAAAGGGATGGGGGAAATTCATCAAGACACAGGCCGCTTCAAATCAAGCTAAGTGAGAACAGAGGCGGAGTGGTGCTGTGAAATCCACAGAAAATTGTGAAGGATTTGATTTGAGATCGAAACTCTCAGCCCAGAAATTCTAAAGTCAAATAACAATGACTGCCTTCTATACTTTCCCTCTATCAAAGGATGCTTACACATTTCTGTGTGGACTGGCTAGCCTTGATGTATTGCTGCAAATGGGCTCCCACCTTGATGGCACTGCTCTTACACACCTGCAAATGGACTTCCACCTTGATGGCACTGCTCTTACACACCTTCAAATGGGCTCCCACCCACACCTTCCCTGAGGCTCCCTGTGATGGGCTGAACCGTTCTCCCCTCCGCCTCAAACTCCAGTACTCAAACCATTAACAGTACTAAAGAGTATGGTCACAGTTAGAAACTGGGTCTTCGCAGAGATTACGTGGTTAAAATTGGGCTGTTAAAGAACCTTAAACTGACCTGGGGTGAAATTGCATGCCCCACTTAACACTGCACTTCTATAATCAGAGTTTCTGGGCTGTGATGGACAATTCTAAATGTATAAGAAGATATGCAACTTCCAAGCCAGAGGGAGAATGTGCACCTAAAAGCTGGCAACAGAAATGACATGAGTCAGTGGGGTAAGCACAAGCACTTAAGATACTATAGTTTAACCCAAAGACAATGATACAACTCTCTAAAATATATATTAGCTATCCCAAGGTTCATGTAAGGTTTTAATTCTAAAAAAAAAACCTAAGTAATATGTAAGATATATGGGGCTGGAGAGAAAACCAGCAGCTAGGAGCACAAACTGCTCTTGCAGAGGGCCACAGTTCAGTTCCCAGCACCCAAATAAAACGGCTCACAAGCGCCTGGAACTTCAGGTCTAGGGAAATCTAACACCTTCATTGGTTTCCACAGGCACTTGTATTCCAAAGCATGTGTCTGTAAACACACACATATGCACTTAAAGGATAAAAATACTTTTAAAAGCGTGTATCTCTGTGAGTACTGGCACACGCCTTTAATCCCAGCACTTAGGAGGCAGGGGCAGGTGAATCAATGACTTTCAGGCCAGCCTGGACTACAGAGCAAGTCTCAGGACAGCCGGGGCTACACAGAGAAACACTGTGTCTCTTTGAAGCAATAAAACCCAAACACAATGTAACACTATTCCTGACAACCAAGCTGTGCAATCTACCAAGGTGCTCGACTGTGAGCTGATGGAAAAGAGCATTTGATTTCCGTATTCAAAGGAACACTCCTCTTTCCTTTAAAAGCACTGAATCCTATTATCTGCAGCAGAATAAATGGAAGTGTAGGTGACAATGTTAAGTGAAAGAAACCAGGCTACATGCTGCACGGTTGCATCCCTACAAAAGTGTAGCCCATAGAAGAGTGGTCACCGGAAGCTAGGGAAGGAACGGGAGACATTTCAGTGGGTACAGAGTCACTGCCAAAAGGTGTTCTATTGCACAGGAAGTGGTGATTCCAATCAGCAGCGATTCAAGATAGTTAGAGGAGAGTTTTAACTCAATGTTTGACATGTAACATCCGTAGGCCACAGTGCACACATATAAGAGTCTCCATGGTGCACCTCCATAAGACTGTGAGGTTATCACTCAACAAAATCTTAAAATCACAATGGATTAAAACAAAGGCGAGAAAATGAAATAAATAATAAATACAAGAATGATAACTGATAGAACAGGAACCAGTCAGTCAGTGGGAAGATCCAGAAAGCAAAATGTTGGTTCTGGAAAGATTAAGGAAGTAGCAAGAACCAATGAGACCAGTTCACTCCTCTTAAAGGCACAAATAACATCAGGATTGAAAACTGGCACGGAGCTATTAAAGATACATAGCAAAAGAAAATTAAAAGAATGTTAAACCAATCACAAGTTCCATAGAATATACAAGGCTTGGAAAATACAGTTTACTTGTTACAACTGGAACGAGGAGAAGTACAAATCAAAGTATTCTTATAAATCTTTTTAAATGAGACTGAAAACTTTAATTTTTCTCTTCAATCACCCCCTCACAAAAAAATAAATTGTTTTAATACTGACTAACAGTAAGTCATTTCAGGAAGGAAATATAATATCCATGTGCCCCATTGGCAACTTTAGTTTCCTAGCTTTAATTACTCACTGTCACCCACAATCTCAAACTATCAAATAGAAGTCGCTGGAAATAAAAAGTTCATGAATTTTAGTCAATGGGCACTTTTAAACAGCATGGTGGAATCTGAAGCCATCCTGTTCCCACCATCCGAAAATCACGGCAGGAATTGGGTAGGGTCCCCCTATGGAGTCAGTGGGAAACTACAAATCCCATCCTGAATTCTAGTGTGTCCCTGTCTTACTTTGGGTCTTGTATAGAGGCACCATGACCCCACCAATTCTTATAAAGGAAAACATTTCACTGGGACTGACTTACAGCTCCAAGGTTTAGTCCATTATCATCAAGGCAGGAAGCATGGTGGCGTACAGGCAGACGGGGTACTGGAGAAGGAGCTGAGACTTCTACATCTTGCCCCGAAGGCAGCAGGAAAAGAACTATGTCTCACTGAGCCTGGGTTTGAGGATCTGAAACCTCAAAGCCCGCCCCCCAGTGACACACTTCCTCCGATAAAGCCACACCCCCTAATAGTGCCTCTCCCTTTGGACCAATAAAGGCCGTTTTTATTCAAACCACCACAGTCCCTGCCTAGAAAATCCTAAGAGCTTGAAAGAAATGACCTTCTCCTGTGTTTTTATTGTATTTCAGAGCAAAGATTAAGAATGCCTGTAAGAATATACAAATACGCATCGCTCAACAAAGTAAAGACCGCGACAGCTGTGGCTGCCAGATAACCAGGTACGCGATGCAACCCTTGATGGAGAGAGAATGCCACTGGAGCGTTGACACAACGCTGACTGTAACGTTGGCGTTAATGTCTGACAAGGACATTAAAGTGGTTACTCTAACTATTCCAAGTGCTGAAAAAAAAAAAAGTTCAGACACAGAACATGTTGAAAAGGCTCAAATTGAACTATAGGGATAAAAATATGTCAGAGGAAATACATAAAATAAGATCAGTGGTGGATTAGGAGATAGGAAAATAAGATGAGTTGTTTCAAGCAGATACAGAACAAAGTAAAACACAGAGAGAGAGAGAATTTTAAAACATCTATATGCTGTGGGAAAAAAATCCAAGCAGCTAATTAAAAATTTAATTGGAGTGTGTAAGAGAATGCTAACGAGAAAGGGAGGTGAGGGAGAGGGAGACGGAGACGGGAGAGAGAGAGAGAGAGAGAGAGAGAGAGAGCACTTGAAAAGGTAATGCTGAGTACTTTGTAGACTTGATGGACATCATAAAGTACACATCTTAGAAACTCAAAATAGCAGTATGCAGAAAACTGTGCCAAAAATCTCATAACCAAATTGCTTAAAATTAATGATTGAAAAAAAACCCTTAAAATATTGATTGTATCTCTTTAATCTTTCTATGGTATGTGTGTGTGTATACTGTGTTTGTATGTGTACTCTGTGTGTGTACTGTATGATGTATCTTTTATATATACACATATGGGTGTTTATTCAAGAGTGTGGACATTCATGTGCCGTGGTGTGTGTGTGTGTGTGTGTGTGTGTGTGTGTGTGTATGTGTGTGGTGTGTAGAAGTCAAATGACAACCACTGGTGTCGATCCTTGCCTCCTGACGTTCGAGACAGGGTCTTTTGTTCAATTGCCTGTCTCTGACAGGATGGCTGCTCTTTGAGATTCCAGACATTCTCCTGTCTCTGCTTCCCATCCCTCCTGTAGGCATTCTGGGATCATACATACATGCTGTCCCTGTTAAGCTTTATTTACATGAGTTCTGGGGATCAAAACTCAGGTCCGTGGGTTTGCAGGGTACTTCAGCCACTGGGCCATCTCCCCAGCCCTCCAATTTTCTTAAGAGACATTGACATATGAAGTACAAAGAACGACTGGAGGTTTCTCAGAGGAAGTGGTGTGATGTCCCATGTGAAAACCATGGGACGCCTAAGAGGTTTTAAGAAAAATGGAAAGCTAGAATCATGCACTAAGTATAAATCTCTTTCAAAAATTACAGCAAAAGAGACGAACAAAACCATAAACAGACTCTCGCTCCAGGAAAAGGAGGCCTTGCTTCCTGGAGTAAAGGACCCAGAATGGGACTGTAGACCATCTAGACAGCAGTGCAGAGACCTGGCACCCACAAATGTGTAGGATGTCATACAGGTGAAAGCAGGTACAAGATAGAAAGAGGCCTGTCATTGGATGAGAAGGAAGGATGGGCGGGAGAAAAGTTTTAGAGAGAGGAGGCAGAAGAAGCAGCAGAGAGAACATGGAGGCTGATGTTAAGATTCCTCTCTGCACATTTACAGGTTGTTATGAATGTTTTTAAGGGATGGATGTGTACAGGGCTTGTGTATGTCTAGGTGGGCAATTAGATCTTATCAATTGGATCAGAGGTTATTGTGTTGTG
Source organism: Rattus norvegicus (assembly GCF_021556685.1). Classification (NCBI taxonomy): domain Eukaryota; kingdom Metazoa; phylum Chordata; class Mammalia; order Rodentia; family Muridae; genus Rattus; species Rattus norvegicus. The sequence continues at coordinate 133,872,326 of NC_141540.1, forward strand.
TGTTCTTTCATTTGGTGATTTAAGTTTAAGAGAGTATGTGGCAGCCAGAGACACTAAGCCACCACGGAATTGGGATGTATATTTCTGGCATGGTGGCAACCTGACTTGGGAACTGGATGGGTAGAGAGATTGTTGCCAGGCTCAGGAGAAGCCATCGGCAGTGTGGTATGGGATGGAGTAGAGCAGGTGAGAGGCTTTGCTAACTGAGAGGAAGATATCTACCAGACATCTTGGGGCACTGCAGTGCTGGACCTAGTGCAGGATAGAAGACAGCTTTTTTATAATTTTACAGCAACACAAATGCATCTCTTTTTTTTTCTCTCATTCTCTTTTAAAGGAATGGGCTCCTACAGGAGTAGAACTTCTATAGGGGTAACGAAAATGCCTCAGGATCAGGTGTGATGGTTGTTGTACATCCTTACAAATAAACCAAAAGCAGAGACTTGCACACTTTAAATGGAGGTTTGGGCATATAAATCATTAATATCAATAAATATGTGACCGTTGAAGGATTAAACAAAGCTAACACCAATGTATAGTGGAGTTTGAAACATACATAAGAAAGACTCAGTCACAACAATGGTGGACCCAAGGTCAGTACCTTACCATGCAACGTTCTCTCATTCCATGCCTGTACAAGTCAACACAGAAGGTTTAAAATTCATTACAGAAATGTGAAGTGCTCTGAAGCAGCTTGGAGGAGAGAAGAAGCCACAGAAACACAAGAACTTAAAAGACTGAAAATACCTGCTCCTGGCAATGGTGGTCTGGGGACTGTACACTGTAGTGTGCCACCAAGGTTGCTGCCCACCATAATACCGATAGGGAGGCATGCACCCCATACCAAGAGGCCACAGGTCCCTGCCCACTGTATTACCAATAGGAATGCATGCACATCGCCCCAAAAGGCACCCAGAAGACGGTTCAGAGCTGCACAAGTCAGCGTACCCCCAAAGTGAAAAAAAACCAAATATCCATCCCCAGCACAAACGGTAGAGACTTTATATAGCGGATTCTCCACCATGAAGGTAACTGGTACCTATGAGTCTCATAAACTGCATCACACATACCTTACACATAATTCTGTAGATTTTTACAATATGTAAAACTAGTCTGTGGACCTTATAGATCTTGTTTAGATGGGGGGGGGGAGCATAAGAAAAAGAAGTAATTCACACACATGTACACAAAAAAATAATTCTCATTAATTTATTTATTCACTTTATATCCCAATAAAACACCCCTCCCTCCTCCCCTCCCAACCCCACCCTCACAACCCCTCCCCCATTATTCCCTTCTCCTCAGAGAACGAGAACACCCCCGCCACGAGTACATGCCCTGACACATCAAGTCACATCAGCACTAAGTGTATCCTCTCCCACTGAGACCAGGCAAGGCAGCCCAGCTAGGGGAAAGGAATCCACAGCCAAGCAACACAGTCTGAGACAGCCCCTGCTCCAGTTGTTAAAGGAGCCACATGAAGACCAAGCTGCACATCTACTACAAATGTGTAGGGAGCCTAGGTCCAGCCCATGCGCACTCAGTCGCCGTGGGCCCCCATGGGCTTGGGTTAGTTGACTCAGTAGGTCTTCTTTCAGTGTCCTTTACCCCTCTGGCTTCTTCAATCCTTCCACTATTCCCCAAGACTCTCTGAGCTCCACCAGTGGTTTGGCTGTGGGTCTCTGCGTCTGTGTCCATCAGCTGCTGGATGGAGCCTCTCAGAGGACAGTTATGCTAAGGTCCTGTCTGCGAGTAGAGCAGAGGATCATTAATAGTGTCAGGGGTTGGTTGAGAGAGGGGATCCCAGATATGAAGCCAGGGGATTGTCAAGATGGGCATTTGGGAGAAGGACTAAATCCTGCCTATGCTTGCGTTCTTGATTTAGGTGGTGGTCACATGGCATTGATTTAGGACAACTCGCTCAAGCTTGCACTGATGCTCTAAGCGTCTCGTAAGGAGCAGAAATGCTCGCAGGGAAGAAATCCATTTTCATTACAGTAGAAATTAGGGCTGGGCTATATGTTAAATCTGCCGGGTTTTATTCTAAATAAATGATAGCATTTCATTCTCTACCGTTCCAAACCGTTACAGTCCTGTTGCTATTTTAACAAGAAAAAAGAAAAATCAGTAAACAAGGGGAAAGTGAGGGTTCTGACATTTGTGGAAGTGGACAGAAATGGACAAGACGGAGTTTAATAAAAGGGAGCCTCTCCCCTGTAACTCCCAAGCTCCGGGACGGCAGGGGTGAAGAATGAACAATCGAAGGCCGTTTTCTTTACTCCATCAAAAGTACTTAACGCCCCTTCCACAAGTATAACGCAAATATGAATAATGGAATTGATTTTTTTATCAAACATACAAGAATAAATCAGATGAGCCCATTTCCTCCCAGGTATTCATCCAGAAAGCAAGACACTTTCCCAATGCAGCGCGGTGATTACAAACATCCGGGCACCTTCCAGGAGAGCCGCTTTCAGCGCCTGCGGTGGCGTTTTTTTTTTTTTTTTTTTTTTTTTTTTTTTTGTTTTTGTTTTTTTTGTTTTTTTTTAATAACCTCCGGGATGGTAGATTCAGCCTCTGAGAACGAACTGGGAGGTTATTTGGTTCTGCACTGATAAATAGCAGAGGGGAATGCACTCACCCAGAATGTATTGATTTCGCCCTGGATTTTAAACATGGCTGCAAATGCGCAGGACCAGCCTTAAAGGGAATGCCGGATGGAATATTCCAGTGTGCACGGCAGCGGGGCTGTCGAGGGACGCCCCTTGCGCTTCAGCTGCTGCTGTGAGAAACAGGTGCACAGAGTTCACTCTTCGAGCATGGGCTCCAGTCCTCCTGGGTGCCATACTTTGCTCCTCCAGACCACAAGGCCAGGCACAAGGACACAGCAGACAACAGGGACACACTGTCTTCTGTAGCTGGTCTTTGCTATTTTGTAGGTTCTTCTTTTTCCTACCCTTTATCCCCCACCAGCTTCACCCCCCTATCACTAAATAGAAGAGGAATATGAGAGAGAGAGAGAAAGAGAGAGAAAGAGAGAGAGAGAGAGAGAGAGAGAGAGAGAGAGAGAGAGAGAGAGAGGAGATTCCTAAGTCTTAATTTCTTTGCTTTTGTTTCTTCTTTGGAGCATGACTACTGACAAACCACAACTAGCCCCTACCCCCACCCCACCCCCTCACCCCTCACGAATGCCCAACAACCACCAACCCCACCTCTCAGGGCTCTAGCATTTATACCCTCTGAAAGGTTCCCAGAGTTCCAAATGCCACACAATTGCAGAAACCTATTTATTGGCAGCTGGCGAAACCACGCCTCTGCTAGAGCATGAGGCAAATCACAGTCAGCTGCTGTGGACAGTTTGGAGCAGCCCCCAATGCCTACACCTGGGATTAAAATGAAAGCACGTTCTTTTAATTAATACTCTGTGTGTTTAAAGGAAACCAGAATTCCGGAATTGTTACTACAGTCTATACCTTGACATCGTGAGTATAGTCTCACCGATACTCGATACTCGCTTCAGTCACTTTCATTCTGAGTTCACCTTCTGGAGAAGTTGCAGATTGCTTCTTTGTTGCCTTAGCTTATTCTGTTTTATTGGGTTCTTGCTTTGTTTTTCCTCTTATTTATGTAGGTTATGAAGCCAGAGGACAATTATAACAGATTCTCTCCTTAAATCCCATGATTCCCAGGGATGGCACTCAGGGCAACAGGCCTGCTTAGCCAGTTCACCAGCCCCTGGTGTTGGTTTCTTGATGCTGGAACAGGGTCTTCTGTAGCTCGAGTTTGTCTCCAACCAATGAGGAGGCAGCATCCCCAGGCTTCGAGTTGAGAGCCCACCACTGGGACCCAAAAGCTCTGGCAACTGGAATCACAGCATCAGTATAACAGCCAAAGTCAGGGAACTGTGGCTTGAGACTCAAGTTCGTTCTTCAGATCCCTGCTTTGCACCCGAAGGGTAAACAAAAGGCAGTTCACGACGTAGAGGCTCAGGGTGTGCAGAGCCAGGTATGGAAGCCTGCGGGTGAGGAGAGGAGTGAGGCGCTGTGCCTGGTGCTAGATGCTAGGTACTGAGTGCCCGGTGCACGGTGCTCTGTTGAGAGTGTGGGTGTTAGGTGCAGAGTGCTCCACCACCTGGTTGCAGGGAGTCTGGCAGGAGGCAAAGCCCACGGCAGCCCCCTCTTCTCCGCCACCCTGATGCCTCCTGCGGCTGCAGCACTAGGCTTTCCAAGCCTAAGTGCTTTTTAATTAGCCTGCCTCGCTTCCGGGACTCATCCTGGGTGTTGGCGACCTCGCGCATGGCATCCCGCACCACTTCTGCCAGCAGTGCCCAGTCTGCCCGCTGTGCTCAGGCTGCAAGGAGCTCTCCCTCCTGGTCCATTGTGCTGCCAGGCTCAGTGCTCCAGCACCGCAGCTGTTTTGGGGCGTGATCAGATTTCTGGCCAGCTCTGAATGCTTCCACCTCCTGTGTCGGGGAAGAGGCGTGGGGGCAGGGTGTAACCTGCCTACAGTTGATTTTCAAATTCGCATGTGGGCCTGATGGAAGAAGACACTTTTCGCCACGCCTTCCTTTATTAACTCTCGTGTTTGTTTTGTAATTGTGCATTTTTCTGATTATTTATTTAAAAGCTAAAGAGTAATTTCGCGCTTTTTTCTGGGAGAAGAGATCCACTAGTCTCTCAAGGCTTCCACCAACCGAATCAGGAAGGAATCAGGTGAGCAGTCCCCGCTGGCCTAGCCCCGCCCAGTGAGCCCTCAGCCAACACCAAAGACCCTGAAACAGCAGACTGTGAGACTGGCGAGGGGAAGGCCCACACTTGGAGTGACAGAAATCTGCCTCAGACCTCCCTTCCTTTAAAGCAGTGGTTCTCAACCTTCCTAGTGCTGCGACTCCTTAATAGAGTTCCTCGTGTTGTGGTGACAACCCTAAAACTATTTTCATTGCTACCTTGTAACTGTAATTTTGCCACTGCTACCGAAGGTAATCTAGAATGTATGCATTTTCCAATGGTCTTCGGCGACCCCTGTGAAAGGGCCATTGGACTTCGGAGGCTTCGCAACCTACAGGTTTAGAATCGCTGTCTTAGGGCACTGAATTTAGAAATTTTCTAAGTGGAAATCTATTCTCTAGGTCCTCTTTTACCCTCTCTCTTGGTTTGCAGGGCAGGAAAAGTGGTTCCAGGAAAGGGCCTGAAAGCCATGGGTCTTAGTCAGTAGAAACCCCGATTTTAAAATAGCCTTCAATGCTATCAGCAGATAGATGGCTTAGTAGTTAGGATCCCACCTCTTCAGAGGAGCTGGGTTCAATTCCCACTATCCACACAGTAGGTCATGATAACTCCACCCCTAGGTGAGCCAGCACCCTCTTCCTCTGGTGTCTGAGGGCACTGCACACCTGATGTACACAGACAGATATGCAGGCAAAATACCCATACACATAAACTAAAGGAAATATGTGTGGGCTCCAGTGGGAGTGTAAATGGCTGGCCCCGAGGCCTCTGCTTATAGGAGAAGCATCTCCCAGGCCAGGCCAGGTCAGACCCAGCATCACCTGCATAGGTACAAGCTCTGGTTTCGTTTCATTTTCTGTTGGTTGGCAAAACTACTGTGGGCAAGATCGAGAAAGAAGAAGACAGACTGAGAATTTGCCAAATCTGTACACACAAGAGAGACAGACAGGCAGTCAGACAGAGAGAGACAGAGAAACAGCGAGGCAGAGGCAGAGAGAGATGCGAACACGTGACAGTTTCACCTTCTGCGTTCTTGATGTTACTTTTGAGACAATGCCCCATCCTATAACATACACTGCCTGGCACTCATGATTTTCTTCATCTACCCATCCTCACTGGAAGCCATTCAGATCTACAGCCCAGCTTCATGCCAAGGGCTCTGGTAACTATAGCAACTGTGTCTGTGTAGGGGCTCTGTGTCTGAGTGTGTCTATCTGTATGTATGTGTATATATATATATGTATATATATGTGTGTGTGTGTGTCTGTCTGTCTGTCTGTCTTTGGACATGTGTGTGTGCATATGCGTGTGTGTGTGTGTGCCTGTGTGTATGTGTGTGTGCCTGTATGCGTGTACATGTGCATGTGTGTGTGTGTGTGTCTGTCTGTCTGTCTGTCTTTGGACATGTGTGTGTGTGTACGTATGCGTGTGTGTGTGCCTGTGTGTGTGTGCCTGTGTGTGTGCGCGCGCGTGTGTGTGCGTGTCTGTCTGTCTTTGGATGTGTGTGTGTGCCTGTGTGTGTGTGTGCATGTATGCGTGTGCATGTGCATGTGCGTGTGTGTGTGTGTGTGTGTCTATGTTTGTGTCTGTCTCTGTAGTCTTCACCCTGCAATACCTATTGAAGAAAATCCCCGTCTGCTTCGTGCTGTCCAGTTAAATTGTCCTCTAACGTATGTGCACACAACAGAGCTGGCCCCTTGAATTTAGAAACCCTATCTCTGGGATGGGAGCTACTCCAAATCTCCCCAACTCCTGAGGGGGGTGATGCTCAGGTAACGAGTAAATTAATTAGCTACCGATGAGAAAGAACAATGGAAGACTACGGGACATGAGGCTTATTTCCGACAACAAACGTTTATTGAACTTCTTCTAACCATGTATCAGACACAGCCCCAGCCCTCGAGACGCACCCTTGTAATTCACATCCTTATTACTCAAGGGAGACAAGCAAGGAACAACATGGTACATACAGTCAGGATTGATAGGAGAGGAACCAGCTCACTGTGGGAGGTGCCATCCCTGGTCTATGGGCAAGTCTGAGGGACATTTTCTGTCTCATGGTTAATGTGGGAGGACCCCATCCACTGTGGGTGGTGTTACCCCTAGACGAGTGCCTAAAAAGCAGGCTGGACAAGTCACTGGGAGCAAGTCAGTAAGTGGTGCTCCTCCATGGCCGCTGCTTCAGGTCCTACCTCAGAGTTTCCGTGTTGAGTTCCTCCCCTGACTTCCCTCCACAGTGGACTGTGAGTTGTAAGAGCAAATAAACCATTTCCTCCTTAACTTCGTTTTGGTCATGGTGTTTACCATAAAAATAGAGAGCAAACTAGGACAGTAGGGGACCTGGTGACAGTAACAGAAAGCTGACTAGATGTGAACCACTTGTCTGAGCTGAGACCAAAAAAAAGCCAAGTCATTCTGTGTGTCTTCTCCATGGATTCATTCTGGGAACCCTGAGGACCTGCAGCCAACCAGAGCTCTCTCCTAATGCTAGAGGCTAGGGATGAGGGGAGTGAGGAGGTCACTCAGGAAACTGCCACGGACTGCAATGGACCAACCCTGTCACCCATCCCTTCTCCCACCATTCTGGAGCCTGTCGGAGATGACCGTTCACCTACATGGGACAGGAGCAGCCAAGCATTCCCCTGGGCAACTCTGCCACCTACTTTGGTCCCTATTCACATCCAATGTCCAGTTATCATTTTGAAAATATACAAAACTTCATGCCCAAGATCTAGCAAGGGCTTTTTGAATCATTGAGGAAATGGGACCCACAATCAAAAGGAACGGGGTTTATTGATGCTATCTCTCCTCTGAGGCTGTCGGGATAATGAAATGAGTCTGTCCCCTAGAACAGGCCTTGGGACAGGGAACATGATTAATGGAGCATCTGTACAGGCTGCGCTGGGGGAGCTCAGAGCCTGGCTCGACACACTTCCTCATTTCTGAATGAGAGAGAGCTGGGCATTTCCATTTCTCATTGTGCCTCACAGACTGCACCTCCAGGTCTGGGAAAAAATATATTGGCTTCTCCTTGCTTGTCCCTCGCTCACTGGGAAGAATTCTAGCGCCCTTCTGTAGCATCTGAGGCTGGAGATGTGTTTGAGTTTGTAATCGCCATTTTATTAATGTGGTTATCTGATTAGTGCTGGGTTCCAACCGTAAGCAAGCTCTGAAGGAAAAGGGGACTATGGCTCTGTTGACCACCGTAATCCACCCATTCTACTTCAAAGATGACCGGTTGTTTGAGAGTGTGTTTGTTTTGTTTCTTCACTAGATTTTAACTACGTGTTGGGAGTGGTGCATGTGAGTGCAAGTGTCTGGAGTCCAACAGCATCGGATCCTCTAAAGCTGGAGTCTCAAGAGTGCAAGTTCTAGAAAATAAACTCAGGCCCTCTGGGCCAGCAGCAACTATTCTCCCCGGCCCCGTTTTAGTCTTACCTTTAAATGATTATTAAACAATACCCCCATTTTTCTGTATTTTAAAGGCGATTCTTAAAAGTTGTCTGCTTTGATCTGTTGTTGTCCTGGGCTGCATTGCCTAGGAAGGATTGAACCTTTTTCCAGAGAGGGTGATAGTTAAGCCAACCCTAACACAGTCCTCCGGGGAAAGTATTGTGACGTTGTCAGAAGAACAGATTTTAACATCTTTCTGGATGTTTAGTCCAAGCGTGATTAGTGTTTGGTAAGAGTCATCCTATCCATATGAAGACCTTTCAGTCTTTGCTTTTCAACTTCCTACCCCCAGAATGAGTTGTAGCACCTCACCTTTGTCATCTCAACATGCAGCACTTTGGAGTGAGCCCGAAATCAAGGATCAAAACAGAGGAGTCCAGAACTGTGTGCAGTCTGAAGGGAAAGCATCTTACTTCTTGATGGAGGAACCTCAGTGCCCGGGATGACACATGACTGGCCATCTAACAGAGTACTGAAATGGCCACATATCAGGTCTACTGACACAAAAGCCATAGACGGCAAGGGTGGAGAGTCTTTCCTAATAACAGAAACAGTGCTTGACAGAAAAGAGAAGAAGCCCACATTTCTGACGGTGGGAACTTGTTTCTAAGACCTGGACTGCTTCTAGAATCCTTTCACCTGGGTGAGAAGTAGTACATGTCTTGATAGAAGTTGTTATTTTCAGCTGCGTGTTGCTTGTACTTGAATGTATCTGTCTTAGGGTTTTACTAATGTGAACCGACACCATGACCAAAGCAACTCTCATAAGGACAACATTTAATTGGGGCTGGCTTACAGGCTCAAAGGTTCAGTCCATTATCATCAGGGTGGGAGCATGGGAGCCTCCAGGCAGGCATGGTGCAGGAGGAGCTGGGAGTTCTACATCTTCATGTGAAGGCTGCTAGCTGAAGACTGACTTCTAGGCAACAAGGACAAGGGTTTTAAAGCCTGTGTCCATAGAGATATGCCCAGTCCAACAAGACCACACCTCCTAATTGTGCCACTTCCTGGGCCAAGCATATACAAACCATCACAGTGACCCTAGTTTATAAAGCAGGATTCCATTTTGCAAAAGTAAAAAGAAAACAACAGAGTCAGACTTATCCATGAGCAGCTTCCAACTCACTGAGAGAATGATCTTAACATCCTGATCCCCCTGCCTCCACCTTCCTAGTGCTGGAAATCATGATGTGCACCACTGTACCTGGTTTTACATGGTTGGAGGACATCAAGCCCAGTGCTTTGTGCATGACAGGCAAGCGCTTTACCAACTGAGCCATTCAACCCCAGGAAGGAATCGATAGATCTTATGATCTGAATTGAGGATCAAATGTTGCCAATAATGTGGAAAACAGGAGACGGAGTGATAACTGAACCTCAGCCTGAACCTGAAGGGAAAGGGCTAAGCCCAGGATCAAACAAGTGGCTATGGACTCCACTTGGAATTAAGATAACAGAGTTCAGCACTCGCCGTCCACTAACCTGTCCTAGATAGCTTTGTCTGCACCGTGTTTCAAAGAGTGGAATCACGAGGAAAAGGAACAGTAACCAACGGGGCAGATTAGTCAAAGAACAACTAGGACTGGGGAGTCCCACAGGACTGAGCCGAGCCTGAGCGACTCTGTGGGAAGGGTATGAGTGTCTCGAGAAAGGGCCTGTGAGCCCTTGACAAAAGACAGGGAGGATGGGAATGGAAAAGACGAACACTTCACCACCTTGACGGTCTTGCCCAAGGCTCTCCTGTCTGCTAAATCCCATTACAACATCTGTCATAAATAATATCCAGTTATTTATTCGATAGCCCATGGCACAATAAAGGATAGGCAGGAAGCAATAAACAGAAACAGAGGGAAGGGGTATAGGGTAAAGAAATTCTACAAAAGAGGGGGGGGGTTATCTGTTAACAGGATTTTCAGCTTCGAGAATTAAAAAAAAAAAAAAAACGTATAACCTAATTTAGAAAAGAAAAGGCTACCCATCGGAAGGCATAGCTGAGGGGGTCCATTTCACCTCCCCAAAACCACCCAATAAAACAGTGGCCAAATCATGGTGAAGTTTCACAGGGTCTTAGTGTCCTGCCCTGTTTATCCAGTCACCCAGCACTGTGTGGCAGGCTCAAGTTGCTACAGTTCCTAATGCTGTGGTATTTATCATGAACAAAACAAAGACAGTTCATAGAGAAAGAGTGAGCCAAATTGTTGGGCACCCTGCTCCAGAGGCTCCAAGACACACACACACACACACACACACACACACACACACACACACACTCCCCATCCTGAGAAATAAAGAGTATTTTGACAGCTCTGTAACCAATCTACCCTCTGTGGCAGTGGTTCTCAATATGTGGGGCATAACACCTTTGGGGGCCCCGAGACACCCATACCCTTCACACTGAGTCTCCCAGGTTCAGCCTAGTATGACTCACTAACACACAGTGCTTATGATGTTGGCTGGAAGATGTTCGAAGAATCGTTTTAAAAACCAACTCCTCACCGATAGTCAGGAGCCAGTTAGAAATAACATTTTCTAGTGAGGTTACAGTTTACTTAGAATCGTATTTGACTTGGTGTCATTGCGGCGTGTAATCTCTAAATTGTAATTAAAGGGCCTTCTTCTCTATACATGAAAGGAAAAGACCCCCAATATCAGTGAGATTTTCCAGTGCCACTGTTGGCTGTGATGATCCCAAGGAGCTATAGTGCGCTGTGTCTCCCCTCTGCCACAGGACACCTCTGAGAGAGCTTCACACTAACACTAGGATTCCACAACTTTAATTTGCACAGTACTTGTACAGAGCTTTTTGTAAAAGGGGACTTTCTGTGGAAATGGCTGTAACTGTGAGTTCCTGAAAAGGCTAAGAATTCGGGAACACGTAGACCTCAGACTTAAGTTGACCCAGCTCTGTGGCAAGTTCTGTCCATAAGCAAGGAGTGAGCTGTGAAGCCCTCTAGGGTCTGACAACAGCAGCATCTAATCTGCAAGATCACCAGCCCAGATATCCCTGTTCCTCACACTCCTGCCTAGCTTAGGCTGCTCCTTCATTGTCTCCAGATGTTAGCACTACAGAGAGGACTTTTGCTGTCCAACAAGGAAGCCCCAGGAACTGTCAGACCACTTGTTTTGCTTCCTACCTTCCTGTTACCTCTCTGTTTATGACCCGCTTCCCCCATGTGAGCGTTAACCTGAGAATTCAAGGTTTGCTCACTTCAGTAGCCCTCTGGTACCAAAGGGTAGGTCCCTGTATCTGGTAATCCATATAACTCCTCAGATTTATTTTTAAGATTTATTTTGTGTGTGTGTGTGTGTGCACATATGTCTGTGTGAGCACATGCATGTACATGCATGCACACACATGTTTTCAGAGTGACTATGGAAGCCAGAGAGGGTATCAGAACTTTGGAGCTGGAAATGTGGGTGCTGGGATCTGAATTCTGGTCCTCATCACTGAAGAGCACTTCCTGTGAACCTCTGAACCATCTCTCCAGGCGCCTCAGATTTCTGTTGATGATGCTTATCTATGAAATAACCCGCAAATCGAACTCTAAAATTCCAGCTCCTGAGACCCAGTTAATGAGTGGAGAACATGGGGTTTGTCTATGGTCAAGCTCTCTAGACCTGTTAAGATAATGGTGTTCATTCACTTATCTGTTTACATATTTGTTTATTTGATAAAGGGCAGTGCAAACACCCGCATACAACCGCATTCTTCATCTGGGAGTTGGTAATCCAAGTACCAAGTAAGCCAAACTCCTTGTTATGTAGAACAAAAATCAAGAACTGCACAGCACCCAGCATTACACGGCCTCTGGCTGTGGACTGCATCATGTCCCCCAAGCTGCTGTGCTGGAGCAATGGGATAAAACCATTAAACGGGGCCCTGATTCTGCAAGGCTCATGTCAACAAGGACACACACAGTCTTCACTCTTCTTCCCTCCTCCGTGTGTGTGTGTGTGTGTGTGTGTGTGTGTGTGTGTGTGTTGCTAGGTAAACACACAATGAAAGGTCAGTATCTACAAGCTAGAAAGACCTCACCAAATTGGATTTTCCTACCCTTCTGTTTGGCTCCCTGAAATATGAAAAATAAATATTTTTTATTTAAACTGTCTAGTCTATGGGATTTAGTCACGGCAGCCCATGCTGACCCAGGCAACCACCTTGGCTGGCATTCGTGTGCATTCCTGCCCCTCCCCCCACCAGAGGACCGAAATGACTCATTCCCTGTAACCCTGCAGGTCGGGCTTCCTACAGAAGCAGGGGTTGTACGCAGCTAGGGAATAAAAGTTTCAGCCAGTGAGGCAGCACTTTCCAAGGCTGGGTGTCTCTTGAGCCCTCCCAGAGCCATCCGAAGCATCTAGAGAGGGATTCTCCTGAGAGCCTGATGCTTTGAAAGGGCACATTTCCACCAAAAGGAAGAAGGGCAATCCAGTAGTATGTTTGAGATTAGCACAGGGAAGTTAAATAGCACGGCGCGAGGAAGCTTAGGAGAAAATGCTAAGACAACACAAAGGTTAGCCACGTCCAGTAAATCAACGAAAGCAGATGGCATAAACTTCTTGAGAAAGACCTCGCAATAGTGGTCTCTGAAGAAGAGAGACCGGGGGCTGGGATTTAGCTCAGTGGTAGAGCGCTTACCTAGGAAGCACAAGGCCCTGGGTTCGGTCCCCAGCTCCGGAAAAAAAAAAAAAAAAAAAAGACCAAAAAAAAAAAAAAAAAAAAAAAAAAAAAGAAGAGAGACCACAGACCCTCAGCAGCCCCTGCCTCTACCAAAACGGAAGACAGAAAGATCTAGAAGAGAACAAGTGTCGTACAGAGAGAAGGGAACAGCTAAGCCTGTTGCACACCATGTTTCCATACTTAGTGTATTCAGCAGTCACCATATTTATGAAGCACGTTAATGGCACGGAAAATGCATGACATATGATTAAGTGGGGGAGGAGCAGAATATAAAATTGAATTACAAATAATCCTGATTTATGAAAAGATAGCATCAGAACAGAAATATCAGACGGTTATGAGACAAATGCTGCTGTTTCCCTCCGATTGGTGAGATGGTGTGGAATTTTCCTGAATGGTCTGGTTTTATGAAGCTTCTGACCACAAATGTTTGGTGCTTTAAACATCAGAAACATGAGACATGCGTGACTATTGTATGTCACTTCGAACTGGTATTGAGGCCGAGAGTCCAGGTCTGGGAATTGGAACAAAGGAGTTAACGGTATCAGCAACGGCCAAGGGACCATACACACTACAGCCAGAAAGCTCTGGTGTTCAAATAATGGGGATCTGAAACCTGCAGGCTCATAATCTCAGGGGGAAAATCTTGGGCATAGGAAGGGGGAAAGGAGCAAGCTTACCTTCAGTCTATCCACCATTCCCCTAAGTGTGAGGTTTGTTTTGCTCTATTTCAGAAGCCTAGTTGGAAACAGGATGCAGGGCCCCCACAGACCCCGTCCCTGCAGTCCCCAGCTTCCATAGCAAACCTTTGTATCGATGGCATTGGGGAACTGGAACCTTGGTTCTCTCTCTTCCCCCTTCGCCCACCTGCTCTGTCCACACAGCATTCTCCAGCCTCCCTCCTCTGCCTCCTCCTGTCCCCTCAACATTCCTGTCAGCCACATCCCCAGACCTTCCAGCTCCTCCGGTCTCCCTTCTCATAACTTTATTTATCTACAGCCAATTGAGACTCAGTCGTGATCACCACAAGACATTTCCCATATGCACGTTTCTCTTCACTAGCCTTCCTGGGCACACCAGGACATTACACGACCGAGGACACAGATGGTCTAAAAGCATGAACCTCCCTCAGCAGACTCACAATGCCTGCTAGCCTACTAAAGGGTCAGAGAAGCCAGCGGCATATAAACCTGTTTACACTTAGCAGACTTCTTTTGTAAGCACTTGTCTTTAAGATCCTCTTGCACCCAGTGAAGAATGCTACATTTGCTTTCTCAACTGTCAGACTGCATGTGCAAGGCAGCTCCCTACCCCAGAACAGGCGTGGCCTACGACCAGCCTGAGATGCAGGTGAATCAGCTGAGTACGCTGGGGTGGGGATCTGAGCTCTGAGAAACATGCTGCAGCCTCTGCTTCCTCCTGCCTCCCTAAAGGACACCACATGTGACCAACAGAGGGGACCGGTGCTCTCACTCTGCCCTTACCCTCCCCACTAACTGCTGTTCTCCTCATAACTTGCTTCTTATCCACCAGAAGTCGCTGTGCATAAACACCAGACAAGCAGCCAATATTAGCAAAGCAGATTCAATCAAGTTATCCATTAACCAGTCCTGGCTACTACCTGTCTTCTCCGGAGAACTTCTTAGATGAGATCTTGATAATGTTCTTGGTTTATTGTTGTTGTTGTTTTTCTGATGACTAAGCCTCACACGCACTCATCCATCATTTCTTCAAGGATATCTTCCTGACAGGGTCATATCTAGGGTCTCTGATAACCTTTTGGTACCTCGTTCAGTGTCATATCTCTCCCTCTGACCGCATCGCAGACATTTTGTGTGTGTGATTTTTCTATGTCTCTGTCAGCAACACTATCACACAATGAGGTTCCCACCCCATAGGCTCCATCATGCATTCAATTCCCATGCCATAACTCAGTTAAAAAGGCTGAGGAGTAGGGCTGGAGAGATGGCTCAGCTGTTGAGCGCACTGACTGCCCTTCTGGAGGACTCACATTTAATTCTGAAAACCCACAGAGCAGCTCACCACCTCTGTAATGCCAGTTCCGGGGGATGAAATGCTGCCTTCTGGCCTCTGTGGGTTCCAGGCATGTAAGCAGTACAGAAACACACATGTAGGTAGAATGTTCATGCACATACAATAAATTATTTTTTTCTAACTGAGGAGTAGAACGGCTAGAATGTGACCAAGATTGCTAACTGAGGAGTGACAGGATGATTCCTTACCTGTGACCCTGTCCTGTACAAAGGAGAACACAAGATAGAAACTGGGCCCCCTTTAGGGGGAACTCAGGCATCAAAATGGTCTTGTCATTAGCCAGGGGCCAGAAATTTCTGTGTTTCTATATTGGCTGGACATGGAAATGTCAGAAGTCATTTGAAGGCTCTGTTCTGGTCTGGTCTCCTATTATCTTCCTCCTCCTTTTACCTAGGTGCCTGGAAGCCATACATGAGGGTGTGCTCAAAACAGAAGCCCCTGGGCTCTCTGGGGTAAGCGGCCTGGACTAGCCAGCTAACTCCCCAGGCCTCAGCCTAGAAAAGCCAATTAGTTGTATGGAACCCCTCAGGTATAGCCCTGCGCGTGGGACCTGCTCGTTCCACCATTTCGTATCTTCAGCTCTCACCTCTGAACTTGCCATACCCACTGGTCCCCATGGTCCCTGAAGACCACTCTTGGAGATTTTGGTTCAAAGGACCGGGAAGCCACTGACATGGGGTGTTGAGGGTGGCTGTTGATTTTCCAGAACCCTCCCCCAGCTAATCCCAATCTAGATGAGAAAGCTTCCATGGCTCTGAGGAGTGGATGTTTTTCTCTCTATCAGTGCTGTCTGGCCACTACATACCAAGGTCTGTGGGGAAAATGGTCCACATCTGCCTTTAGTCACTACTGCCCCCTGATCATCCACCAAGTGTAACCTTTCTTTATATTTTAGAAAGACTGAAGGAGCGGATGAGGAAATATGCACAGAGCTCAAACCTTTTGGAAACTTAACATAAACCAGGTCAATGTGGTCCCTAATCGGATCACCACCCAAACCAGATTTCATTGGGAACTTACACAATAAGTTTCAGGCAAGCTGAGGCAACATAATAAGATCTACCTCAGAAAGGGGGCTGCAAGGGGGGAGCAACCAGCATGCCCAATCGTGCCACAGTGTACACCAGGTATGCGTCTGATCGCATGAACTATGGGCACCTCACAAAGAGAGGAAATTTTGCCCTCTGGACACCGTGGCTACACTGGTACATCCCTTACTCGCAGCACCTCTTCTGCCATCGACACAAACACTAACACGTCACGGCGTTAGCAATGATGGATAAACGTGTGTGTGATCAACGTATAAACCGTATCAGTCACAGTGTCCGTAATGAAGAAAGATGGTAGGCTCAGCAAGCCTTCACGTACGCAAGCTCAAGTGAATTAAGAAGCAAAACACAGAAGCAGATCACTGGAATGTGTCAGAAGCGAAGAGGGCAGAGGGTGTGCCACCTGCCCAGCACTGCCAGGCACGATTTCAATGACCACAGTAAGTTAACGATCCTTTAACAGAGACTGGGAGACGGTGAGGCAGGTAATGGTTCTGAGGGTAAAACCAGATCTTAACATCATTCCAACTGAGGGAAACAGTGGATGAAAATCAAGACCAAATGTATTAGGGCTCCATAACAAGTAAAAATTGAAGACCCGAAACTCAGTAAACAATCTAAGATTGGGGACAATAGTTCCTTGCTAGCTTATGAAAGGAACCTGGACAGAGTTAAGAACATTAACGTCAGTGGTTCTCAAGCTGCAGGTCATAACCCCTTTGGGGGCTGTCAGATGACCCTTTCCCAGGAGTTGCCTAAGGCCATCGGAAAGCACAGATGTTTACATTGTGAGCCATAACAGTAGCAAAATTACAGTCACGAAGTAGCAAGGAGAGTAATTTTGTGGCGGGGTCACCATGGTGTGAAGAACTGTACTGAAGGGTCGTAGCATCAGGAAAGTTGCGAAACACCGTTTTAAGTAAACCATATTCTCACCGTGTTAAGGAATGGGTCTGGAACTGCTGGCTGTCTCATAAGATACAGTCTTCCCTCCCTCCATTGCAAATGAATTGTGCCAAGTCCCAAGGCTTCTGTGGCGGTTAACCTTGGTTGTTGGCTTGACGACATCTGGAATCAACGAAAACCCAACCTGCTGTACCTGCCTGTGGAGGATTTCCCTAATCAGATTATTCAAGGTGGAAAGATCCGCTCTAAATCTGGGCCACGCCTTATCGGCATCCAGAGGAAATAGGTTCCATTCTTTTTTTTTTTTTCTTTTTCTTTTTTTCCGGAGCTGGGGACTGAACCCAGGGCCTTGCGTTTGCTAGGCAAGCGCTCTACCACTGAGCTAAATCCCCAACCCCAATAGGTTCCATTCTTAAAGCAACCATGACAGAAGAAGGATAATCCAAAGGGGGACTCAGTTGGTCTTGTAATGGTCTTGTCAGGCAAAGAAGACACTGTGTCTCTTCCCTTTGGCTATCAGAATGCTGAAGTAAAGAGCCATGGGAACGAGAGCTGATTCAAGGATTTTATGCTGGGAGAAGAAAAAGGCTAAAGCTGGTGCCAGCCATTGGAACTTGGCTCCCAATAAGAGATTTAATACAACTACGACAGCTTGAAGGACAGACCAGTGTGTTAGTGATGAACAGAACCAGTTCTTGACCAAGAATGTTTCATTATGTATGCCTTTTGGCCTCTATCTATCTCTATCTCTATCTGTCATCTATGTATCTATCTATCATCTATGTATCTATTATCTACATATCTATCTATCATCTATGTATCTATCTATCATCTATGTATCTATCCATCATCTATGTATCTGTCATCTATGTATCTATCTATCATCTATGTATCTATCTATCTATCTATCTATGTATCTATCTATGTATCTATCATCTATGTATCTATCTATCATCTATGTATCTATCTATCATCTGTCTATCTATCTATCATCTTTCTATGTATTTATTATTTTATATAAATGGATGTTTTACCTGCATGTATGTCTGTGCACTTGCATAGCTGGAACACACCGAAGTCAGGAGGATATCATGTCACCTGGAGCTACAGACGGCTGTGAGCCACCATGACATTGCTCTGAACCAAACTCAGGTCTTCCAGAAGAGCAGCCGGTGCCCTTAGCTACTGAGCCGGTGGAACTTGAAGACCACTGAACTCCTTACCTGTTTCTCTGCCTGTGTTAGTAAATGACCTCCCCTCTTTGATTCACTACTAGCCTTCTCTTTAGTTCTTGTTGGGTGGCTGAGTTTAGCATGTTAGGACATCTTAGGCCAGGTTCGAACCTCAGAAACCCTGGATTATAGTCTCTTCTTCTATCACAGAAGGAGATGTAGAAAAGGCTTGGGTCCTATGAGAGGCGCCTGCATATATCTAACACTGTCAATTCCAGGAGGAGGCGACACTTCCAGACATTTGAAAGGTTATTCTAAAGGAGAAGGAATTTCCCCCTTTCCTTCCATACTTCTCACTGTGAATGAAGATATTCTCACTGAAGCATACTCTGTGAACATAGGGCAGTCTTTGTTCGGGACTCTTCTTTCCCCTCAGAGGAATACATGTTAACAGTCCCAGGTGCCCACTTCCAGAGGTTCTGTATTCAAAGCCTCCTGTAAACACCAAGCAATTTACTTACAGTTGCATTGGGAGAGTGGAAACTGGGAAAAGCTAAATCGAAGATTAACATATTTTTAAAAAAAAAAAAAAAAACAAAGGAGCTAGTTGGCAGAGAAAAACAGAGCCCTCCCCAGCCTGAGATTCATTCCACAGATGGAGAGAGCTCCAGAAGTGCTCTTCAGATATACATGTGGGAGGGGTCAGTACTGTGTAAACGTCCTATGTGGCTCATGACCCTGCACTCTTGGGGCTTTCCCCTCAGCTCACTAGCCCATCACCATTCTGCAGAGTACTTCCCCCTTCTTAATGAAAGCTTCTATTTCTAATTCCGACCGTTTCCTTGGACACAAGGACTAGGTACCCTGGAAGGTGTGCCTATTATACAATGACCTCTTGAAATCCCTCCTGGACTTTCTTACCTCAGAATGGCCGTGGGGTGGGGATGGCTCAGCAGGTGACGCTTGCTGTGTCTTTTGAGAAGATGACTTACTCTACCAAAGATTTTGGGCCATGTGCATTGAAAACACACATACATGAAGGAGGAGTAGGAGAGGGCGATTGAGAGGGAAGGGGAGGGAAGAGGGGAGTGGAGGGGGAAAGGGAAGAGGGGAAGCAAAAGAAGAGGAGGAGGGAGAGGAAGAAGTAGGAAAAAAAAGAAGAAACAAGTTTCAGATGAGTCACCTAAAACGGGAAAGACGTCTCAGTAGAGGAAGGCAGTTGCTGTGCAAACCTGGTAACCTGAGTTTGATCCCGGAGCTCACGTGGTAGGAGAAAAACAACTCCAAAATATGGCCATCTGACATTTACACACATGCTGTATCACACACGTGCACATTCACATACGCTCACACACACACACACACACACACACACACACACACACACACACACGCACACGCACAGTCCCAACAAAAACATTCCCTTCCATCCTCAAAACCCAGAACTTCACCTGTCTATTTGTCCTGCTCGTTAGACTGGCTAGTCTATGAGGACAAGAAGCCGTTTCGTCACCTAAGTAAAGGCAGAGGCCTCACGATGATTCGACACGTATTTGTCCAAGTGTAGGGAAGGAAGCTTGAGGGCATCAGAGTTGGTTCAATGGAATCAAAATCAAAAGTTTTACCAAGCGCTGTTTAAAGTAAACTAAGTACTGGCGAGTTAAAGATGGCTGAAGCTCACCAGGCTTTGACCAAAGGATTCCATCCGAAGAGCATCTTAACATTGTAAAAAAAATTCGGTTTGTCCATGAGAGATGACCTTCGACTCTAAGATTTAATACCAAAATTCAATTCTGGTTCTACTTATGGTTTCTTTTATTGGGTGTGTATTTTTTTTCTTTTATTTGTTCATTACTTTATGTGTATTTGCATGTGCCTGAGTGTATGTACACGCACCACAGCATGCGGAAGCCAGAAGAGGTTGAGAAGAGTTACCAGGTCCCCTGGAACTAGAATTACAGATGGCTGAGAGCCAGCACTGGAATGCTGGGCACCACACTTGCGTCTTTTGCAAGAGCTGTAAGCCCCTGTAGACTGCAGGTCTCCAGGCCTGTGTGTCTATTCTTCTAGGAGCTGTAACAAAGAATCCGGATGACCTACTGTACTTCTTCCTTGTGACTCCCCTCACTGAGGACCCCCTGGACCTTCCTTCAAGATTCTTTGCAGAGACTAGAAACCAGGTCCTAGTTCCCTTGCAGGGTATGAACATAGATTCCTTCCCTCCTTTCTGCCCTCCTTCCCTCCTTCCCTCCTTCCTTCCTTCCTCAAGAGAACACAGTAAAGTTTGAAGAATGTTCTTATGAACATGAAAAAGTAAGTATGCTTTTGTGTTTACCGGATTCTTAAATGTTAATGATTTTACTTCGCTAATCAGAAAATTTCAAGAGAGCCATCTTCCTAAAAGCAGCATTAAACTAGGATGTGGTCATTTGTCATCCCTGGTCTTCCAGGTTGCCGCCCTTTTCCTGGGCTCTGCCCGCTATTTCTCTTACTTTGCTCTGCTTGTTGACTTACTTCTTCTAGATCTCCTGCTCCCATTAAGTCTTCACAATAGCCTATAACTCAAAGGAAAGAATTTTGCATCATATGAGATTAGACGAAAAGCATTTCCTTTCAATATTATCATGAGAAAATTTTCCGGCAAAAGATCTTTTTTTCCCCCCTCTTCTGGTGGGTCTTGAGTTTTTTCTCTATCGGGATTTTTGCAATTATCCCACAGTTATCAGCCGCCCCTCAAGGCCAAATCGAATTACTTAGAGCTTATCGCCAACCTTTTAGCATTTCTTTCATATTGCTGGGATCTAATTAGAGGCTGTTCCTTCCTAAGTAACATTTCAAAACCGTCCCCCTGAAAGCTTGAGTACCCGCTGCTGTGGCGTCTGTCTCTTCTCACAGGTTCTCCCACAGCAGCTCTGGCTGAACCGCAGCGAAGGCGCGCAGTAGCGGGGATGAAAGCGCAGCCCGTGCGTGCGTGCGCGAAACCCAAATTGAAATCACAGAAGGCAGGATTCACACTGCTAATTGTTGCTTAGCAATAATGTGCAAAACATGCTAATGGAACAGCGGCCCCGGGACCCAAGAAGGCTGCTTCCGCGCTGCAGTAAATCAGGGCATTAGAAAGCCCACAGAAGGGCCGAGCAAAGGGATTCCATCCCTCAGGAGCCCCCCAAAAAAGCTCTGCCTCCCTGCTTACTGCTCAGTTGAAAAGAAAGCCCCCTTTGCCCATTAGACAGTCCTGTTGCAGATGCTCGGAGGCTCTGATTATCCCAAAGCCATCCCTGGGGGGTTGGCTTGTGCCTCGGAGAAACAGTTGTGTTTTCGTCTTCTCCGTTAAAAATATTCTCAGTGCGGCTAGACGTGAAAATCCCAGTTCCCGCCTCGTTAAAGGAATGAGTGGGGATGGGCTCCTGCTGTCACAGCCCCACACCATGTGGATTCTTTGGGTGCTGTTAATATTAATGCTTGTAACTTCAGTACTCGGGAACAAACAAGCTTGAGCATACCGGACTAAGCCGGAATGAACAAATCTAAGAACAGCTTTTCCTGGCATTTAGTTAAGAGTTTGTCCTACCTCTGGTTTTGAGCGAGTTTCCAAAGTAACTTGGTCCAAAATGACTGTGAAGGAATCTGGGCTTACCCCTGGTCTCCGGCTCCCCTGATTACATGGAAATGAGCAGACTGATGCATGGGGAAGATATCTGGAGATTAAATAAATAGAATCTGGTTCCATAATACATCGGGTTTTTTTTTTCTTTTATGGAAAATAGATTTTTTTCATGCAATATATTCTGATTATGGTTTCCTCTTTCTTACTCCCTCCCATTCCCCCCATACCTCCCCTCCTGTCTGGATCTAAGCCCTTTCTGTCTCCGATTAGAAAATAAACGTGCATCTAAGGGATAATAATAAAATACAAAAAGATAAATTAAAACAAGCAAATCAGAATAGGACAAAATAAGCAAATAGAAAAAGAGACAAAGGAAAAACACGTAGAGAAGCACAGGTGCACAGGCACATATCCACACACACAAGAATACTAATAAAAACACAAGCTGGGGGCCATAAAATATACGTGAAGGACCTAGACTGTTTTCTGTTTGTTTGTTTGTTTGTTTGTTTGTTTGTTTTTAACGCTCTGACTCAATGTTACAAGACAAAGGACCCCTAAAGATACCTTTGAGTTTGCTTTGTGTTGGCCATCCAATGTTGGATGTGGAGCCTGCCCTTAAGCGTGGTTTGTTTCTGCAGTGAGACTTCCTTGAAAAAAGTTAATTCTCCATTTGCAAAGAAGTATCAGTCAGTGGTTGCTTCTGGACTAGGGAAGGGGATATGTGTCCACTTTTCCTTTCAGCTCTAGGAGCCCATCTGGTGCAGACCCAGGACGACCCTGTGCGTGTTGCCCCAGTGTCTGTGAGCTTGTGTGTCTGCCATTCGTCCGGTGTTTAGAAGGCCGCACTTCCTTGGTGACCCCCATCTCCTCTGGTTCTTACACTCTTTCTTCTTCCTCCTTTGCAGTTTCCTGAGCTCTGAGGGGAGGGATCCAGATGAAGACATCTCCCCTCTAGAGCTGAGTGTTCCAAGGTCTCTCAGTCTCTCTGCATATTTCCCGGCTGTGGGTCTCTGTGTCTGTTCTTATCTGTCGAGGGGGGACGCTTCTCTGATGATGACTGAGCAAGGCACTGGGCTATGAGTATCAGGGAAGGGCGGGAAGAGTCATTTATTTCTATGCTCCTCTAGCAGAACCGCAGTATTTGGTTTCACCCTAGGTCTCTGGGTTATCTACTCTCAGGTTCTTGGTAAATCAAATTGTGCCCGGTATAGGCTCCCTCTCAGGAAGTAAGCCTCAAAGCAAATCGAATATTGATAGGTCACCCCCTCAAGTCACACTGTTGCACTAATGTACCTGATATCTGGCAGCTAGAGCTTCTTGCTAGAGCCTTGAGTTTGCTTTGTGTCCAAGGGTTTGCAGCTGAGTTGCTTTTGGAAACAAGCAGAGAACTTTCCAGTATGGTGAACCATACGTAGATATTTAAGGAAGACTCATACAATAAAAATAACAAGTACTCTCTGGCTCTCTGAGAAAAGGGGAGTGGGGGACGGGAGGGAAAGTAGGAGGGGGAAAGGAATAGAGAGAGAGAGAGATTCCTGTATGCGGATGATAAGAATGTTGGCAAGGCAATTGAGCATTGCCCTCCATTAGCCTCTCTCCTAGGAACGCTTTGCCGAGCCTACCTCCATAACCTGGTCTTTGGTCTGTGTTCTGGCCCAAACAAATGTTATACCAATGCACTTCTCACTTGTCAATAGCACATTGAAGATAATATACACGGGCCAATCAGGAACAGTCAAGTGACTTCATCAAACTGAAGGGTTTTCCCTGCCCTCAATGTTGCCACCAATATGATATGTGTCTATAAGAAGCATGGCAGCTCCAACCCCTAGGGAATATCAAAAGGAGGGGACAGAAAAGAAGGCAAGAGACGAAGGGTAAGAAGGATGACCTGAAAGGCTGTCTTAAGTCATGACACTCATGAAGTCACGCAAGCTACAATTCCACAGAAGGATTCACACATGACTGGAGCCAGTGCTTAGAAGGGGAGGGCTCATGAGGCCCCGTTCAAAGGAGCTAATGACAGTTGAGGGCTTCTAGAGCAGAGGAAGTCATTGTTGTCAGTGATGGCCCCAGTGGTGAGTGACCCATGCTCCCGTGGACAGTGTCACATGTATGCCCATGTAAGTGGCTCTGTTTAAATCCATTGGGTCATAAATCAAAAATTTAAAAAGACATAAAAGAGAAATGGAGACATGGTGAAAAGAAAAAGGGGCTAGTAGGATGGTGAGAAGGGGAAGAAGAAGAGGGGGGAGAAGGAGGAGGAGAAGGAGGAAGAGGAGGAGGAGGAAAAGAAGAAGGAGGAGGAAGATGAGGAGGAGGAGGAGAAGGAGGGAGAGAAGGAGGAGGAGGAAGAGGAGGGGGAGGAAAAGAAGAAGGAGGAGGAACATGAGGAGGAGGAGGAGGAGGAGGAGAAGGAGGAGGTAGAGGAGGAGGAGGAGGAGGGGGAGGAGGAGGAGGAGAAGGAGAAGGAGAAGGAGAAGGAGAAGGAGGAGAAGGAGAAACAGCAGAAACCCCACAGAATAATAAGAACAAGAAAGAAAGAATTGCCTGATGCCCAGAGAAGACAACATCTTATTAAGAAGTGCAGTGGCTGTGGTGGCTCGGCTGAGCTGATTTCCAGCAAAGAGCCAAAAATCCAAGGAAGACTGCAAACATGAGCCGCTGAGGCCAACAATGTCTGTAGGACGATGCTGATCACTAAGGATGCTGGCATGGACATCACTAAGGATGGGCCAGACCCAGCTGTAAGTTTAACCTTTTGTTTTAACCAATAATGTTTCCATAAGAACAAACAATGGAAACATTGATATCAGGGTAGGGGAAATCTTTAGGAAGCCCCAGAGACCTGAGGTTCCCAGGAATCAGTGGGGGTAACTTTAGTGGGGGGTGAGACTCACAGAAGTGGGGATGTGGAACCTGAAGAGGCCACCTCCTGCAGCCAGACAGGACCCCCCACCCAGTGAAGGGATAAGAACACCGACCCACCCACAAAACTTTCAACCCCAAATTTGTCCTGTTTAAAAGAAATTCAGGGGGAAAGATACAGCAGAAAATGAAGGAATGGTCAACCAATAACCAAACCCATCCTATGGGAAAGCAATCAATCCCTGACATTATTAATGATACTCTGTTATGCTTGCAGACAGGAGCCTGGCATAACTGTCCTCTGAGAGGCTCTGTCCAGCATCCGACTGAAACAGACACAGAGACCCACAGCCAAACATTGGACAGAGGTTGGGGACTCTTATGGAAGAATTAGGGAAAGGATTGAAGGCCCTGAAGAGGATGGGAAGCCCACAGGAGGACCAACAGAGTCAACTAACCTGGACCTCTGGGAGTTCTCAGAGCCTGAGCCACCAACCAAAGAACACACGTGGGCTGGACCGAGGCCCCCAGCCCATATGTAGCAAACATGCAGCTTGGTCTCCATGGGAGCCCCCAAACAACTGGATCAGAGGCTCTCCCTAAAGCTATAGCCTGCGGCTGTGATATCCATTTCCCAACAAGGCTGCTGTGTCTGGCCTCAGTGGGAGAGAATGTGCCTACTCTGGCAGAGACTTGAAGTACCAGGGTAGGGGGAAACCTGGTGGTGGCACCCTCTCAGAGGAGAAAGGGAGAGGGTGGAGAAAGTCTCTGATAGGGAGTCCCAGGAGGGGGGCAGCATTTGGGATATAAATAAATAAATACAAATTTAAAAATAAATTGATTTTTTTTTTTTTTGGTTCTTTTTTTCGGAGCTGGGGACCGAACCCAGGGCCTTGCGCTAAATTGATATTTTCTAGTCTGGGTTTTGTTGCTGTGAAAAACACTATGGCCAAAAAGAACCTGGGTGGGGAAAAGGCTTACTTCTGTTTACAGGTTACAGGTCTGTCTGTCAGAGGGAAGTCAAGGCAGGAACCCAGATGTAGGAACTGAAGCAGAGACCACAGAGGAACATGCTTCCTCTGGCTTGTTCAGCTGACTTTCTTATAGAGTTCACACCCACTAGCCTAGAAATAGCATGTCCGCAGTGGGCTAGGCTGGGCCCCCTTACAAATAGCAATCAAGAAAAAGTCCCACAGACATGGCCACAAGCCAATTTGATCTACGATATTCCTTATTTGAGGACCCACTTCCCAGGAGTGCCAAGTTGATCTCTGAAGCTAACTATGACAGATGTTGCGTCCAAAATGGAAACGGATTAAAAGATCGATGCTATGCATCTAAAACTAAGTCATTTATTTTGCAAAACTACCTACCTAGTTTTCCCCCTCGGTAACGATCTGTTACTCCATAGGTTTTGGTAAATAGAAAATCCCCGACGCTCTGTTTCTTTCTTTTTTTTCTTTCTTTTTTTTTTTTTTTTTTTGGTTCTTTTTTTCGGAGCTGGGGACCGAACCCAGGACCTTGTGCTTCCTAGGCAAGCGCTCTACCACTGAGCTAAATCCCCAGCCCCGACGATCTGTTTCTTAATACTTTCACTGACATATAACACACACTATAAATTGAACACATTTTGATATGGTGCTCAGTACTTTTTTTTTTATTCAGGCCACACATACCCATGAAATCACTACATGATCAAAACAGTCTCAGAACTCCAGAATGTTCTCCCAGTCAGTACTGCCCCCTGCACCGCCACCTCTCTGCTACCTATGACAACACGTTATCTGTGACTATAGTTTAACCTTTACGGAAATGAGACCAAACAGTATTTCACCCCTAAAAGAATTTTATGCTATGTGTATGTGTCTGTACTTGAATGTGTGTATGTGAACCACATGTATGCAGGTACCTATATATTCCAGAAGAGGTCATCAGATCTCCTGATATTAGAGCTGCCCCATGGATGCTGGGAACCAAAACCAAAGTGTTTCTGACTGCTGAGCCATCCCTCCAGCCTCTCCTCAACTCTGTGACATCTGCAGTTTGAACAAGCATGAGGAAGCCCACGTGAACACATGTGTCTTTTATGGACTGGAGGACTATTTCTGTTGGGCGTGTGTGTGTGTGTGTGTGTGTGTGTGTGTGTGTGTGTACATATATATATATATATGTGTGTGTGTGTGTGTGTATATAGTTTCAGCAGATACTATCAGTTCTTCACGTGGTTTTTACCAAACTATGTACAAGAGATGCGTTCAATAAATACTTTGCCAACAACTGGAATGAACAGTCTTTTAATTGTAGCTATGTTGGTTTCTGAACCACCTGAACACACCCGAATTTGTGGTTTCCTCAATCTGTAGTTTCCTAATTGCCAGTGATGTCAAGCCCTGTCGATAGGTCTATTGGCTTCCTGTAAAAACGGTCTTTTAACAGACACACTCTGGGTGGGGCTGGGCCACTCAGTTGACCAGGATAGACATTGGATAACATTAAGGGCCTAAATAGACAAAACGTCTGGGGCTGTTGCTTCCATAGAAGAAAAGTCGTTGAGGGCGAGCTCCCTGACCCTTGAACTATAAAAGCAAAGACAAGACCAAGAAGAACCATGTGAGGGAATGAATACCGACTGTTGGGTCAGATGAACTCACCTCTTCCCACCCTGGCATGTGCTCCAGAGATTCAATCAGGTAAAAGCAGAAGTCAGAAGGTGACGCTCTACATCGTGAGTGCCTCCTGTGCACTCAGCACACATTATTTTATTTAACTCTGTTCCACAGTCGTGAGGGAGATGCATTAGCAATCTATGGCTGCAGGATAGTATTTCCACAAACTCGGGGTTTAAGGCAATGCACACGGACTATCCTATAGCTAGAGTCTAGGAGAGACATGGTTCCTCTGCTGGCCAATCATGGTATGGGTGAGGACTGCGTTTCAGAGTCTTTGCTTAGACAGCTCAGCTTCCAAGACCGCACAGCTGCTGGCCTAGCAGCGCTGAGTTCCGATTGGTCCTCAGTTGGTCACTCTTATGGCTTTGCCGTATAGCCTTCTACATATGACAGCTTCTTCTCAACATGGCAGCTTGTGTTTTCAAGCCAGCAAGGAAGATGACTTTCTAGGAAACACAGATTCTACCCAAGGGCGTGGCATCACTCTGTATAGGAGATCCTGTGTGTTCTATAACCTTTGAAGCACTCTGTCTGTGCACAGGACATGATCACTCTCAGAGGTAAGACTGGTATAGTAAAACATGGACACCAAGATCAGGTACTTACCTCACTGCTCTCTCTTCACCAGCAAAGGTGACTGTGAAAGGTTAGAACAAACGGCCAGACAGGACTCGAGCACAAGTGTATCTAAATGTGAGGTTCGCCTTCTTAACCAGTGAGAACCAGCAAGAGGATCCAAGAAACGTGGCACTGAGCTAGAATGGGCTGTCCTGGGGACGGGGGCAGGGGGGCTCAGAATGAGTCAAAAGGGTGGGTATGTTGGGATGTCAAGGAGACCGTTGACAGAGAATGTGCTTTGTATGTGGGTGAGTGAAGTCAGGAAAGGGTGGACAACAGAAAGCATCACCAGTCTGAGAAGTCAGATGGAGACGCGGCAATCCGACGCAGTATTCAGTAAGGAATCGGTAGAGGCTGGCAAGCACATCCCTTAAAACGCTAAGATGAATTGTGCATCATGGGCTCATCCTAATCGATATATATTTGCAATTTCACAGAAAAATAAATCTTGATGGCGACTGAGGCAGATACTATCTCTACTTGGCAACGCCTTCTAAAGTGTAGCTATAAATAATTTAAACAAACACTGCCTTACCCTGGGAATGTTGCTCATGGAAGCCCTAAACGGAAGGCTGACAGAGAGTAAGGGTTTTTTTCACAAGAGTCCTGCTACACCCTCTAAAACCGTAAAGCCTGCACCTTTCGTACCTCCTGACAGTGGTGAGGCGGGAGATAAGGTAGAGCGGCAATCAGCGCTCTTCTGAGCGCCAGATCGCACTGCCCTCCAACCCAAAGGGCAACCGACTAAACTCAGGCCCCGACCCACACTGAAGGACTCATTGCATAGAATGGTGGATGGCTGCAGCGGGAGGTGGGGTTAGATTTGAGACAAGGAAGCTATTTAAAAGGGGCAACGGCACTCAGAGCTCAGAGATGCCAGGGTCTCCCAACATCGTAATACGCACCCCCGAGCCTTTCTCTACTTCCTTACGAAGCACCACAATCACCAAGTGTTTGGTGTGGTGAAATGAGGTAACTGGCAGGTTCCAGAACAACCCAGAGTTCAGGCTTGGAGACCTGCTGCCTCTGGTGGAATCCCCTTCTCCAGCTCCTGAAACGAGTGGCCACAAAATAACTACTCCGCTATCCCTCCTTCACATATCACATGAATAATAATAATAATAATAATAATAATAATAAAACAATGCATTAGGCGAAGCCATGCATAATCAGATCTGCAGAACAGTAGGAGTGGAGGGTGCATGGAATGGGCTTCATATGGGGGATGGACTAGACACACAATAAAACATTCATGACTTTATCATTAGCGCGTCATTAGTGCCGTGCTCCGCTAATAAAACATGATGAATTTTGTTGAATAAAATATCCATTAGAAAACACAATCATGAATCCTTTCCCATCTTGGTTATTTTTTTTTCCTCCAAGGATGCATGTACCTCCGGGGAACATGGCGGGGATTGAAATGAATCCAATGCTGCTTCCTGGTGCATCCGCTCTGCAAGCTTTGGGAGGGGCAGGGAGAGCTCTGACACGGAAGAACCTTTGAAATATCTTTAAATTCGTAAGCACTGTTTTATGTGACTAGATATATATTTTCCAAATAACACTGGTTAAAACATCTACAAATCTCCACAACGATTAACCTAATGAACTAGATCGATCCGTCAGGTTGGCAATTATCAGTAATCATCACACCCAGCATCAGAGAAGTTTTGAATTGTAATCTATAAGAGAGTAACCTAAAAGTCTCGTATATGATGGCTAGTTCTAGCTACTAACCTGACTACATCTGGAACCAGCTAAAACTCGGGCAGCTGAGCTGTGATCATTTTTATTTTTATTTTTATTTTTTGGACTGGAAGACCCACTTTAAATCTGGGTCACACCTTCTGGTGGCAGCCCACATGGAAGGACAGAAAATGAGGAAGCTTTGCCTTATACCTGCTTGCCTTCACTCTTGTTGGTAAGTTCTTCTACCCTGTGGCTGAGGCGTTCATTCCTTCACTAGTGTTAGAACCTGCTTCTTTGGGATTCCAATGTAGACAGGAAATCAGACGCTCTTCAGAGATCCTTTGGAACTACTGAGACATCCAACCTCACGGACCGAACAAATCAGATTCATGGTCTTTCCCTCAGATAACAGCCACTGATGGACTAGCCTGTAAGCCAGTCTAATAAAGCCCTTTACATACATATATATTTATATATATACACACACACATATATATGTATGTATGTATGTATATATGTATGTATGTGTGTTTATGTATATGTATATGTATATATACACAAAAATCTACTTTTAAGGTCATATATATATACATTTATATATTTATATGTATGTATGCAAATAGGTATGTATATGTTTTTTAAGTTATGCTATACATTTTATATTAATGGTCTAGACAATTGCATTAAAAAGTAAATTATGTCTGAAATAAAAAGAAATACTTAAAGAAAGCACTATCATATTATTTATATCTTTACATATTTCAATGTATTCAACTTTTAACTTATTTTCACCCTTATCTTGTGCTAGAAACACCAGGGAAACTTTCTATCGAGATAAAATTTCCACAGAACCATAAGCAATTTTTACACTATTTGCCAAAGGGATGCCATGGAAAGTAAATGTCCCCCTGAAATTTTAAGACAAAAATCCAGTATTTTGAGGACTCCTTGTAAGGGATTTCAGTCTTTTCGGGCATTAGAAAGACTTAGCTGCAATTTCTTTTTTAAATGACTATTGATTTTATTTTAATTTGTATAATAAAATGTCCCTCACAGTCCTGAGGCAATGTCTGTAGTCTCAGCATGGAAAATGCTTCTCCTAGCCACCTAAAGCATTCACTAATGTGACCAAAAAGTAAACTCCCTTCCCATATCTGTGTGAATTTGTAACCCCTCACCCACAGGAGACAGAAGCCAAAACGTTCCTGTGTCCACGTGAATTTATAAGGCCTTGTCCATAGGAGACACAGGTCAAACCCCACAATGGATATCTAAAACCTAATAGTGCTTATCCTATGTATCCTGGTTTTCTTATATATTTATACCCACAATGCTAACTAGTATAATAGGAATAAAAAGATACTAGCAACAGCAAGTAAAATAATTATAACAGCATGCTCTAATAAAGAAGTTGTGTAAAGGTAATATTTTTCTCTCTCTGAAAGTATTTAATTTTACTTCTATCTTTTCTCTTGAGAGAATCACTTTATGACTCCCTTGGGTCATAAGGGAGCTGACCCATATATCTGAGCTGCCGCCATTGCCGTTTTTGTGCTGTGACACCAGATGCCTACTGAACACGGAACCGTGCGGCGTGCTGAGCAACGGCGAGACTTGCACCCTAGGAAAGACAGAAGGGGGCAGGCCTACAACCTGCCATTCCACTTTGAAGACTGTGCAATTTAAACTCTATTCATTTCTTATTCCTAGGATTCTCCATTCATGTGCGCATCAATCTGTACCAACAGGTTTCCTTCTGAATACGTTTGGGTCTGTAATACACCTGTATATCCCACAAGTCATTAGCGTGAGTGATTTCTGGAAGGTTTAGCTTTTGTAAATTGCCCTTCCCCTCACCCAAAGCAAACAGCTTCAGACTCTTTTTCTCTAGAACGTTCTCCCTAGAAACAAGAAAAAAGATTTTCAACAGTTGTCGGGGTGCAGGCCTCAGGAGGGTCCCATACTCATAGCTTCTATCCATCTAGCAAAGTAAAGCCAAGTTATCTTGGCGTGATCAGGGCCGGGAACACCCCAGATAACGACGACCCCTGTGGGGGGATTACTTGATAATATAAGAATCAGATTGTGATATGATTAAAAGATTTTTTGAATGTGTATTCACATTTGTCTAAAGTTTTCTAATACCGTCCTCAACTGACTTCATTTGGTTCTTGAATATGAACAGAAATCAGCCCAACTGTTGGATGAGAGACCACAGCAAGTAAGGGGATCAGACATGCTTCCAGACTCGTGGGGAAATCCTAACGGGAAGGGATCGGTAGGATACACCATGGAAGGGAGATGGAAGGAACGGGGGAGGGGGGGCAACAATGACTACTAACTCATTACAACTCATTACTCTATTCCCACCTCTGTGCCTTGCCCAAGGCAATCAGAGAACAGAGTCCCTGTCTGTCTATTCCAGATGAGTTCACTCGCTGACAGAAGACTAACCCTGACAAGGTAAAACCCTTTGCCTACTTTTTCACAGACAGGAGGCAGGGATTTGACTCTCAGTATCTAGTGCTAACATCTACAGTGCTTTCACGATGCCTCATGGAAACCTACCCCGGTCTCCCCATGGAGAAACATGCAAACACATTTTCAGTCTTGGGACTCTGCTTATCCCAGCCAGCTTCTGACCCAGGACACATCCAGGCTTTACAGACACTACCTTTCTCAATGTTTTCATCACTGAATTAGCGTTAGCAGAGAAACGGAACCGAAAGAACACACACAGGCAGATCCAGATCAAGAGGGATTTCTTTTTTATCTTTAATCATTTTTTATAGACCAGTCATTATCCC
The DNA here is from genome assembly GCF_021556685.1 of Rattus norvegicus. Taxonomy (NCBI): domain Eukaryota; kingdom Metazoa; phylum Chordata; class Mammalia; order Rodentia; family Muridae; genus Rattus; species Rattus norvegicus. Next base: position 133,904,630 of record NC_141540.1, read on the forward strand.
CTCCTGTTTGGCCCCTCCCCTCAGACAGCTCCTCATTCTATTCCTCCTCTCACACACACCCCACCCCTGCTCCAAGAGGATGTCTCTACTCCCTGGGGCCTCAAGTCTCTCAAGGGTTAGGTGTGTCTTCTCTCACTGAGACCAGACCAGGTAGCCTTCTGCTGTATATGTGTCAGGGGCCTCCAACCAGCTAGTGTATGCTTCCTGGTTGGAGATCTCAGGGGGCAGAGGAGGGGGTGCAGGTTAGCTGAGACTGCTGGTCTTCCTATGGGGTGACCCTCCTCAACTTCTTCCAGCCCTTCTCTAATTCAAGCACAGGGGTCCCCAACTTCAGTCCACTGGTTGGGTGTAAGTATCTGCGTCTGTCTCAGCAGCTTGTTGGGCCTATTGGAGGGCAGCCATGTTAGGCTCCTGTCTGTATCAGTAATAGTGTCAGGCCTTGGAGCCTCCCCTTCAGATGGGTCCCAATTTGGACCAGTTACTGGACCTCCATTCAAGAGGGATTTCTTTTATAAATTGACTCGCGCGATTTTTGAGACTAGAAGTCTCATTACATGCCATCTACAAGCAGAAGAACCCGGAACCAGTTGTAGTTCAACATGAGCACAAAGACTTCAGAACAAAGAGAGCCTAGCCTGCACTCCCAGGCAAGTCCAAAGACCCAAGAATGGAGGATAGCTGTGGTCTGGAACTCAAAGGCCCCAGAACCAGGAGCTCCAGTGTTCCTGGGCAGGAGAAGATTTGTATCACAGCTTAAGAACATGAAACAAGTTTTCTTTGCTCTGCTTCGTTGTTCTGGGGAGCCCTAGACAGACAGATGATGCCCACACACAGTGCAGAGAGCAACCCTCGTTACCCAATCTACCAATTAGGATGCTAATCTCTTCTGAAAACACCCTCAGAGATGCTTCCAGTCTGAGGGTTTTGCCAGCTATCTGGGCATCCTTTTTCCCAGGAAAGTTGACAATAAAATTAATCATCGCAGCCACTGATAATTATTTATAAATTACAGTCCAAAATAGCCTGACACCCACTGGCCAAATGTAAGAAGATAATTATGGTATCAAAGAGAATAATGACCACGGCAGAGAATGGTTTGACAGTTCCCCATTTAAAATGAACACAGAATTATCATGTGATCCAGTCACTCCCCTAGTGATGGACGGAAAAGTACGGAAGCAGGGAACCGAACAGACACATGAATGCCTATGTACATAGCAGCATTTTATCCAATGGACAAAAGGCAGAAGTAACTCGCATGTCACTCAACCGATAAAATATGGTTTATAAATATGACAGAAAAATAGTCCGATGCATGCCAGTTGTCAGGGCGCTCAGTAGGAGTAATGACCAAGAAAAGGCTTCATTAAAAAGTCCTGATCGTTCCACTGAAGGTGGGAAAATCCTAATGTCGTCTACTGTTAGCAAGCCGGAGCCCAGGAGAGTCAGTCACAGCCCAAGACCAAAGGTCTGAGAAACCGAATGTGGATAGTATGAGATTTCAGCCCAACCCCAAGAGACCCAAAAGCTATTAGAAGTCTGTACTTCTGAGTTTCGAAGCAGGAGATCAACCTAACATTCACAGCTAACCTATGCTAATAGTCAGGCAGCCATTGTGGCCTTATTAGAGATAGTTACTGGGAATAGACAAAGACATTTGAGCTGGGTGCTGCACAGATTAAGGAGGCTTAGCTCACTAGAGGGTTTCCAGGAACCCACTCAATCATTCAGGCCCCTGGAGGACTGTTTTTCTTCACTGAAGGGGAAAATAGTTGAATCACAAAGATACTGAACAGCTTTTTTTTTTAGGGTCAGAGTACTTAAATTCAGCTTTCTTTCGTTCCTGAGGTAGGCTTTCTCTATGTAGCCTTGGCTGTCCTGGAACTCACTCTGTACACCAAGCCTGTGTGGAACTCACAGAGATCCACTTACCTCTGCTTCTCAAGTGCTGGGATTAAAGGTGTGTGCTACCACCACCCAGCTAGTCCAACTTATTAAAATACCCAGAGCTGTGATTTTAGGGATATGATCTACTTCATAGAGATGCTGAGAAATTCAAATCAGAGAATGTATGCCAAGGAAATTCAGGAGAAGTGGGTAGCTTTGAGACTGACAGAGTCCTCCTCACCTCAAGTGGACTTTAAACCAGGTCTTGGGATGCTAAGTGCTCCCAGCGGTACAAAACATCCTCGGGGTTCTTGCATCACGAATTTGAAGGGCAGAATTCTTCCTGAGTGACAATGTGTTTAGAAAAGACTTTATTATTCACTCGTAGGTAGGAGCTTAAGAGGAAGAATGCAAAGTTCCCGTGTGGCAGAACCGGTCCCAGGACAGGGGATATCATTGGCACACTGGTAGCATAGAAGCTTTTGAGAGGACTAAAACCAGTATGCAGCATATGGAAGGGAGGACATTTGGCCCAACCACAAGGTATCAGGTTCCTCCTCTCAGTTTTGGTCAGGGTCTTGATTCAAGCAGGGATGGTCATTTAGCAGAAGAAAGATATCAGGACAGCATATTTCCCTACTTTACCCCTGGTATCTACCCAGTGCAAAACTAAAATCTAAAATGGCCTGAACATTTCTGACATGTCCCTGGATGTGGATAAGGACAGATCTGTTGTCAGGATTGGAATAATTACATGGGCTTTTATCCCAGGAAAAAGTTTACATTCAGGGTCCCCTACCCTAAAACTGCCTAGCAAGTATCTATCTCTTGTTCTCATCAAAGTGATCTGCAGGAAACCCACCCCGCCCCCCATGTTTAAAGTCTATTTCCCGGACTCAATCTTCCCGCACCACAGTTCAGTGACTGCCTCTTTCTGCAGATTTCAGTCTCACATAACGACCCCCAGATCAGTCTTACTTGTCATTGCTTACCTCCTTACTCAATATGTGTTTAAAAAAAAATAAAATATGGGCCAGATAAGGTACATTCTGGGGAAAACATTCGAAAGCATATTTAATAAAGCGCTAAAACACAAGGTATGAAAACAACTCCTAAAACAGCAGTAAGAGAATCTAATAAAAATGTGAGCGATATATTAGAAAGCCTCTCCAATGTAGAAGACGCATGGATGATTGGTTAGTAGACAAAAGCATGTACTTCCTAGCAATCACCAATGAAATGGCGATTGTAATTATAACAAAGTCCTCTGCAAAATTGCACACAGTGTGAAAACAATAGAGACTGACAAGTCAGCAAGGATGGGGGTCAGACATGCCCTGCATACCAGCAGCAATTCTACACCTTGTTCTCAGCCAAGAGGACCAAAGCGTGTGCCTAGAGAAAGCCTGCGACTAGGCTATCCACTTTTACCTACCCTAGGCTAAAACTGAAGATGTCCTGAACTTTAGAAGAAAAACTGGCAGACAAATTGTGCGTCGCCCCCTCATAAAGGAATAGCACCCGGCAATGAACGAAAATCAGCTCTTGAGAAAAGCAAGGATGACTCTCAAAACGGTCTTCTGGCCAGAAATATAACAGGTGCACCCCATTCCAAAGAAGCAAATCCTGGCACCAGAACATGAAGGGTTGTCAGGGCAAAGGCACCAGGGGACCATCTGGGCGCTAATAATGTTCTATGCAAACAGGTACACCATTATACATCAACTTGACCGTAAATATATATCTAGAATGTGTGTTTCTTTGCATAAAACTATTAAATCAGGGGGGAAAGTAGCTGTAAGCAAACACTTCACTCTGCTTAGGGACAACTATGCTGATTGATGCTTGCGGTTCCCTGGTGTTTTACTTCATTTGTGACTGAATCTTCACATCCTTAGCCCAGGCTACCCCTTATATTCAGGGTCCTCCTGCCTCAACTTCCCAAGGGTTGTGATCACAAATGTGTGTCACCAGGCCCAGCAGGGATTTGCTATGGAATGTGTCAAATATTTAAATGTGTTTAAGGATGGAAAGGGGGCAAACAGTTGGATAAACCACATGTTCACAGCACGTAGACTGAAATTTGAACATTAGGGATCTAAGCGGGAGAGGGAGAAGGAGCCCTTGTGTAAGATCAGTTACGTTTATAGTAGAATGTGGAAAATATGAAATGATGGATAATCGGCTAACAAGACAGGGAAGCTCAGTAGTTATAAAGGGGGACGTGTTCTGATAACTGCTGAGGTCACTTCGCAAAGGTCAATCGTTTTTTTTAAAGTCACAAACATGCAAAGGGCTTTTTTCAATTCCTGAAAGGGAGCTTCAGGGGGCCAAGTGAAGAAGGCACCTGCCTCTCTCTGCATGAACACGGTCTTCCTCCAAAGTTATAATGAAAACAGTTTATGTCAGTGACAGGGACATGAAAATGTAATTGAAAAGTACTAGGAGCGCAACGGTGTAATCCCAGAGGAGGGTGGTGGGCATGTTCCTCTCCCTACCACAAAACTGTGTGATGGAGAATCCAGTGAGCCGAAAAACGGACACAGAGCCTGCTGTGACATCGCCAGCTGACATTGCTCATTCATGGCTCATTGTGGCTCTGAGACCCTTTCCATACCTTTCCTAACCTGGTCTACCCTACCTACTGCCTACATCAGAATTCTCCAACATTTAGTTCCTGGCTCCCTGTAACCATTACTGAAACCCTGTGGGCAATTCAGGTTCGTAGTGTCAACCCATAACAGCAGCTGAATCAACACCCGAGAAAGGCCGGAGAGTGGGTGTGTAAGGATTTGGGGTGTGGGAAGGGTGTCAGTACCAGGACTGGGACAGTGACTATAGCCCTGTTCTTTTTTAATTTTTTTCCCAGGTGATTGAACCGGAGTTGAGAATCGAACCCCAGCACTTACCTAAGCCAGGCACGATGGCACAAGCCTGTTGTCCCAACACTTGGCAAGTGACAGACAGTGGAAGGAACAGGAGTCCAAAGTCACCCTCACATGCAAAGGGGCCACATGCCACCTCTTGCTAACTCCAGAGCCCCCTCCCCTTCCCTGACTCACGCAGCAGCTCCCGGAGAGTGGTCCACTCCAGCTCAGAAGGGTGAGCCCATTTTCCAGCTCATTTGCAAAGGGAAGCCATTTGTTTCGTCGATGGGGCAGGGGGCTGCTGGCAATGTAGCTTCTCAAGCTCTCAGCCAGGGTTGGTGTAATGGGATGTGCAGAGCAAGACAAATGCAGAGATCCCCTAGGAGGCAGGGACTCTAACTCTGTCCAGTGCTGTGTTCGTTCTGTGACGTGTGCTTTCGCGCACTTGCAGTACAGAGCTTCCTCATGGGTACTCCAAAGTTTTCAGGTGCTCACACTCATGCTCTAAAACAAATGTAATCTTTTATATATACATATACATGTATATATATATGTACATATGACTAACATGTATATAGTCCATAAAAATTAATAAAGTATGAGCCAAAAGACATTCACACTGAAAGAAAGGAAAGATTATCACCTGGAAGGCATTTATAGCCAGACCATTTAGATACCAATGCCTCAGCCCTATAACTCGAGGTCAGCGAACCTTCCTTTATCCTCTGTCACCTAATCCACAAGTCCAGTTCTCAACGCCTCTGGGAGAGCAGTCTCTGCTGGACACCTGGAGCCACTGTCTGTCAACCAAACTGTGTTCCCACTCTGTGACCCAAAGACCCCGTGTTCCTCCAGATCAGGAGCTGTAGGAAACTGTGGGTGAGATTCCACTCTGGTTCATGGAAATGCTACTCATCAATTCAATCACCAGCGAACATTCTAGCCTAGAAAAAGAGGTATTTTCATTTCCTTCACACATCTCTCAGCTTTATTTGGCCACTGATGCAGTTTTTGCACGGAGCACACAGCAAAGACGACTGAAGCAGAATCCAGGTGCTGCCACCACCGACAGATATTTTTCCCTTACACACGCCATCCTGGTTTCCCAAGACAAGCCCCAGAGTCCACCTGTGACTGTCCAAAGTCCCAAGTGAGAGGGTAATTCCATAACCCTGACCTGCAGTCTCCAAACCCATTTGGTATAAAATGAGATCAGGGGCCCATTGTTCAAATGCTACCAAAACTTTCAAGACAGCAGCAAGGTTGCATGGGAGCCCCAAGGGGGCTCCTCAGGGTGCACACTAAAAGGACCAGGCAGCCCAGACTCAACCTGAAAGTCACCCACAGAGAATGACAAAAGTATACTAATGGAGGAAAGGCCTTTGTGGTAGTGGAGGCAGGGCTGTCCTCGGCAGAAAGATAGGAAGAAAGAAAGAAAGAAAGAAAGAAAGAAAGAAAGAAAGAAAGAAAGAAAGAAAGAAAGGGCAGGCAGACAAAACAAAGAGGGGAATCATGGAACCCAATAGGCACAAGGCCAGCTGAGAAAGTATCTGAGGATACATAAATACTCCTGAATGTGTGAGTGAAGGTAGGCTAAGCACGAAGGGTTAATGGGATGGGAAACTGAAGAAACTAAACCATAATTGTTACCATAATGGTGACACTGTAGTTCATTTCTGCAATCAGCTTTATACTGGTTCTTATAAAAACTTAATCCTAAGCCATCTGAGAGCTTTTAGCTTAAAGCCAATAGGATTCCGGTCATTCACGGACAATCGTCTCACTGTAATGGCCTTAATATTCCTCCTAAGTCATTCTATTTAATACAGAAGTGAGCACTTTATGGGTAACCATACAGACCTACACAATAAAAATGATAACATGTGTATGAGCATATACAGTGTGTGTGTGTGTGTGTCTGTGTGTGTGTATGTGTGAACAGAGCTGTTCACACCTTGTAAAACCAATTTCTGTGAGAGTTTAGTTTCTCTACAGAAGAAAAAAAAACTCTTTGAGAACAAAGGACAGATTTCAAGGTTGGGACAATGAAAATAGTTAGCTAAGCCTGAAATACCTTGTATCAGAATGCAGGAAAGTGGGAGAAAATAAAGAAAAGAAACGGAGGGGAGGGGAAGGGAAGGGAAGGGAAAGATGGGATATACCAAAAAGATGTGAGTTGTTTCCACTGATCAAATGCAAGACAAGCTACACATCAATACTTTAACAAGTGTTGCTAAAGAACTATGAACTAAGGAGACAAGGGGAGCACTGCCATGATGACTCACAACAGGGTGAGTGTTAGACAATCATCAATGACAAGATTGGTGTGTAATGGCTTCATGAGGGGTGTATTAGTTACTTCTCTGTGTCTCTGGTACAACCCCATGACCAAAACCAACTTATGTAAGAAGTTCATTCGGCGTATTGTTCCTGAGAAAGAGTCCTTAACCACAAGGAATCCTGGCAGCAGCCAATCAGATCAGAAATCACATCTTCAACAGCAGACATAGACAAAGCAAGCTGGAAATGAGGTGAGGTTATACACTCTTAACCTAAGAGTCCCAGTGATATATTTCCTCCTGTAAGACACCACCTCCCCGACATTATATAACGTACCCAAACAGTGTCACTGTCTCAATTAGGGTTTCATTGATGTGAAGAGACACCATGACCAAGGCAACTTTTATAAAGGGCAACATTTAATCGGGGCTGGCTTACAGTTTCAGAGGGTCAGGCCGTTATCATCAAGGCAGGAAGCATGGCAGCATGCAGGCAGGCATGGTGCTGGAGGAGCTGAGAGTTCTACATCTTGATCAGAAGGTAGCCAAAAGGAGACTGACTTCTGCAGGCAGCTAGGAGGAGGCTCTCTTCTGCCCTGGGTGGAGCTTAAGCATAGGATCTCAAACCCCACCCCCATAGTGACTCACTTCCTCCAATAAGGCCACACCTACTACAACAAGGCCACACCTCCTAATAGGCCGGCTTCCCATTGGCCAAGCATATTCAAACCACCACCACCACAGCCACCAAGTGGGGACCAAGTTTTCAATTAAACGAATATTTCTCATTCAAACCCCCAAATGGAGTGAAACTGTGTGTGAAATCTTAAAGTATTTCATCATGAATTACTTCACAAGTATAAAGGAAAATAGCTCTGAGTGGAAAACCTCGGGGTACCATCTTAACTAATCGATAAAAGTAGCGTCATCGGTATTTGAGTAGCTCAGCCTTGTACGCAACCCAATAGAACACCAAAGATACAATATTTCTCCTGTGGCTGCTTGCTACAAGTGTACTGGCTAGTTACGTGTGTCAATTTGACACAAGCTAGAGTCATCAGAGAGGAAAGAGTTCCCTTGAGGAAATGCCTCCATGAGACCCAGCTGTAAGACATATTCTCAATTAGTGATCCATTAGGGAGGGAGAGCCCATACCATATGTGGTTGGTGCCATCCTGGGCTGGTGGTCCTGAGTTCTATTAAGAAAGCTGAGCAAGCCAGCAAGCAGCACTCCTCTATGGCCTCTGCATCAGCTCCTCCCTCCAGGTTCCTGCCCTGTGTGAGTCCCAGTCCTGACTTCCTTTGGTGATGAACAGCGATGTGGAAGTGGAAGCTGAATAAGCCCCTTCTTCCCAACTTGCTTTTCGGTCATGGTGTTTCATCACAGCAACAGAAGAAGAAAAAAAAAAAAAAAAAGACAAACCAAGAGATAATTTACAAAGTAAAGCCAGGGAAAAGAAACTATCCCGTAATAGATCCTCATGAGAAAAGCAGTAGACGGCACAGACTGTGTCTTAGTCAGGGTTTCTGTTGCTGTGATGTAACACCATGACCAAGAAACAAGTTGGGGAGGAAAGGGTTTATTCAGCTTAGACTTCCACATTGCTGTTCATCTCCAAAGGGAGTCAGGACAGGAACTCAAGCAGGGCAGGAACCTGGAGGCAGGAGCTGATGCAGAGGCCATGGAGGGGTGCTGCTTACTGGCTTGTTCCCCATGATTTATACGACTGCTTTCTAGTAGAACCTGCAACCACCAGCCCAGGGGTAGCGTCACCCACAGTAGGCTGAGTCCTCCCCCATTGATCACCAACTGAGAAAATGTTCTGCAGGCTTATCTACAGCCTGACCTTAGGAGGTATTTTCTCAGTTAAGGTTCCCTCCTCTCAGATAACTCTAGCTTGGGTCAAGTTCATGTAAAACTACCCAGCACAACTGGCTTTGGAGAAAGCAAAGTCTGACTGAGTATGGGCTGTGGGTCAGCTCGCACTGCATTCATGTTGAGGTTTTAGCTTTGGTCCTTGCATTTATGATTTATGGTATGCAGATGCTTTCCTCGTTCAGAGGAGCAGTACAAGGAACCTGGCATCCTCTAAGTGCCCTGAAAGGATTCAGGAAGAAAGGCAGGTCTGCAGGCACACATCTGTAGGTTCACACAGGACAAAGGATAAAGCTGGTGTCAGAACACACATGTACTCAGACTTGCTGAGTCTGGATGAAAGGCTATGGGAATGATTAGATTATTCCGGAAATTTTTCTATTCGTTTTAATTATGCCAAATTTAGAGAATCGTTAAAGGAGTATTTAAGGTCGTAGCAGGGCCTTAAATTCTGGGTTATCTCATGCAGATCATGTGCCTGCTAACAATATCTAGAATCCTCAGCTTGAGTCCATAAAGCACCTCTCTGCGCATGCCTCCTTTAACCGAAAGTCATATACCTGCAAACAATCAAAGCCGACGTGGAACCAACTGAGGGTTACCAATGTGGAGAACTCACCATAGTGACTGGGATGTGGCCCCACCGTGGAAGTCACAACCTGCATGTAAAGCCTCCCGTGGTTACTAACTACACACTTAACAAATCACTTCCACCCTCTGACATCCCATCGCTGAAGTCAAAATGAGGTGTAATCTTGTAGAGCTGTGTGAGGAATAAAAATGAATGTACACACAAAACCCACACGTTAGAGCTGTCAAGATGGTTCAGTGGGAAAAGACACTCACCTCCAAGCCTGATGACCTGATCCTCTAGGACCCATGTGGTGAGCAGGGCCCATGCAATCCCCCTGACCCTCTCATGCAACACCATGGCACATGACCATATATAATAAATAAGCTAGCATCATAATTTTTGAAAACCATAGGTGGTGTCTTAGTTAGAGTTTGGTGGATTAGAGTTTTATTGCTGTGAAGAGACACCATGACCAAGACAACTCTTATAAAGGGAAACATTTAAAAGGGGCTGGCTTACAGTTTCAGGGGTTCAGTCCATTATCATCATGGCGGGAAGCATGGCAGTGTCCAGGCAGACTTGGCACTGGAAAAGGCAAGAGTTCTACATCTTGATCTGAAGGCAGTCAGGAGACTTGTCTTCAGCCCTGGGTGAAGTCTGAGCATAAGAGACCTCGAAGCCCACCTCCACAGTGACACACTTCTCCAACAAGGCCACACCTCCTAATAGTGCCACCACTCCCTTTGGCCAAGCATTCAAATGCATGGATCTATGGGGGCCAAATCTATTCAGACCACCACAGCAGGGTACTTGATAAGTCACCAGATTTTGTTTGCAAAACTTCTACAGGTTCTCCCAGTAGCTCTTCAGACGCTGAGGAGAGCATCACCGTCCAATTTCTCATTTTAGCAGACAGAGTCACACAGCTCTGTGCCTCACAGGGTCTGTAGATGAAGCACCCTGGAGTTGACCCCAGCATGATCTAAATTCCTATGACAGCTTACCTCACACCGTGCCAGTGCCTCGGGGAACAAGTAGCAGCATGGCCTGTGTCCCTGCAGCTCACAGCTAAAGGACATCCATGAATCTTAGCCTGGATGAGGAGCGCTTCATTCGCACCTTCTTAATAAATGATAGAATAACTCCAAATGACATTCTCATTATTACTTCAAGCCGTAATGCCAAAGGACCGGCGATGACATGTCACTTGCGTGCAGCTATAGTTAGTCTCTGTCCATCTATCTTCTATGACTGGCACCAACGTGCTACCAGCCCTGGCATTATTAAGACATACCAGCAACGGGCCTGGAAATCTCTGTTATCAAGTTCGTCATGCTTTGCTAAGGCAAATTACCAAGGCTAAAGTTTGGGCCTTCAAAGAAGCCATCAGTCAAGGGTTACAGGTGAGATTCAACTTGTGTGCTTGGTCAGAGTATTAACACTGTCGCTGCTCAGCTGAGAGGACGCAGGCAACAGGATTCCAAGCTCCCTGAGTACCTCATGCTCATGCTTCCTGAGACCCAGTGTTGACAACCATTAGTCAGCCCGTGAAAATGGCTAGTTGCTGTCGTCGTGGCTGAAGGAGAGAAAAAGATAAAATAAAACCAAACCTAAGGAAAGTAAGTCAAAGTCTGTGAAGAGAGAGAACGCGTTAGCTGCGAAAGGTGACCAGCCACATGAAGGAGTGTTTTAAAGTATATCTTAACAGCACACAACCTGTTCATTCAGAAGCTAAGTAAATATTGGGGAGTGGGGAAAGGACAATTTTCTTTAAAGTTGTCACCATTTCCATTCACACACACACACACACACACACACACACACACACACACAGAGAGCTAGCTTCTTTTCCCAGCATCCATAGCTGACCGTAATTCCAAACTCAGGGCTCAGGGGATCAGATTTCCTCTTCTGTCCTCGGCTGGCACTGCAGGACATGGTGCACACACACAGGTAAGAAGACATTTACACACAGAAAATAAAAATAAATAAATCTAAGGGTTTCTTTATGAGAAATTTCTAATTCCGGTGTTCTTCTTCTTTGCCATTTTTAACTAAACTTCAGTCATGACGCACAGCACGGATTAACTTTGGCACCAACTTTGAACTTGTGTCTCTCTAAGAAGCTAATCGTTACTGCACTGTGAGATCCTGCTTGTTCTCATCAAATCTGCTCAGTCCATTCTTCTTCAGACCAGATACACAAACCCAGTCAAGTTCAATCAAAAGGGGAAGAAAAAGAGAGACCTAGCCTGCTCACAGTTTCACCTGTGATGAAGTGATAGCTCACATTCACATACACATACATGTGTATGCATGCACATGTGCAGACACTCACACACAAAAACATGCATGTACACATATGAACAGGCACTCATACACATGCTTTACACACATGTGCAAGTACACCCTCACACAGATACATGTATATACACACCTGTGCAGGTACTCACACAGAGATACATGCATGTACTTGCATGCATGTACATAACTGTGCAGGCACTCACACATACAGACACACATGTATGTACACACATGCATGTACACGCCTGTGCAGGCACTCACACATACAGACACATGAATGTACACACATGTGCAGACACTCATACAAACAAACACATGCACATACACACATGTGCAGGCACACATACAGATACATGCATGTACCCACATGTGCAGACACACACACAGGCAGACATATGCATGTTCACACATGTTCAGGTACTCACTCACAAAAATTCACACACACATATGCAGCCATATATGCACAGACACATGCACAAATGTGCAAGCACACACCCACACACAGATACATGCATGTACACACATGTGCAGGCACACATACAGACACATGCATGTTCATACCTGTGCAGGCACTCACACAGAGACACATGCATGTACATACATGCATGTACATACCTGTGTAGGCACTCACACACACAGAGACACATGTATGTACACACATGCATGTACACACCTGAGCAGGCACTCACACACACAGACATATATGTACACACATGCATGTACACACATATACAGGCACACACAGACACATACATGTACACACATGTGCAGGTACTCACACACATGCACACACATGTGCAGCCATACATGCACAGACACATGCACACACATGTGCAGCCATACACGCACACAGAGATACATGCATGTACACACATGTGCAGGTACTCACACACATAGACACTTACATATACACACATGTACAGGCACACACACAGACACATACATGTATACACCTGTGCAGGCAAACATACACACAGACACATGCATGTACCCACATGACATGTGCAAACATACACTCATACACACAAATACAAATACATGTGAAAGCGCACATACCCATATACAGATACATGCATGTACACACATGTTCAGTCATACACACATGCATGTACACATGTGCAGGCACACACAGAGACACATGCATGTACACACATGTGCAGACACTCACATACACAAACACATGCACATATACATATGTGCATGCACACACACACACACACACACACACACACACCTTTGTTTGGAAAGCACTTGGACAGTCACCAGTGTCCTCAGAGGAGAGTCCAGTCCCTGACCTCCGTTTTGCTTCTGACTCCATCGTGTTTCTCATCCTTCCTTCTGAGTTCGTCTGAATCTTCCTCCCTTTTTGTTTTCTTCGGTTCCAGAAACAACAGGCCTGATTGATGGATACCTTATGAAAACAGACCACAACAGCAGATCTTGTATTAACAAGCCCTGCGTGGAGATCCTGATATCCTGGCCCCATGTCATGATCAACCTGGCCCTGTCCCATGCCAGACAGCAAGCTGCTGCCATGGCAACTCCATCCAGGCCTTTGTTTCTCTTTCCTGTGCGACTCGGAACTGCTAGAAGTACGTCAAGGACAGATCTGGCCATTAGCCTTTGTTCTGCTGTGTGCTCACCCAGGAGCAAAACTCCTTTTCTGACTCTCCCCACTGTCCAAGCTGTGATGGGATTTATAATTCACCAGGACTCTAGTCAGGGCCTGGCCCCGGGACTGCACACCGCGCAGCCTTACAGTGGAATTTGCTCTTGGTGAACAGCATTCGGCATTCCTGAACAGCACTGTTCAAGAACAGTCATTCCTGAACTGTATTCAGTAAAGGATAAGATCTTGCTTCTTTCAGGGTGCACACAACAATACTAGACACACATAGGAAAGCGCTCCAATGAGAAGGAATTCTCTAGAACTGCATCATCCCTCATAAACATCCACAGTAATCACTATTTCATGAATATGGTTGAACTCAAGCACTCTCTCTGGCTATATCTGATTTTTTTTTTTGTTCAAAGAGCTTACTCAAAGGCAATGTGATTTGAATAATAAGAGTTAACTGTTCAACTTTATAATAAGGTGTTTATTTTCCACAACATATTGATGATGTACGTACTATCATCTTTCCATGCCACATCTGAGGAAAATGGCGCTCAGGTAGAACAGAAAGTCCTTCACCCAATGGCAGACAATTGGGAGGTAATGGAAGCCGGCCTCTAGCTGGATTTCCTTAACCACAATGCCTAGGCTCTTAACTGAAGGCAAGGTACAGGGTCCTTATCGATCGTTCACACTGGGAGAAGAAATACAGCTCCACGGAGGCTAATGAAGGGACGTTTAGAAGGACGCTGGCAGTCCAGGCTTCCCATAGCACTTGGAAAGCCCAGAGCACTACATGTGCCTTTCGTAAGTGGGAATTCCGAGGGTTCGTCGAGGGTCCATCAAATCCCCGCATCCAATTAAACATGCACTCAGAAAAGCAGCCGCGTCCGCAGCCTTGGCTGATGGCAGATTTATGATGCTTTTGAAGTCAGATGGACTTCATTTACTGTGGCTGATGGGTGTCTGTTTGCTCTATTGCTCCTGCAGCAATGCTGGTCAGGAGAGAGAAGTCCCAACAGAGGAGACACTCACTGAACTTGGCAAACTGCCTACATCCAACAGCGTAGCTAGCCCTTGGATGCTCTCCTAAGTGGTCCCAGACAGACGCTGCCCCAGAGTACCTCTGACTGTATCCAGTGAGGCCCCGGGGGCTTCTCTTCTTGAAAACCCTCTCCCTCAGAATGAGAGAAGTCTTCACCACTGCCAGCATGAATGCCCCAGTCCAGTTGGATCCCATAGAGGTTGGGATGTGACCTTGGGCCATTGAGTTCTCAGCTCCTGCCAGAGTTTCCCAGCCCTGACCTGGAAGGGCTAACTTCCTCGTCGTACATGCTCAGCTTGGAATTTCAAGCTCACACTCTCCCCTCTCCCCCAGCTCTCTCCTTCACCCTTCACACGCTGTAGCACGTTGGAATGCATCGTCTGCACCAGCGTATGCCTGAGTGTGGAAAGGTGAGCTGTATTGGAAGTTGGTTTCCCAGCCCAACAGACAAATCTGCAGGCCTAAACCCATTCACTCAGTGAAATGCCCACAGGACTCTCCTACCTTAAAGCCAAATCACAAGCCAAGCAGTGAGTGGTGCCTCTGGCCTTCAATCCAGCACTCAGGAGGCAGAGGTTGGTGGATCTCTTGAGTTCAAGGACAAACTGGTTTACAGACAGAATTCCAGGACAGCCAGGACTAAACATAAAAACCCTGTTTTTAATAATAATAATAACATAATAACAACTACAACTACTACTACTACTACTACTACTACTACTACATTTACACTGTATATCTTTTGAGTCACTTACTCAACTCCTTCCCCCTTTCACAGCTGAAATTTTAGAAAAGTTATGAACATTGTTTTTGTATATTTACCTCTCCTTCAATGATCTCCAATCTTCTGACCCACCATCAGCTAAACTGACTTTCTGCATCCTCCTTTGCTACTCTTTCCACCTCTCAATTCCCCTTGTTCTTCATCTACCTCCTGGGCCCCTCCCCTTGAGACCCCCGGAGATGTCACTGTGTCCTCTGCCTTCTGTCCGTGACAGACACCTTCAAATATTCCAGAAAAACCCACCCTTTCCATGTTGGAGGACAGCTGTCCTTCACTTAATGTGATTATGGTTCCTCTCAGCCTGCCCACTGCTGAATTCTGGTCACCAACACCTTCCTAGAAACGTCTGCTCCCACCCAGCAGGAAGAGAGAATCCTCTCCCCAAGACCGGCTCCCTATTTTTCAAGCCCCATCCTACCATGGCTTTTAACTTCATTTTAGAGGCTGCAGGAGCAGTCAGTACCTAGAAATTCTCCCACGTTCTCATTTATAAACCTTTACTGAGTCTATTTCTTCCATTTTGACCTTGTGTGGGGAATTTTTTTTTCTCCTTTTGTCAACCCAAATACGGGATTTTACGTTTATTCTGGTTACATAGCAACGTCTTAATTTCAGCCTTATTTCACAGCCTGTCAAGACCCTTCTGAGCTTTAATGCTCTCATCTATCATGCTACCCCCTCTTCTATTGAGTTACCTACAGATTTGATAAGCATCCCTTACGTGATTTTCCCTTTTCTGTGTCAATTTCAGCTGGGTGGCAGCTGATTTTTCAATGTAAGTGCTGAAGACCCTCCATTGTCTCTCAGACACGCTCTGTGACACCGGGTGTCACCAAGAGTTCTTTGCCGTCTTGTGCTAAGGTCATCAGCCCTGTCATTTGGAACAGTGATTTCAAACTTTACTGGGGTTTGGGCGTCACCTGTCACTCTTACCAGACTGCTAATTTGTGGGCAGAAGCTTCAGGAAGCCTAATTCTATAAATTGGAAGGAAATCCACCGTCCATTTAACAATCTCCGGTGTCCAACAATAACCCGCAATTGACACTTTTGTCACCAACACCTGCCTTTCTGAATCTGTGGGGACGGAGGTGACAGGGACATGGTCACATGGTGTTTCCAAACTGCCTTCTCAGATCCTGGGGACCTTTGAGAATTACATTCCTAAACTCAGCTGTTCTTCATTCAGATTTTCTAGAAAAATTCATTCGAGTGGCTCCTTGGAGAACCGGAGACCCAACATGGAACAATTAAACGAGATGAATATATTCAAGTCTCTTCTTCAGGTCTTTCATTTAAATAGATATTGGGGCCAAAACAGCCTTTCAGGCCTACATTTCTGAAATATCGCACCAACATTACTCAAGGCGACTCCAAAGAGCTCTGCACGTTACTTTTAGCTTAGCTTTTCTCACTTTAAAGCCCATGTTATATTTATTTTAACTCAGTGTTATTTTATTTGCTTTAAATCGCATAGATCTGGTTTGGGCCGTGTGTGTGCGTGCGTGTGTGTGTGTGTGTGTGTGTGTGTGTGTGTGTGTGTGTGTGTGTGTGTGATGGTTTGTATAATCTCGGCCCAGGGTGTGGCACTATTAGAAGGTGTGGCCTTGTCGGAGTGGGCGTGTCACTGTGGGTGTGGGCTTAAGACTCCTATCCTAGCTGCCTAGAAGCCAGTCTTCTAGCAGCCTTCAGAGGAAGATGTAGAACCCTCAGCTTCTCTTGCACCATGACTGCCTGGATGCTGCCTTGTTCCTGCCTTGATGATAATGGACCGAACCTCTGAACCTGTAAGCCAGCCCCAATTAAATGTTGTCCTTATGAGAGTTGCCTTGGTCATGGTACCTGTTCACAGCAGTAAAACCCTAAGACAATATGTATGTGTGTGTGTGTGCATGTGTGTGTGTGTGTGTTCTTATTTTTACATATTCTTTCAGTCTTATTCTTACACTTAAAATATTTTAAGGTATTTTAATTTGATAGTTCTATTTGGGGGCTATTTTGTTTGGTTGGTTTTGGTTTTGACAAAGAATCTCATTAGCCCAGGCTAGCTGGAACTTGGCATCAGCTAGCTGATAATGACCTTGAACTTCTAATCCTCCTGCTTTCACTCCTGAGATTACAGGTAGGAACAACCAGTCCTGTTTATGTAGTGCTGAAGATCGATCCAGGGCTTTGTGCGCACTGGGCAAGCACACACCCACCTAAGTCTCCGACAAATAGTCACCTTCTCTGATTTTTAAGTTGGCAAGCATTTTAAGTTTAAGCCTTAAGTTGGCCTTGCCAATTTCCATTTTTCAATCTCCCTTTTTATTTTGTATGTTTGTGTATGAGTCCATGTGCAAGGGTACGCTTGTACATGTGTGTACAGTTCAGTGTTGGGGGTATGTGGTGTCAAACTTGGTTCCTCCTGTTTGAGTGGCAAGTACTTTTCTGACTGTGCCTTCTCCCCACCCACCTCATTTGCATACTTGCATTCTCCACCCACCTCATTTGCATACTTGCATTCTCCACCCACCTCATTTGCATACTTGCCTTCTCCCAGACTCGCCTCATTTACATATTTGCCTTGTCTTGAACTGTTCAAATGGGAAAGAATTCACACTGAAGGAACAACTCAGTCTTGTAATTTTCATCTGTAAGATGATGAGTCAAGAGACTCACAGGAATCCTTCAGCCAGGGACCTTCAAATAATGTATCCAATGGCTTGCACCATTTTTGTTTTGCCCTTTATCAGTTAAAGAAAACAGGGCACAACAAGGCAGATTCCTACACACAGGAACTCACAGAGACCGTGACAGCATGCACAGGACCTGCACAAGGTCAAACCCTGCAAGATCCCAGCATGGAGAAGAGGAAGTAGGCACCAAGTCACACTCCTGACCAAGAACCTTTTGTCATTGGTAGCTGCTAGGAAAAAGAAAATCCATTGTCTTCAGTGGAGTGATGCTAGGTATATCAGCCGTACCCCAGGGCAGGCATCACGCTCAAAAGAAATTGGCTGACATAAAAAGGACTCCGCGGTTTTCTTTGTTTGGGCTTTTTAAGGTATGTGTGCTGGTACGTTTTATGCTTGGACTGGGATAGCAGGGGGTATTCATAGTGTTTTGTTAATAGTAAGAAAAAATGTCCAGTTGGATGGAGAAGAATTAGAGAACCTGGGGGGGAGATTGAAGAAGAGAAAGAACATAACCAAAATATATTGTATGAAAAAAAATTGCTATTTTTTTTAAATTTCATGGTCCCCACATTGTCCTCCATGAATATTCTCTCTTTACTGACCATTTAAGAAATTATGCATACCACGGCTTAATGTCATGCTCCTCAGAAATGACCAGAGAGTATATAGCCAGTTCATGACATCAGTTCACTAAAGGTCCTTGTACTGGAGCATGAAGTTAAGCTATTGTCTTAGTTCAGGTTTTACTGCTGTGAACAGACACCATGGCCAAGGCAAATCTTATAAAGGACGACATTTAATTGGGGCTGGCTTACAGGTTCAGAGGTTCAGATCATTATCATCAAGATGGGAGCATGGCAGCATCTAGGCAGGCATGGTGCAGGAGGAGGTGAGAGTTCTACATCTTCATCTGAAAGCTGCTAGTGGAAGACTTCCAGGCAGCTAGGATGAGGGTTGTGCCACACCCACAGTGACACACCAATTCCAACAAGGCCACACCTTCTAAAAGTGCCACCCCCTGGGCCAAGCATATACAAATCATCACAGGTGTGAATGACGTTAACATCCTTCAGTGAAAACTGGAAAGGCTACAAAGCACAGAAAAGTGAGTTCGTATTCACTTGGTAAACTAAGGGAACATTTTAAAATAGAAAGCATATTTGCCCCTCACCCCTGCTCAAATCTTTTCTCCTATATAAATGCATTGCTGAGGGGAAAAACAGAAACAACAATTAGAACAACTTCAGTCTGGGGAAACAGAACTGCAAAGGGCAGATGAAACCCACGAATCAATCTCAATAAATCATCTACAGAATAATTAACTCTGCCACTTTCAGGTCTACCTACCAGGATAAGCTATTTGTAGAATAAAAAACGGTACCTGAATAATTCAGGACTACCTGCATCTCATTTTGATGAGACATCCCTGTCTACCCACTGTCTGGTCTATACCCACCGTGCAAGCCACTCGAGGCTTTTCATACTGATGCCCTCCCGATGGAGGGAGCCTAAGAGTGAGTCAATAACCATCATTTAGAAGTCCCAGTGTATCCCCTGTCTCTCAGCAAATAACCTTTGGAAGTCACTTAACAAATAAGTATACCCTATTCCCCAGGGATCCAATCAGCAATCATATGGATTTTCTTCTCTGGTCAAGTTCTAGTTGTCAATTGTAATTTGTAAAGGAAACCAGGAGGAAGATAGAAACAAAGATGGCAATTAGCCAGCTAATCTGGGCTTTGTCCACAGCTTGCGCCTGTCAGGCACACATCAGGATATTTTGTTTCCATTGACAAGATTGCCAAGTGATCGCTAAGGTTCTTTCTTCTGGTCTGATGTGCAGACGGCCACAAGGAGACGTGCAATGAAGACGTTGTATGATGCTGGACTCAAAGCACGCTGTTCAGTAGGGAAGGTTTTACTGCCGGTAAAACTCAGAAGGCAGTCCTAGACGTAGTTTATTTCCTTGTGTAAGCCATTGTTTTCTCTTGAGGGATGAGTTACCCTAATGGCTGCCAACAAAGACAAGGAACATCAGCTACAAAATCCAAAACAGAAAATGACCCCTCCTCTATATTATTTGCACGTTAGCAAGTTGGTGCCAGATCTTTCCTAGTGTCACAGGGTTTCCCCTCACAATAGCCAAGGCGCTGGCATCTGTAGAAAACCAAAGCCTTTAGGGGGTGGCAATGGCAAACAATGCTTTCTGGACCTAAGAACTTTGTATTTCTCCTTACGTTCTTTTCCCCAGCCCTTATGTCTCAGAGGATAGAATAGCTCGGTGTCTCCAAGCCATGCACAGTGGCTGCTCAGCAAGGCTCCATGCTCGCCCTCCGTGACTTCTACACCGTAGCCTGCCTGCTTCACAGCTCCTTGGATTCCATTACCCACTTGGCTGTTTGCGCTGGCAGCTCTAAGTCGTTAGGAGGGGCAGAGCGATACAACAGCGAAGTTATTCCGTCCCTCGGCTCAGCTTTTCTTCTTCCTGGATACCTACTTCCATCGGTAACGAAGAGCTCTGAAATCCTCCTACGCCGACCCACATCCTTTTGCATCGCATCAAAGGGGAGTTCGGTAATCTTCTTGACAGATTTAAGAGTAAGCTGCCTGGCACTCAGTTCCGGGAGCTCAGCCCTCCAGGCCCTCGCCACAGGCACCTCTAACGCAGCTCCACTGCAGAAAAGCCTGAGGACAGAAATGTCTCTTCAGACCTCTGATGCCAAGCATTTCCCACACCTCTAAACCAGAGGCAAGCATAACACGAAGGCACACTCCTCCTGGCGAGGTGGAGGGCGGAAGCGGGCATCCCGACTCTGGTTTTGTGAACCTTTAACTAAGAATCCTCTCCAAATACGTTACCGTCGGTCCATACGTGTAGCCAGTAACCCGGAAGTTGTACTGCCACACGGCATTTTCCAAAGGTGAAATGAACCATGTTTTGCAAAGCTTTGGTCTTGAGGACCCTAGGTTTTACACTGAACAAAGGAATTGCAGGTTAGCACAGCTCGCTCTTCGAAGAACACACATTCCTAATTTCCGAAATGTACATGCATACATTTGTTTAAATATAGCTGCCTTCGTTACCATAATGATCCCCCCTCTGTTCGGAGGGCTGGGAATTAGTCGCAAATGTAAATGTAATCAGGGGCACCGCCATGCCCCTAACTTGGCAAGTGAAAGCCATTTAGGTCTTCTGTCATGTGGCAAGGCCAGTCAGCATTACCAAAGAGGCTGAGGGGGAGACGGATTGCCATCTGACATTTTTTTCCCTGTTTATTGGGGAAAAGGATCAGTCTTGCTATTAAGATCACATCTAGGTACAATGGAGAAGAACCATGTTGGTGAAAGTCAACATTGGTGCTTTCCTAAGAGAATAAGGTACACACACACACACACACACACACACACACACACACACATAGTGAAGGGCCATCTCTATAAATCTACCCAGACATAGAGGCTCATGTACAAAGAGAGGCACATTCACAGCACTCCTGTGTACAATAAGAAAACAAAAAGAAATAGGTTTAACACAATAAAAGACAATAGTCCAGTACACATGATACAAAAAATTAACATAATTACCTAAGGTAATTTATGGCTCAGATAACTGATATATTTGAGAATATTTGAAATCAAGAACGTCTTATGAATTTTATATAATATGAATTCATACAATATTTATTGAGTACAGTCAAAATGAGAGACAGCACTCTACAGCAGAGGTCACGTGCTGCTACGTGCTAAGCACCTGTTGCTCTTGGGAAGGACCTGGTTCCGTTCCCAGCACCCACATGGTGGCTCGCCACCATCTGGAACCTCCAGTCTCAGGGGCTCTGTTTAATTATGAACATCCACACAGTAAATACTTTACGACCTATGCTACCCTGCACAGCTGTACAACTCTGTCATTGTAATGTGAAACTAGCGCCAGACAATATGTAAACAAATGATCTCCAATAAAACTTTATTTTAAAAAAAAAAAAAAAGAGGCCGCTGAATGCACCCAACTCCTGCTGACAATTTGCCAAACCCTGTTCTCGACAATTAAATATACAAGTAAAACAACGCATGCATCAAGTTCCAGCACCACGGACTGTATTTAGATAGCTGTTTATTTGCACATCGGAGCAATGGGTTGCTCCTAGGTTGGATGCTTACCAAGCACTCCTAAGGAAGCCGCTGGGGACTGTGTCAGCCTCTAGGCTGTACACACAAGAGACCTGTCCCCTGCCCTTACACAGATCGTGGTCTTGTGACGATGACTAACGAGAAAGCAAGTAGAAACCAGAACTATAGCATGTTAAAAGTGGTAACTGGTAACAGGGATGATGAATGTGTCTGTGCCTGCGTGGTGAAATGCTTTATGAGGTTCTCTCTTTCCCCCGCCATTTGAAGGCTTTGTGATAAGTATGGCAGTGTGTAATAAGCTGTTGTTTCGGAAACAGTAAAACTGGTCTTAAAAAGTTGCAAATAAATGAAAAAGGATAAGGTTGATTTGTATTTTCTTCTGCATATGTAATCCTGGTGGGTTTCTCCTCCGTGGTTTTATGAGAAGGATCAGTTGCTTTGAAACTGTATGCCTAGAATAGCCTCACTATTCCCTAAAGAAATACGCAAACCAAAGTCTTTGTCGTTGGAATATGGATGAGGAACTTAATGACTGAAGAACTGTAATTCTCCATTCCTCCTGAATTTTAACCATAAAACCAAGAGCTTATGGAGATACAGAAGAGCAATAATACAAAGACTATCGACTTTTTGATGACAACGATTCTTTAAAGAAAAAATTTAATTTTCATTTTGAAAGGAAATCTCACAGAAAACAAAACCAATATTCTTTACCCAAAGCGAGGCTCAGCCTTGGTCCTCCATTCTGAGAAGTTTCCTCTGATAGAGAGTTGCTGTTTATAGATGAGTCTGGCCACACAAGGCATTCTGTAGTTGGGGGCTGATCATAATTCGGGTGAGAACTTTGGGTACTTTTGATCTCATAACTGACCCCAATCACTTGGGCAATTAATCACGTACCCTATCAAACGCTCACTAAAAACTGGATACCATGGGGCTGGAAAGATGGGTTAGTGGTTTAAGAGCACTGGCTGCTCTTAGAGAGGGCCCGGTGAGGTTTCCAGCAACCAGATTCTGACTCCAAAACACCTGGAATCCAGTTTCAGGGGATCTGACGCCCTCTTCTGACCTCCTCAGGTACCAAGCAGGCATGTGGCAGACACACGTACATGCAAGCAATACACATAAAATAAAAAATGAATAAAATTTGATAATTTAAAAACTGGACATTATGTTTCAAATGAGCTTCCCTGGCGGTCAATGCTGCAACTTACATATTTAGACAACAATGGTTCCTGGAGCCTCCAAATTCTGTTCTTTGATGACCTCTTTTGACCCATATTCTTTCCTTATAATAATGCATAGCACCGAGTCCTGTTGGTGTCAATGAATTTTGTGACTCTTTCTAGCGAATTGTGGAACTGGAGGATATTTGGAGGGAACCCCAGGGGGCATCTAAATGATCCTGTGTGAAGCACACGTTTGTAACTAGTCAGAGGCCCGGCTGTGGGTGTTTCATCAAGTCATGTGTGGCTGCCACTCCAAAGAGCATGGGATAACAAACACTTGTTCTCCAGGGTGCTGATGGGAGCTTTAGGTTCCATGGAGGAAGAAATAGGACGGGGAGGATTAAGTGCATATGGCTCATTGGTACTGGTCAAATGGTGTCTCCTTAACATCACTTCAGTCCTAGTGCTACAAGGTGTGCCTGGAGACATTCATATGGCTTGAGAAGAGAATCCTGTTCTCACCAGAGGGCTGGGAGCAGCTGAGGCTTCGCTCACAGGCTGACTGATCCTGCAGGAGCACACATCATGGGCGATGTGACTATGAGACTCCACTACTCCTGGAATCCAAGGTAACACCTGGCTTGGGACAGAGACTGGAGATTTCTCCAGCCCTCTGAGGGTATGGGAAAGCTCACAGATGTCCTTCACTCCTCACCTCTTCCTGTGTAACACCCACCACTACCACCAAGTCTGAAAAAGCAACAACAGCAACACTGTTTCCTAAAGTGTCCGGCTGTGCAGTGTGACTGTCATCTATAAAGTTCCCACTCAAGAACCACACAACCAAAGTGTTTCCAAAACCAATCTCACAACAGTTTAAGTGCAATCTTGTGTTGAGCTGTTAGTGAGCAGAGGTTGAACAAAGCCATGTTGGCTATATCCTGTGTTTGTTCAGACTAATCACAGAGACTTCATCTTTGAAAGCTTAGACATGTTTACAGGTCCTGAATAATCAATACCTTACTGTCTTAGGATTAACACTGGGCTCTTATGGTATAAAAACTTGAGGCAATACTTAGGGTTTTCTCTGTCCTTTCCTCAGAGAGTTCCCCGTGGCTCCGACACTCTTAAGTCCTAGACTTCCAGCCTATTTTCTTAATATGAAAGATAACTTAGACAGATGAACACCATGGTCCTCCAACAGCAGCTAAGTCTAGAAAGCAAATACAGTTCTGTCTTAGCTGCGGTTCCCACCGTGCGTCATCGCATTCACTCTGAAGGTTTTGCGAGCATCACAGATTCACCCTCTGAAAAACTCCAGTCTAGTACTGAGTTTGTCCTTGACCCGAGCTCCGGTGCCTGGCACTTGAAAAGATCAGGTGCAATTCAATTATGAAGTCGCGCCTGACTTTTTGAAGTGTAAATCCACCGCACTTGAAAATGGCAAGTGTAAAATCCATTCTTAAAGAGCACTTGACATTTTCACATCCGGCTTTACAACCATGGAAATGTGAGGATGCTCACAAGAGACAGCCGAGAGAAGCTTTAAAAAAGAAGGGGGAAAAAAAGGTTCTAATATGTGATCCGAAGTGGCAGTCTAATTTTTGGCTCTTTGGGTAGAAAGTAAGAACTTTTTTATTGGCTCGGCTTTGTGAAGCTTGGCTCTGTGAACCGACTCTTTTTTTCTGATGAAGCCTAACTGCTGATTTATATACATAAAATTGTCTTCCTTTCTCTCCAAAGATACTTCATAGGTCACCTCACTGTCTTTGTGCCATCATGAAGTCACTGTATGGACCAGGGGACTGGCAAACTCTGTCTGGAACAGACAACACAGTAAACTTTGGATCATATGGTCTGTGTTGAGGGTTGTCACAGCCTGAAAACAGTCACTCCACAGCAATGAGCTTGCTATGTTTGTTGAGACATCGTTTGTGGGCTCTGAAATTTTAATTTCATATGATATTCATGTATCATAGTACTCATATGTTGAGTATTAATCACTGACAAGAATGGAACCCATTCTTACTAGGTAAGCCAAGCAGTGGCGGGCAGGAGGAGGGATTTGGCTGTGGGTCACACTCTGCCAACTCTAGTGTGAAAGTCATTCTTCCTTGGCAACTTGACTGGATTTAGAATCATCTAGAAGACGCTCCTCTGGGCGTGTCTAATGGATGTTTCCCAGGAGGTTTAACCAAGAAGAGAAGACCTACATTGAATGCAGGCAGCATCATCCTTGGGCTATGGTCAAAGACTGAATTTTTAAAAAGGTGTGCTGGTTAGTTTTATATAAAAGGTGGCTTAAATCAGCTAAAGTCATTGGGGAAGAGGGAACTTCTATTGAGAAAATTCCAAGCGCACACCAGATTGCCTTGTGGGGAAGCCTGTGGTGTATTTAATGGCTGAAGTGGCAGAGCCCAGATCACTGTGGAAGGTACCACTCCTGGGCAGGTGGTCCCGGGGTGAGTAAGAAAGCAGGTGGAGCAAGCCATCGTGAGCAAGTCATAAACAGCTATTCCAAGGCCTCTGCTTCTGTATCTGCCTCCAAGGTTTTGCTCTCAGCTCCTGCCCTAACTTTCCTCAATGATAAACCGTGACCAGAGATAGAGGTCAGAAAATAACTGCTTTACCCTCTAAGCTGCTCTTGGTCATGGTGTCAATACAAACCCAACTAAGACAAAGAGGGGAAGGAGAAAGTGAGCTGAGAGCCAGCACCCTGCCTTTCCTTCCTCATTATCGATACAGTATGACAGCTGTCTCGTGCTTCTAGGGTACAGTGCCTCCCTCACAGGGATGTGGAGCAAACATAAAGCCTTCTTTAAGTTGTGTTGGTCAGGAATTCTGCCACAGTAGCAACGACAAAAACTAAACACCGTGATAGGAGCAGAGAAATTAATTTACCAAAATTAAACTGCGAACGGCAACGCAAAGGCTCCAATGTTCCCCATACTCTGTAGAAGAGATCTGCCGGGGACCCTGGATTTTAAGTGTCCTGATTGCTGATTCCACAGGGGGTTCAGTAGGGCGGTCATCCTACTGAAGTCAACTCCGCCTTTCACTCACACCCAGGAGCACCGACCCTACCCAAAAGCCACCTTCCCACCACCGGCAGCTGCATGGGGGGACATTCACAGTGCAGGACCTCAGACCCTGTTCCTCCCCTTTCTGAATCGCCTTCATTAATTCCTCTCTGATTGGGAAACTTGCATGGTCTGGTGATCCGTTTACAGGAAGAACAGAGAAGAGTTAAATGCACAGGTGCAGAAAGCAGACTGGTGGCTGGCAAGTCGGGGCGGGGAGTAGCCGCTCGGTGGGCATCTGGTCTCCTGGGATGAGGTGACAAGAAAATGGTTCATGATTAATCTCGTGTCGGGCTTTACCTCAATTAAAAAGTGCCCCCCCAAAAAGCTTCATTTTGAGAAGCTTCTTAGGTGACTAATGGGTATGTTGAATTTTGAGACAAAACCCCTATAGATAAAAAGAGCAGGCATTTTCCATCCGGCTGTAAGGAACAATGGGTTTTCTACAAAAGAAAACTCATTCCGTTGAGGTTGATGCTAATGCGTTTTGGTATCATAATAAATGAATGGATACCTGAATATCATTGATATATTTTTAAACCCCTGGCATGAAAATTGTTAAGAGTCTCACTTTTAAACTTCATCTCAGACTTATTCTTACCCATTCAATAGAGAAATTGCTAACGCCAGAAAGGTATCAAATGTCTTTCACCCATTAAATCTGAGTTTATGGGATGCTTGTCTTGCTCCCCAGCTCCACTATTTCTTCCTATTATTTATTCAACTATAACATTCTTTAAATTTCCTCAACTTTCACAGATTAACTCCCCAGAAGAAGTGTTACCCTACTTGATATTCAGTATATATTTTCTGGTGACAGCTTTATGGTACAATTAAATTTCATACATTTTTTCAGCCTTCCTTGAATATGCATTAGAAATCCAACCATCATAATTCTAAACCAATTGGCTTAACTATTTAAGCTCACTTCTCACAGGACCACATTGCCATGCATCCCATGCTTACACACACTCTATCCACCGGCCTGAAGTTATTGACTGTGGCGGCAGTGAAGGAAGGACGTGGAGCCCTGGCTGGCAGAATAGAATTCCCATTAGAAAGCACGTTGAGGAATGTGAACTTTAATGCCCCACCGTAGTAGTGCCAGCTTAAGCCAGGTTACAGAGCAAACTGACACCTGATTAGTGACAGAAGATTGAGCTCTATTATCAGAGTTTAACATTCAAGAAATGGTTATCAGAACTTAGCATAGGAGAGGGGAAAAAAAAACCTGATGTTTCGATGGACTAAGTAACTTTAATAAGGCTCATTTGGATGCAAAAATAAATGAGCATCGAGTTAACATTAACTCTTAATGTTTGCCATTTTATGTTAATTCGTATTTTTAAATCGTGGCTGATTCTTTGCAATCAGTCTATGGCTAATTATATCTCCAACATGTAAATCGGATGGAACGCTGGGACCAAAGAACAACAGAAAATATCCAACAAAGACCTTGGAGACTCAGAACTGTCACTCTGTTAACGGAGAACATCCCAGTCTACAGAGAGAACCGGGCTCGGAACGACTGTCACCATTCTTCCTCAGAGATCAAAGCTGGGTTTGCTTAACCATGGAAACCAT